>NC_057882.1:20585500-20894900 GCF_019740435.1 Gambusia affinis
TTAACCCTGATCACTCCCCGACTGTGCCTCCTTATTTATGAGCAACCGGTAAACCTTGATAAATTGGGATATTGTCCAAAAGTTTATTTATTTCTGTAATTTCATTCAGAAAGTGAATCATTACACACAGTGATATATCTCAAGAACCTGTTTATTTTGATGATTGGAGCTAATGAACAGTTTAGTTTAGACTAATAAAAGACAAATAAAAATAATTTTTAACAGAAATGTTATGGCCTAAACAATTGGTGGGAAGATTATTTCCAGCAGGTAAACGGTTACATCCTCCAAAGGGCAGGGTAAGGTACAAAAGGTCATTGCTGAAGAGCCTGGTTGGTCAGAGTTCTGTATCAAAACACATTGATGGAAAGTCGAGTGGAAAGAAAAAGTGACATTGTAAAAGAAGTAACTGCAGATATAACTGTTATTTTTCCACTGTTATTTCAACTCTACTGTCATAGCAGCTGTTTACCAGGAGGCAGACAGCAGAGGTGCTGATTTTATTTTCCAGTAAGTCTTGGTACCTGCCAACCTTTTGCCCACACTGCCAAAAGCTTTAATCGCCATGGTAACACTGTGCTTCACTAACCGTCCATCTGACCTTACTTTAACCCCATAGAGAGTCTATGGAGAATAGCATAGATGGATATGATATTTCCATATGAAAAATGCTTTTATTTGGGTTTATATAATAAGATGTTTAATGGAATATCTTTGTGGGTTTAGGGCATAATCATCAAATAAATATTTAAATTATATCATTTTGTGTTATGAATCTACAATATATGTTTGACTTTAAATTGAATTGCTAAAATAGCTTTTCAATGATGTTCCAGCTTATTGAGATGAACCAGTTATGTGATAAATAAAATATATTCAAGAAAAAAGTTAAAACTGTTTATAAATACACATCATGTCCATTTCGAGTACATTACAAACAAATATCTAGAAATTTAAAATCCATGTAAATTTAAAATTAAGAATCACTTCAATTTTCAAAAATGTTTGTAGAGTATTACTATAAATTAGCATGTTCTCCATCAAAACCTTTACTCAACAGGAAAATTGTTCAACTTTCAGATATGCAACAATCATTTAAGGAGCACTGCCACAGCCTTGGGTTTTGAATAGATTGAGATGTTAGGTGGAGGCTGACCTTGTTTGCCTTGTTTATGTGGATATTGTTTCCTTTCTTCTTTTTTTTTTTACCTGATTGGTTTTCACACTGGAATATGCCAGTGTCTTTTTACAATCGGTTTGTTTGAAGAAACTTGACTGGAGTCACTTCACTAATTAACATACTGAATAGTATCACATAGAAAGTTATTACATTTTTTTTCTATTGTATTGATACTTTGAGTTGTCTGTGTCATATTTGTGTGAAACTAACTACGTGTCTTTTGACAAAACGATCGCATCTTCTGATTCTGCTGAATTAAGAATTGATCAAGATAGCTCTCTAATGTTACTAATTAGATCATTTCAGTATCACATTCTGGCCTTTAGCAGCCAGATAATATGAAAAATGAAGATTTTAGAAGAAAACAATCAGTGATGGAAGCATTCGCATACGAGTTTAATTTTTACATATCACTATTTATTGTGTTCACAAAGTGTTGCTCTGTTGAAATCGTCACTTTTTATTGAAACAAAAACAAAGTTTTTTTTTTACAGTATATGACATTTAAGATGGCAATACAGTAAGATGAAATGACCAAATCGCTGACTGAACCACCCAAAGACAAATTTCATTTGTATAAAATTATCAGTCAAAAATAATATGGGCTAGAATAGTACTAACTATGCTCATGAGAGCCTCGTTATAATATCGCATCACAGTAAATGTGTCATTCCTCCAGCTACTTGTTCTATATTTGCATGGCAGATAACAATCCTGAAGTGTAGATATGTGCGCTTTCACTAATGGTCAGCTCTTGTCTTCCATGTTTGTCATCTATCCTGAACTGGCAGAGTGTAATTTGTTGCGTTCAAGTTGGCAGAATCATAATCAAAAGTGAGTTTACTAGTCATGTGGCACTCTTAGTGAAAATGATGGAGGGTTTATTTAAAAGGCAAGGATGTTTTTATATCGGTTTACTGTCAAGCTCCTCGTTTGCTTGACTACCATGAAGCAATATGTAAAATGTGATCCCTTTTTCCAAACTGCTTTGTTTGGGGTTCCTTAGACATTAAAAGGAATGGCAATACTTTTTGTTTTTGTTCCATAGTTGTGGAAATGGCAGAATTTAAAAATATCTCTTGAACATTCTTGCAAAGATTGAAGTGTTGCCACATGAAAGCCAAGATTTCTAAAAATACATAAATATATATATATTTTATTTGTGTATAAGCAAATGTTTTGTAGACTGAAATGATGTACTGTACTGAAATTCAGGTATTTATGGTGATAAATGAAGTTGTCATGGATACTCTGCCTTCATTCCTCAATTGCACCTCAAAAGTCCAACTCCAACCCAAAGGAGCAAAATTGAAAGTTCACACTTTCAAACTGTCTGTGTTTTCTTTGGCTTTTATCATTGTCATATTTATGTTGTAGTGCTTTGTGCTATATCGAGACAAGGAACGATCTGGAATTGGTCAAATAAAACATTGAGGAAGTAATTTCAAACTTGGTCTCATTGGTGTTTTGAGGTTTGACTTGTCACAATAATCAAAGCCATCCTGCATAGGACTGCAATGCAGAAAAGGAAGAAGTCATAATTTAAAAACTTATGTCTCATCATGTAGAGTTTTTAGTTAGAAATGTACATACACTAGTCATTGGCATGGAGGCCAAATTAATGTAGAGTTTTGTGCTTTTCAACTGTTTTCCCTTTGTAGCATCATCATTTCTAATGAATAACATTAGGAATAATGTAATTTTTAATGAATTTCTAAAAATACTAAATGCTACATAATTAATCTGTTTCACAGCATTCTAACATAATTTTGGGTTTTTAATCTATAAGCTGCAATCATAAAAACTCTTAAGAAACAAAAGCTTGGAGTATATCACTCTGTGATGATTGCATTAACTGGTAATCTGAGTTTCACTTTCTGAGAAGATTGGCAGGAAATATTGCACTTTTAACAAAATATATAATTTTTAGATGGACCTGTAATTACAGCTTTATGTTAGATTTTACTTTCCTTAAAAGTAAGGTTTATGTCAAGAAGCCAACCAATTTAAACAAAGTCCATAAAGTCCATGCAGCAAGAAGATCCTGGAATCCCAGCCTTTCTATATGAAGTTTGTATGTTTCCTCCAGGTAATCTGTCTTCTTCCCAAGGTCCAAAAACCTAATGGTTAATCTAAATTGCCTTTTTGTATGAGTGTGTATTTCGATGGTTGTTTGTCTATGTTGCCCAACAGACTGGTGATCTGTCCAGGAAAAGAAGCTGCCATAAGGACAAATTTTAGACACCTAATACACCTTCAATTTATTGACCGGAGCCAAGAATCAATGTAGTTCTCTTTCTGCACACTTATCTATTTGGCTAAGATGCAATAACCATTGACTGTTGCTGTTGTTTTTAACTTCTCCTTCCCTCTAGGCTCCACATCATGTGCCGGCGACTGAAAAAGGAGCGGACCCATTGGCCTCTTATCGTGAGGGCGGTCCTGTATTTGGGAACTGCCTTGAATTTGATTAGACTCACTCTGCACCTGTGACTGTGGTTTCTGGGACATGATATTCAGGGAGGAAACGACGCCAAATTGTACACATTTCATACAGCTAGTCAGGCTTCTAAAAAGCGCTGTAAGTACATGATATTATTTTTAAAAATTCAGATATGTTTTAGGCCAGATTACAGCGAGTCCTGTTAAAATTGTTAGAATAAATGCATTAATTGTCGTATTTAAATATTTCAAGCCGCGTGTCACAACTTAATTTTTCTACTAGAATAACATATAATTCCGTAGATGTCTTCTTTTTTTTCAATTAAGGACCCTGGTGAAAAATGTTGAGAAACGTTTTGCTAAGTCTGTTATATTGAATGTACTATTCAACTTTAAAATAAGCAGGTAAACTACATTTTGAAAAACGTTCAGTTCAGAATAGATTGTGTGATTTACACTTGATGACATTTACATCAACAAAAGCCTATTTAAAGAGGTATCCACTAAATATTTCAAACAGAGCTCTGTTAACAGTTGTTTTTTTTAATGTTTCTTTTAAATGTGTTTTATGGATCGGAATTGAATCTCCTGCACGGTTATTGTAATACTTAAAGTTGGATCAGTTCAGTGAATTAAAATATTTTATTGTAACACACAGATTTCCACTAGCTAAGTAAATATTCATCTATTTGTCAAAAAATACTGCTTTTTTAAAAAGAAAAATAAAGCTGTACTGTTTTGTGTATTCTCAGTTCTGATTGGTGAGTAGGCGCATTCGCCTTTGGATCTGAGGGGAAAAACGGATGGAGGGGTTGCTGAGCTTAAAATCTGCTTCGCCCAGTTGTTCATCCAGAGACCCCTCTCCTCCATCTGTCCCGGATGCTCAAGAAGTGTTGTATGTCCAACCATCTCCTGTGGCTAATGGTACAGAAGCACCACCACCCCCACCCCCACCTCCTCCTCCAGCACCTCCACCTCCTGCATCCTTTGGCTCTTGTGATATCCAAAGACGTTCCATGAAAAAGCTGAACTGGGACACACTGCCTAACCATCATGTGTTGGGTAAGCTGAACGTGTGGACATCCAAACGGACTCAGAGGGACCTGGTATTGGATATACAAACCATGGAAGAGTTATTTAGTCACGATGACAAAGGTGCATCGCTACGGGCTTCAAAAGTCTTCAGTTTAAGTAAAAGTGATGGGATGAACTTGTGTGGACAGGAGTCTCAGGTAACTAATAGATATGTACAAATAAGAAACAGATTACCCATATAGGGTCTACTTTCTTTTTCATTTTTATGAGCTTGCAAATAATCTAAATTGGAGAAGTAGTAAAGACTCCAGGAGGAAGTAATTTCTTTTTTTTTTTTTATTTAAGTTCCACACAACTATCAGTGCGGAACCGTTTTAAGTAAAACAGTCTGGAATTTTTCTTTCAGCTTCCATAAATGTTGATATTTTCTGGATTGTAGAGATATCTACAATCTTTTTAGCTTTGTTAGAATTTACCTTGCATTTTCTTTTTAGGTGACAATTTTGGATTCCAAGCGGAGCATGAATATCGGGATCTTCCTAAAACATTTCAAAAGGTAATGTTGGGTCTTTAATATTGTAATAGCCAGATGCATATGGTGGAAATTATGGTATGAAAAACTCTGTACTGAAACATATAAGGTAAACAAGAGTCCTCATAACCAAAAGAAGTTAAATGACTTAAGCTGTGCTTTGAGTCGTTCAGACTTTTAGTCATGGGTATCTGGATGCACGTGTCACTTCCACTGTGCTAATGATTACCCAACCATAAGGCTTTATCTTATCTGAACTCATGCAAATACATGAAAATCCCTTTTTAAAGTGTCAGTTTAGACCATTTAGCAAAAACATATAAACTGTTTAATACATTACTTTATTTCAACCAGTATTTGAAATAAACTACTAGTTGTAGTTTAAATTGCATAAAATGCAGTTTTCCACTGCTACACTCAAGGTTTGGAGGAGTTACTGGTCCATTTGCCAGTTTAGTTTAGTCATTTGCATTATGGCAGCAATTAAGGGTCGCACATAAAATGACTGAACCGTCATTTCTTCTGGTTTTAATGTGACTGCATAGTTTTAGTGAATGGAACTGTTTAAAATTCTTTGGAGATTAAACGTTGCCTGGGGGTGGCCATCTGTCTCTACTGACTGCGGGCAAACTTGCCGTAAGACCTGGAGTACTTTCTGTAGATGATAAAACGCATTTAAAGGAATCAGTGATAATAAAGAGCAGCCTATTCTTTTATCAGCATAATTGTATACAGAAAACACAATAAATCTCACTGCTCTAAATTTTATCATCTAAAAATGAAGATGGTAAGCTTAATTTTACATGATGATCGAGTGTCTGCCTCATTGGGAAGAAACTGGGAGTTGTTTCCACTAGAGGTCAGCATAATAATGGAAAGTTCTAACTCCAAATTTACTCTGAACTTAACAGTGAGCTGAAGAAAAGAAACTAAAACTGAAGAATACTTTTTTCCAAATATTTCAGTTTACAATTGCCATCATAATATCAAATGTTTGTAATATTATAGATGTGTAACACTACTTAATATTTCAATGTGCTGTGCATTCATGCTTTTATGACAATTATGTACTTGGCCAATATGATGATCAAAAACTGTTCTTCCCCACACTAGATGTATATTTTTTATTTCTGAGGTATATTCATAATTAAAAATGGGAAAATATGTACTAATTATTTTATTTTATGAATATTAATACTCATGATTCATATTTTTGATTTATTTATTTATTTATTGTGCACAACTTTTGTACTGGAAAATATGATTTCTCCTTTTAACTTGCATCCAAACTGTTGCTGCAGCATTATGAGAGATCTGATGACCTTTTACCAACATTTCTGTGTTGTCCTGATTGTAATTGCAATAATCCAGAATAGAAGTAGTAAATACATGGGGCGGTTTTTCTCCATCACTCTGCAAAAGACTTTTAGAAAATATTTTATTTGGCCTTGACTGTACACTCAAGTAAGGAATTAGAACTTTGATTTTACACACTTGCAGTATATAGATATTAAGTATAAATACATAACCTTGTATGTTCAGTTCTCAATTTGTATACTGAAGTGACTCTCAAAGTGCTGTGATGGTGTCAACTTCAATCTTAGTCTAACTGAAACTGTGTCAGCTGCTGTGCACCTAGTGGGCATTTTTATTTCGCTACACTTTATAGATGAAATAGTCTGGCTTTGTGCTTATCCTTTTTTTTTATGTGCTATAAGGAGTTTAGAAATTAGTCATGCTTAAAGCAATCAATCTCCTAGTGGATTTAAGATTATCCTAATCTTTAAATCAACATCTCTCATAAATATGAACCATAATGTGAAATTAACTTCTCATTGTTTAAGTTTATTGAATGCCATGTTCTTAATCAGTGTTGAGATTGCTCTTCATCATATTGTTTAGTGGGTGGGTTCTGCTGGTACTACAGAGCAAGCACTTTCTAAAAGAGCCATACATGTACTGATAAAGTAAATACTTTGTTTTATTTGTATTCTAACTTTGGTTTTGTGCCTGTCTCCCTCTGTAGGCCTGTGAGTGAAATAGTGGAGGACATTCGTCAGGGGAACTGGCAGAGGTTTGGAAATGACAAACTAAAAGAGCTTTGTAAGCTTCTACCAGAAGAAACTGAGGTAACAGGAACTCAGTTACTTATGCAAACTAACATAAAATAAAGTATTTACAAGCATGAAATCTGTTTTCATTAACCTCCATTCAGCGATTCGACTAGTGTTGAAAGCCAGGAATTACATGAAAACTGTTAGTATTTTTCCTGTTGAATTATTTGTCATGCCTGATAACTATGTAAACGTCTAAATGCAAAAGTATTTAAGTCTTTGTTCCTCAAGCGATATCTGAACTCTTTTTTTAATGGTAGGTCATCATTTTGTCAACATGTAGGTAAAACAGCTGCAGTCATACAAAGGTCAACTCTCTGTGTTAACTGAGGCAGACCAGTTCATGGTTCAGCTCATTAAAGTCTCTAGGTGAGTCTGTTTTTAAATATTTAACTGAATGTTGATGAAAACATGAAGTTATCAAAATTACAATAAAATGGATCAAATTTTTGGTCTTTGTGTCAACTGACTTTCACTGTGCTGGTTTTAAAATTTGGTTCTGATAGTTCTTTGTGTAGTTACATTTCAGTGTGACTATTCAGACTTGATTGCATTGTTAGTTTTTTAATATGCCTCCTAAAACCTGACAGCTTTTTTTGGTTGTTGTTGGGTTTTTTTTTTTTTTTTGAAACAACAAAAAATGTTTATTTGCTTGTCTGTCTTGCATTCAGCTATGGGGAACATCTAAAAGTGATGCTTCTGAGGGAGGAGTTCTTTCCCCTCATGGAGGAAGTGAAGAATGCCATTGCGGTCATGACCAAAGCAGCTAACGGTAATATTTCACTACTTCCAGCTGCAGACAATCCTACATTCTCCTACTTTATCTTTTTCCTCTCCTACAATAGAACTGTTGGATTGCGATGACCTCCATTCGGTGATTCGACTAGTATTGAAAGCCGGGAATTACATGAACGCTGTTAGTATTTTTCCTGGAGAATCATTTTTCATTACATTGTATTAACTAATGGATGTTATGCTTCTGTGAAACCGCATAAATGAGTAATCAATTAAAAATTTTCTCCTTCAGGGTGGTTATAGTGCAAATGCCGTAGGATTCAGGGTGGCTTCCCTGCTCAACTTGGCAGACACCAAAGCCAACAGGCCTGGCATGAACCTCATGCACTATGTTGCCAAGGTAAAGTGTAGAATTAGGATGGAAATGATTTGAGAAGGTACAATAAATTATGCTGCACGTCCAAATAAATTAATGAAACTGCAGTTGGTTATGCTCAAATATATTTTGTCAATGAAGTTACTTGGTTTAGCTTGTGATCACTTACAAAGAGTTGTGTAAGAAAATGGTGCTTACACAAGCAAAACCAAATCTATCTTTGTCCATCATGGTTACAGCAGAATTGAGCATGCACAGCATAAAATCAAACCCCTTGATATGCCTCTAATTAAATATGTGCATACTTAGCTTTCTCCTTTCTGCACGATCCGTTATGTCAAGCAGGAGACCTTCCTAAGAGTTTGAGGCCCATAAAAACACAGATGGAGCAAGTTCTTATATTTTATGTGCAATGCAGACTCCTCTCCTAATAGCACTTGTACAGTAATATTGTAAATAAATCTAGATGTGTGCAGGGTAAAAACAATGAAGCTTTTAAATTTTTATGGGTTTATTTTTATTTATTTATTAAAAAAACAAAAAAGTACTCTACTCTCAGAAGAACTGTCGGAGGGCAGGGGGACTGGTAACCTCGTTGAACATTGCACCTGAAAAAATAAGACAAAATAATGCATTTAAACCTCTGTCCAGTAAATATTCTGGAATATGGGGAGATTTCTGCATGGTATGCCCCATAGCATATCAAGGGACAGTTTAATGTACTTACTAAGTAACTATTTGTCCTAATTTACACCAGCTTGTAGTTTAATCTCAGTCATTCTCGTTTCTTATTTCATTCTCAGTATGCATCATGCATTGAATCAGGTCACCTCGACAAAATGTTGCACATGCATATCACACACTTTGACTGAATAAAAGACTTCCTGTTTTACATATTCATAGTCTAATGGCTATAAAAAATTATTTATGAAAATTATGTCACTGCAGATTGCGCCTAAATGTTGTCCTTTGGTACCACACTGTATGGGGATTTGATATACTGGGATTATGTTGATGATTCATGGTGACTCTGGTTGGTGTTCACAAACACTGTCTCAATTTGTCTGTCAGCTCCCTTTGAAATGCCCCTGTTGGGAAAATCGGAGTGGTTACCAGCTGAAGGGGTACAATTAGCACTGTGTGTTGCTCCAAGAACTGCTGCCTTTTGACTGCAGTTGTCTTAGAAAATTAATTCTCTTGGAATGCTAAAATGTTGATACCAATATCTATTGTAAGGCTTTAACTACCTGATCTCTTCTCATTTTACCATTAATAATGTCCTCCTAGGCTAATGCATGTGAATGTTTATTTTATTTAGTTTGATCACGTTCTGCATGCCTTGGCATTCATTCATGAATGAAAAAGGGTTTCTGCCATATTTTGAGATGAAAACATTGATGCACAAACTCCAGTCCTGTTCATTTGCTTACAAAGCTTGTTTCTTTGCCATCCATAGCAAGCAGAGGAGATTGATGCAGAGTTGCTGACTTTTCCCAGCCAACTTGGTCACATTGGGATGGCATCAAGGTTACCCTTTAAATGTGTTTTTCCCAGGTTTTTATCCTACTTTTTTTTTCTGTCTGACACTTAATCTGATTGTGAACAAGTTTGTATCTGAATTTTACCAAAGAATTTGTAAAGATGACATCATCAAAGACTTGAAGGAGGAAATCCAGAAGATAGAAGAAGTTAAGCTGTTTAGCAGCATACACCCTGGCCTCTTACAACAAATAGATCAATTTCTGAAGGTAAGAAAAAAATTAGTCTCCGTTTGCAAATTTTCACATTTAAAAAGAATTAAGATCTATACAACATGTATTTTATAACTTTTTGACAGAGGGCAGATTCTATGCTTGCAGACGTTGACCTGTCCCTGAATGAGCTGAAGGCGTTAAGTGATGCTGTCGCAGGGTACTTCTGTGAAGACCCAGCTACCTTCAAACTTGAAGAGTGTTGTTCCATCTTTTACTCATTCTGTAAAAGGTTTGACAAAGCTGTACAGGTAAGAAGACCAAAAATTTATCAATAGCCAGCATTTTTATTATGAAATCAAAATGTAATCCTTCAGTGGCTTGAACCTTTCACAACTTTGAAGGATTTTTATTTAGGTTTTTTATTTAGGCAAAACCATTTTTCATTTGGTTCATTATGAAATATTTTCTCTTTACGTGACCTGCAGGAGAACAGAGAGCGAGAAGCTGTTGAACATAGACACAAGCACTCGGAGAGCATGCAATTAGCTGCTAAACGACGCTCTGTGGCATCATGTTCAGCACTTGACCCTACAGATGACTCATGCTTAGAGTCAGCACTGCACAACCTTCTGTCCAAACCCCCATCTGGTTTAAGTAGATGTAGGAAGAATTACCAACCCCAGGCTAAAGGCTTGCGTTCTGAATCCTGTTCTCAAACTTCACAAAAAGAAATGCCAATTCCTTGCAAAACTACAGACAGCCCAGAGAAGAAACAAACTAAGCTACTTAAAGATGTGGAATTGGCAAAATTGGAGGAGGAAGAAGCTGAAAAGATGCGTGAGATAACCCAAAAGGTGCTTGGCTACCAAAATGTCAAAAGCAGCCGTAATGAGAAGGTATCAGGGAGTCCTCGGCATTCGAAAGGAGAACAGGATGAGGTTAGTACTCCACGTACCCCTTCACCTAGAACTAGGGACTACTTCTTTACCAGCAATGGTAATGTGGGATCTCCATGGACTATTCTGAGCCCCATAAGTTGCTCTCCAAGAAGAAACGGCCTGCGAGGCAAAGCCCGCAGAGGATCATCAACATCTTCTGGAAATGATCCTGATGATGGAATCTGGGAGAATGATGAAACCAACTTGAAAAATTATAGTAGTCAGGAAAGTCTAACTTCTTCATCTGGAGGGTCTGCCTCCCTTCCTGAGTGCATCCGTCAGAGAGCATTGTCACAGGGACCACTGCTAAGGTCGTCCTCAGTGGATGAAACCCTGCGCTCTCCTGGAATGGGCTTCCGACTGAGATACTTGTTCCAGAGGAGCATATCTCAAAGATCCTTTTCCTCTGAATCAAGAATGGGAGATATAAAAGAAAGAAGTGACAGAAAGGTTGAAAATTATGCTGAGGGATCATCTGGATTAAAGTCTTTGTTTAATCTTATTGGAAGCAGAAGTAAACTCTGCAATTTGGAAGAGAAAACATAAAATAATTAACTTCTTAATATAAAGTTTTAAAGACAGGCTTTGTCAGTTTTTCTGTGTTTTATATGGCTAACGTTATGTTGAATGTTTGTTTTGTTTTTTAAGTCATGCTGTTACCCTTAGAGGACATAAGGCAAATGGGGACTTGCTTTGCACTCTGAGGGTGTGATTGTTTTTGCTTTGTTTATTCTTTTGGGGGAGAGGGGAGATGAAACAAATTCTGAAATTCATGCAAGTGTTAGCTTTTATTGTACATTAATAAAAGGATATTACCTTATTCACTGTGTGTAAGGAAATTAATGTGCACTTCATTTCAGGTCAATATATCTCTGGAATTACAATTCACAACTTTCCTCCCCATTATTACCCTTGATAAACCCTTGCAATTTGTAAGTTCAGTAGTAAATCACCATTTCTTGTAATTAAACCCTCTATGTTTCACACACAGTCTCACTAGATTAACTTAGGTCCTCTCATGTAATCTGTTGAGCATAGCCTTTTCTAGACAATTTAGGTCTGAGGACTGAGACAGACATAAAAGTTCTTTTTTTTTTTTTTAGTATGAACTATTGTTTGTGATCATATATATGTAACATCAAACAGAGATGTTTTGGATTAATTTAAAATTTTCTGGCTGAGGCCAAAGTTTTTTAGAATGTGCTGGTACTTCAGAGTTTATGCTACCAATGTCAAATTTTTCTGAATCCAGAGCATCAGAAAAATGTATAAGTAAATTTTAAATAGATCCTCCACTATGAAAGGCTATGGGAGGAAGAAATTGGTTTCCACATATTCATCCTTTTCTCACAACACCCTATGTTGGCTGCTGTAAAGCTAAATATTAGCAATTTAACAGAACATACAGTTTAGTTTGATCAAAACAATTAACTGATGATAGGGGAGTGTCTAACCACCCAGTTGTAAATACATTTGTAGTAAAAAAAACCCAAAAAACTCAAATCATATTTAAAGCAAAGCTATCCATCCAGCCTTCATAACATGTTTGTAAGGCTGCATGCTTTTGTAGGGCCCATTAAATTTTAGTGTCTCTGGAACAAGATTTTGTAAAACTACCAAAACTGGAATATAAAAGGCATTCATTTGTGTTACCTAGGTAACCATTATTATATAATCATGAACTCTAACTTGTAGTGCAAGGAGGGTTTTCCATGCACATTTATTCCATCCTCCACTGAGTTCCCAGGAAGGACATTTACAGTTGCTTGGCATTTTTGACTAATTATTTGATTAAAAAGAGGGAGGTTTTGCAACAATAAAAATATGGCATAGATTCACCATGAAAGATTCTCTTAAAAACAACTCCAGCTCTTTAGAAAACCAATGAAAGCTCAAAGCATACGGTTTTACAAAAGCAGAGATACCAGAAGGAGAAACTGGCCTGTTGTATGTAAAATGAGACCCTCAAATACAATCGGGCCATTGTGGTGGAAAACAAGTGCCGCTAAGGACCTTCTCATGTGAGTCTGCTCCTTAGGACAGGGGGTAACCTTATGTCTCAGCCAAGTTTCACTCTTTGCAGAGCTCTGCTAATGAATTGTGCATTCAGGGTCTAGTGTTCTTGGTGAAAGATGAGACTGGCATGAACGGAGGGGAGAGAGATCCTTTGACTGAGTTAGAAAGGCAGTCATGCTGGACTGAAGCTTGTAAGCGGAGCAGGAGCATGTGAGTCTAAAGGGAGGCAAACAGAGACGCACAAGAAAACTACGACTGAAGAGAGAAGGAGACAAACAAGGATTGGCTTCGAGATTATAAGGTAATGTGATTGAAGATTACAAGACAGCTTGGTTTTCATAAATAGCCACTAACATGTACTTAGTGATACTGTTTATTTTTTAAGTGCTCCTACAGCTGAATGTCTTGGTCTTGGTAACATCCCAAAACCACTACGTAGTGTCTGTGGTAGCCGCTGCGTAACCTAATCCACCATTAACGTTTTGGGCATGTAACTATTTACGAGGGTGGGGTTAGATTTAAAGTAGACAAACTTGCTTAAGAAATGTATTTAATATGCCCTAACTTTTTTTTATGGACCCTGCGCCTCCAGAATGTTGATTTTTTTTTCTCATGTTTTATAAAAATCAGCAGAAGTTAGCCATTTGTAAATTACAATTATATTTCAGACATAAAAAATGTAACACTATTATCATAGGCCTACATTAAGCAATGTCAGTGTTTAAATGTTTCCAATCATCGTATTGTCATCCATCTGGTTTTGCAATATGGAAAGGAACTGTTACAATAATAAAATATAAAGGTATTTAAAAACTAGATCACGTTTATTTGTAATCCGGTTCATCTGTTTGACGCTTTTTTTTTCTTCACAGATTTTAAAGTCAATTATTACAAACGTTTATACTTGTCTTTAAGTGCAGAGTCATGTTTCGCTTTCTTAATTTAACACTAGGAAAAAATTGCGAACGTGAATGCTTTAAGAGTATAAATTTGACCCCGACGTGATTTGAACACGCAACCTTCTGATCTGGAGTCAGACGCGCTACCGTTGCGCCACGAGGTCTTGTGCATTGGCTAACCGCCACTTTTTATGAATACAAAATACAGCATATCTATTTACTTTTCTCGTATCCTGTGGCGCAATTTCTTTTATTTATCTCTTCATATTTTGCTCACTGTTATCTTTAGTTCTGGCCTAACTTTCGCTCTTGCGTTTCATGCAGCAGTGTGTTTCTCGTTGCTTGCAGGTAACCAAGCTTTACCTGATTAAACCTTGATTTAATCAGGTAAATCAAGATGTTTTTATTCGTAAAATGACATTTTGAACACATATTCCTCCTCAAAACATACGTGGCTTTTTATGGATTCTCTCTGCATTCAACCACTAGTTGGCGCTTTTTATTTACGTTAGTCTGCATCAATCTCTTGATTTTTTCAGAACCTTACTTTACAATTTTGAAAGGTAGTAACTTGTGAAATTTGAAACAACATATTTGAACTACATCTGATGTTCTTTATTGATACAGTTTGTATTGTTATTCCTCTAAGGGAAAGAAGATTGCATGGATAATCTGCTCTCCTTCATCACCAACCCAGAGATCAGCAAAATGGAAAGGTAGAAGCAAATTAAGGTGTTTACAGATTACACTGTCTGCTGGTTGTTTGTAGCAAGTACCCCTATTTCTCTATCCTTCAGAAGTAGAATATTTTGTCACAATTTATGTAAAATTGTAACCAATCTCTGAAATAAGATAGATTAAGATCTTCAATGTTGCAGCTCAAACTCCATCTATACGGATAACGTAATTTTCCTTTGCTGGTTGACCAAAAAGTTAGATTTTGGTTTCATTTACCCAAAGCCCTTTCATACACATTTTTATTGTAATCTCTACATGGCCTGTGGTGAACTGTAAAAGGGACTTCCTCTGCTGTTCATTGAACAGTTTTTATAACTTGTCAAACTTTCATAAAAGACAGATTTGTGGATTTTATTTTACTTTATAATTTGTGAGGATATCAAATTACAGTGAATCCATATCAGAATCGGAAATATTTACATATGGCATAGTAAATATATGTTGTCAATCCTGCAAGAAATTCTACTAATTAAAATTGCTTTTGTTTTGTTAATTGGATGTACAGACAATGTGCTGATGATAATAACAATAATAAATAAATAAATAAATAAATAAATAAATAAATAAATAAATAAATAAATAAATAAATAAATAAATAAATAAATAAATAAATAAATGTAAGTAATTAATAATAAATAAAAGCATATTTTTTTCAGCAAATAATATATTTACTGAACATATTATTTGCACACATTTTAACCGATCTACTTGATACATGGGTTTAGTTGTCATAAGAAGAAGAATCGGTCAGGAGACATCAAAATATAAACAGTAACAAAATGTGATCTTTAAAAGTGTGTTTTTTTTGTTTTGACTATTCCCTAGTTATTGTTTTCAGAATGTATTTTTTGGAGTGAACATATATTTTTTTTCCACTTTACAAATACTTGTTTTGTTGTGCTGATTTATCACATAAAAGTTCAGTAAAATACCTTGATATTTGTGGCTCTTACATGAAAAAATGTGAGAAAGTTCAAGAAAACAAGTTAAATTATCTAGAAAATGAAAGATTTAAACAAGATGAGTTTGAGGGATGTCAGAATAGGTCATATTTCTTAGTGCCTTCAGAAAAGAATGAGTCATGTTGTGTTTGCACGTGATTTCCCTCCAAATATGTTCGTACCTGTTGTCTTTATTTACCTTTAAAGTCAACTGCAATTAACGTCTTGAATTTAGAAACAAGATATTGATCGTGTGCCCTAGTGTCAACATGATGTCCACATTCAGAGGCAGACCATTTACTCTCCAATGAGCTATGCTCAGGAAGTATGGCAACTGATTTACCTTTAATTTATGTATCCCTACATATTTAGAGCAATATTTAAATCTCCAGTTGTGCAAGATAATGCTCTGCGATTAAACATTCTCTAATAATTCAACAAAAAGGCCTTTTCACCTCCGCCATAAGCAGTTTGTCAGTGGTCTGAGTCATAGGCTGGTCCACACCCGGAGCATATTTTTCCTCTGCCTATCCATAAAGTCAAAAGGACAAGTTTTTATGAATTGGAGGTCAGGGATGAGAGGCAACCTGGACCACATCAGGGAAGAAAGGGAGGCCGTCCATCTGTGTTTTTCTGCTGCAAAGGATGCAGTCTCCATGGCAACATTGTGCTCCCGCAGCAAAATCCCGAGAAAGATGGTCCGCTCCCCCGCCCCCATGCTTATGCACACGAGTGTCTCACACACACTCTGAGGAGGCAGGACGCTGCACACGTCTTAGCTGTCCATGCACACAGACTTCCTGTATAGCTCATTAATGCTGTTTTGCTGACAATTTTTATATGAGTTTTTAAAACTAAGCAAACATGAAAATGGAGCAAGTCCCCCTTCTATGTTGGTTTTCTGTTATTTTCTGTCGGCACTTCAGTTCAGCCTTCCAAGCTGCGCTCTATTTGTCAATCCTTCAAGCAATCTGTTATTAGAGTCCCAAGCAGGGTTTGATGATTTATCTCTTGTGTTCCTCCCATCAGTCTCCCTGCACCCCCAATCTGTACGTGAGAGAAATACATCTTGGGCTGAAGCCTTTGGCTAAGGGTAGCAAATGGATCAACCCCCACTTTCTGTTTGATGCTTTGGGTGTTTCTCATTTCCTCTGCCATCCTAATCTAAAATATAAAGAAAACAGACAAAATGTGGAGTGTGATCAGGATTTAGAAAAAAAAAATCTGTCTCTTTGTTGCTATCTCCTGTTTGCTCAGATCATCTTGCTCACTATTGGACCGTCGAGCTCCCTCCCATTTTCACACCAGCCACTCAGCTCGTTCAAGCTCTCTGCATCTTTTTTTCTTACTCTCTCTCTCCTTCTCAGTCTCTTTCCGCTCCTGACAGTTCACACACACACACACATGCAATACAGCAGGATCCCAAACCGCCTTCTCGTCAATCCACTCCCTCTCTCACACACACACACACACGCACACTCTTCCTACCTATCTCTGTGTGGGGTGTATTTCTTTGGCTTTGGCAATGCCAGGTTTAGCAAACGGACATCACTCCTGTTGGAGGAGAACAAACTGAAACTTCATCTTCATCTCTAAAGGACACACTGTAAGTGAATCTTTCTCATCCGTTCATGGTACCCTCCACTAAGTGTTCTCTTCTACTATCATGCCATATACCATGCCATTTTTTTATTTGATGAAAGAGAAAAGTCTTTCCTCCTTTCATGGCTCCCTTCTGCCACATCACTCTTTTTTCCCCTTTTACAAATCACTGGCTAATCCGCACACCCCATGTTGTCTGTATGCAGAGTAACACTGAGGCCCCTTGACAGCTCTCCATTGTGCAGTGAAATATGAATATGTTACCTCATCTATACCACACTAAGCTGGCTGTGTTTAAGAATAAGTGCAGAAATGAGATGTGATTATTAGTCAAGTCCAGGTCTGAATTTTGTCTGAATTATGTGGGCACTGACTTCAGAAAACTTTCTGATGTCTGAAATGATGCTTTAAAAATGGCTTTGCATCAGAGTTTAAAATTTAAATATTTTATGACTATGTCTCTACTTACGTCAGGTGACAATCTACCTTTCTGTAGCTGATTTATATACTTTCAGATTTTCAAAACACATACAATACTTTGCAAAAGTATTTACACCAGTTTAATTTTTTCATACTTTATTATGTTCCAACTGCAAACTAATGTATTATGGCTGGGATTATATGTAACAGATCAAAGCAAAGTGGAACATAATTGTGAATTAAAAGGAAAAAATTACCAACGTTTTTGTCAATTTAAATTTGAACAGGATGGCATCAGTATGTATTCAGTCCCATTTATCAATCTTCACAAGCTTCATAAATAGAGTCAAATTGACTGTCACTTTCTCTATATAAATCCAGCTGTTGCTTCAGAGCTTTGTTAGAGAAAATTAAAAAGACAAACACAGGAGACAGGTCAGGGTTGTGAAAAAGTGTAAAGCAATTTTCTGTCATAGACAAATATCCCAAGCATTGAACTTGTCACCATCTCTGGTCAGTACATCTAAACTGACTGGGTGGATAAGGAGAATATTAACTAAAGTAGTCCCCAAGTGACTATTGCTATTTTTGTTTAGCTCAGGAGTTTTATGGAAGAGATGTGATAATAAATAAATTGATAAATAAATCTCATTAATCTCATTAAGCCATGTAGGCTACACATGGGAGAAAAAGGTGATGTACTCCAGTCAGATCCTAATGTCACTGTGTTAACTTTGTCTGCATTTAAAAGCCTTCGTATGACAAAGTCTCCATTGTGAAACAAGGTGGTGGCAGCTGAGAATATGGATTGAGCTAGTTAATATGAGGAGGTTGAATAAATGTTAGCTACACTACCCACTCACTTCACAAGCTTCACAAAACAGTAGAATTTGTGTTTACAGCTGAACAACCTTCTAAAAAGTTTCCCTTCATGAAATAAAACAAATAGATGTGCTTTCCTAACTCTGGTATATAAAATACAGCTGGCGCAGAACCTTAGATGGGCTTGAACCAGCTACTATTAATAGAATATTACGCTGATATTTAATCAGCAGATGACTACAGCAGAACACTTTTAAAGATACAAAAGCAGATAGGTTGGGAAGACAAACGAGGACTTTTGTGTAAACGTTAAAATTGTGACCCAGGTGAACCTCAGGTTGACCTAGGCTGACCAAAGACTGGAATGCCTAGCTGGCATGGGAGGAATGTCCCGGGAACTGCTTGAGAGTGGTGGGAGTCAGGCAAACGGAGATGTAAACCTAGCGGTGAAACATGATGAACGGTTGCCAGCGCCGCTGTAATGACGGGATTTTCTGCTCTGTTTGTGCTGCAGCTATATTTACCTCTCTGCTTAGTTAACACTGTGTTGATGCTGTCAATGTCGGGCAGTTGCTGCTTTGTTAAAAAAAAATTAAAAATCACTGGTTCTCTCATGCACTGATTAAAACCAGTATCATTTTGCATTCAAATGACTTTTGTTCTTCATGGAGATTGTTACTGAAAAAGAGATACCTTTGTAATTTTGACCAACATGTCTTATATGTGATGATGTTTCAGTTTAATTACCAGATTTGATCAATGGTTCAGGTAGGGTTAGAGTTAGGGTTAAAACACACCATTTACATTTAAACACACCTCTCTACTTCCTCTAGTTGAAGCCTAAACATTTGAAAATGTTTGACATTCACCACTACATGAAACAAGTACTGAACGAAACTAATTAAATTCAGTTCAGTAACATATGACAAAGAGCATGGCTTTAGCTCAGCTGGGAAATCAGAGCTCTTGTTGGGGTTTGCAGCAGAGATTGCTTTAAGAGCTTGCATGAAAGGATCTCTTTCACACCTTCTTGCCTTAAAAGGTAAAATACAATCCACACAGGCAAAGGGATGAATGTGAAAACTGAGTTTCTAAAATTTTTATGGTACATTTTTATCTTCAATTCAAATGAATGTTTTTGCCTGTTTTGTTTACTAAATGTATGAGGCAGCTGTCCATTACAGCAAGTCAGAATCATTTGAATCAATTAAGCTTTTGAAGCAGCCACAGTCTGTGAACTGAAGATTAATGTGATTAAGTTGAACCTCTTTGCAATGGCTTGTGCTGCCTCTTAAGCATCGATTTTATGACTGTTGTCTCTATTTTATTTTAAATGTAGATTTTATTTTAATGGTGTGTTTTAGCTGAATCCTTTTTAGTTTCTAATCTCCATTTTTGTTTACCAGTTATATTATTATCTCTGTCTGGATTATTGTTGTATTGCACAGCAGTTTGTCCTTCCAGGGTTTTTAAAGACTTTATGAATAAAACCAGATTGTAGTGAATTCATTTTACAGACAAAATACTACAATTAAATTTATGCTAGTTGCTAGATTAATGAATTACTCCTCTTTGTGTCTGTGCAATTATTTGCTTAATCAGAAACATTAATTATACCCTTAGTGCTTTGGAAAGAACAAGCATTGCTCAGATTTCTCCTTTGACCCAGAAGTTTTTCCTTTTTTTTCCTCACAGCTATTCGTCTTTGTAAAGTCCTCTGCAGCTTAGAATCTGTATTATTAAGAGGCACGGTGTGTCACAAGATGCAGAAAAAAAACTCTGTAGGATTTAGTTTTGCAATGCTAGTGTTAAACAGTTAATTAACAGTTACTAAATGTCTCATTTTGATTACGCTCTATAAAATTGGGATGTTGTGTCCAGTCATTTTTATGAAGCACAATAAGTTCCTTTCAGTGATTTTACAATCTTCTTACAAAAAAGGTTGTTTATAAATTTAAAGGGACCTCATATTTTTGCTTGTTTTTGTGTTTTTAGTTCTGTTTCCCAGCAGTAACAGCATGCAGCAATAGCAGCGTAGACTTGTGTGTCCGCTGTTATCCATGTGGATACAGACGCTTCCTGTGGAACGTTTAGACACAGCTCAGCTCAAATCACAGAAGCTGATCACTCAGTACCCCACTGTCTGTTGACAGGAAACAAAAAGGTGCCTCACTCTTGCCAGAGGACTGCACATGATGAAAGTTACACATTAGTCACCAGTCAGGCGTCACTGCTTTTCTGCCTTGTCATTGTGGTGACAGTTTGATGTAAGAGGCAGATGATGATGCTCAATAGCATGGCTGAGTAGCTTAGGTGTCTAAATATGCTTACAACTCTGAGCAAAAAAGGTCTATATAGTACCATAGACCCAATTATCATTGATTAGATCTTTTGATGAGTGCGTTAAGATGGATCAGACAGCTGAATTACAAGAACATTCCTTAAGTCTTAGACTGTTACTCACACTGTGCTGTGCTTTACTAAAGTTTTTATATACCTTGAACCTTGCAATTTATTACAATACAAATACAAACTTTGTCTTGCTTGATTGAGATTTTATTTTGGGGACTGACAAAAAAGAGAGCAAAATTGAAAATTTGAAGGAAAAGCACATGAAAGATTTTCCTTAAAAATCATAAAGAGGGGTTTATGCAAAATGTACTTTTATGAGCTTTAAATCGTGTTATAAAACGATTTCCTCATCAAATACCTACCTAGAGTGTCGCTTTGATTTTTTCATGAAGGTTTGAGAAATTCTTGAATCTCCCAAGGCAACCATTTGGGGTGCCTAAATGCTTGCTCATGCAATGTCCGGCATATTTACCCAAAGCTTTGGCTTGAAGCTCCAGTCCCCAGCTGACTTGTCATCCCAACAGAGCACTCAGCTCCTCCAGACTAGTGGCAGCAGCAATTAGCAAATACCTTAGGCCCCAAAACACCTTGTCATGCAAACTACTTCTCAGTCAAACAATCCGTAAAATGTTTGTAATCGGCATCATGCAGAAACTTTGTTGGGCTGAAGGAGGCGTAGCAGAAAGGGTAAGAATTTCTTAAAGAGACAGAGGCCTATTTCAAGGCATTTGAATCTAAAGTCAAATTTTTTTTAAGTTGCTTTTGACATAGATACCTTTTTCATGACAACTGAAGGTAAAATGCCAATATGATTATTTTATAAAATAACACAATGTGCCTGGAGAATTAACAATAAACCCACTTAAAACAATGTCATGCATCAACCCACCCCATACCTATGATTACTCTGGAGCTACAGAGATCCACAGACAAGGTGGAAGAATCCTTTGGAATATTAAATATCTGAAAGGCATTCTGAAAGTCTGACCTTTATTGCAGAGTGGCACAAAGAAAGATATTGTTCCAAGAAAGCCATAGAGAGTCTGCAATCTGTCACAAAAAGGTGCTCTCTTCAAATGAGACAAAAATATTAAAAATAAGTTTTCAACCAAAACAATGTGAGTGAGAAGAAACGATAGTTTAAAATATTGTTGACTCAGTCAGCCACAGTTTTCTGATTTGTATTGTAAAATTTGGGATTAATGGCTTATTAACCCCTTCTACTTCATAAGCATGTCTTAATGTTATGTTTATTTCACAAAATCTCAGCATTGATTTTTGTTGCAGCAACCTGAGAAAATGTTAAAACATTTAAAGAGTATGAATGCTTTTCGGATAATATTAAGAATGATTTTCTGTCCAGTTAACCACATGTTTTTGTTCTGAGAGTTTCTGTACATGCTTATGGTTGAATAACAAAATGTACATTCACTGACATTTTTCACTGTGTATGATGTTTATCTGTGTGAGCAAAAAGCCCATGGCAAAGTTCTTTTGTTTTCACAATGCATTTGGTGTACTTTTCTTCTGTGCTCACAGCTCTTACATAAACCATTCCTTTGACCTTTTTTCCCCTCCCTGAAATCACCCATATTATGACAAACCTCTAAGCTGTCCACCTTTCCCTTTAACAGGCTGAGTCTGATCTGTTTTCACCTATCTGAAACTATACTGTGGTCTGGTTCTAGTTTGACCAAGCTATCTATTTGTGTTGCTGTTGTTCAGCTCAAGGCATTTATTCTTTTAGTTATTTAAAGAAACAAATTATTTCAGCATCAGCTCCTCTACCCAGTGGCACAAGCACTTATTTCCTTGAAATAATTCTCCGTGCATTTGCAGAAACGTACAGTCAGATAATAAAAAGAAACACTGATATTCTGTGTGCTAGAATAGTGAGTGTCTGTGTAAAGAGACACTCACATTCAATTGAAGGGAGACACAAAATTGTTTAGCTATTTTCTTTGATGTTTGGGCACATAGCAGGAGACAGCGGCAGACAGGTTGTGTGTACAGAATCTAGAAAATATACTCTGAGAGGCGAATGATCTATGTCCATATGTCCACCTCAGCTGTATGTATCTGTTCATAATAGCTGACGATGCTTTCATTCCAACCATCTCCTATTGAGTTCTGCTTCCAAGAAATGAAGATAAAGTGATTTAAATGCCACAGAAGGCACATAAATACACTGGCTGCTTATGTGTGTACAATGCCTAGCAAAAATATTCACTGTCATTGAACATTTGCAGGCTCAGCTTTGATCAGCGTTCTTGCCCCAGACAAATAGAGGAAACCCCTTAGCATGATGCTGCCGGTACTATGCTTCAACATGGGAATGGTGTGTGGCTGTTCAGGGTGATTTTTGGTCTGATCTTACAAGTGCACCTTCTTAAGAGTCTGTATTGTTCCCTCCCTGGATAGTGACAATTGGCAAAAAGGACTTCTTATGGATTAACTTTAACGAGGACTTTTTGTTGTTCTTCAACAAAGCATTAGTTAAAGTGTGCACACAAAACTTCGCAAAGAAGGTGTGTACACTTTTGAGAGCCACCGCATAAGAACGTTTTTAGCTTTTGTATGCAAATTCTGCTAAAGTCCTTTATTTTAATTTGCTCCTACATAATAATTGAATGGTTGGTACATAATCTTGATCAGGAATGTCATTCACAGAAACCATGTGAGGTCTCGGTGTTTAATGCCACCAGCGGCAGGTCCATTAAAGCCTTCCTTGGCTTAAGACTGTGATGACATCACATTTAAACCCCCCGCTCTTTGTGACTAACAATGCAAAGAGTTTTGAGTGCTCAGATGAAAGAAAAAGGAGAAGCACCTTTTTGTAAGCAGGCACTCAGGTGAGTACATTTTGCTTTTGTCAACCTATTTTGTGTGAAGCCTTATTTCTCACACAACTTTCTCTCCCACACCTGTTTTTCCTGAGGGCAGCTTTAATATTAACACAGCTGGCTAACTCTTAGTTTAAGGGAAAAAAATGAGATTTTTCTTTCTAACCACTGATTAAGTGGTTTGCATTAGCATTTGCTCTTTTTGCAAATGACTATATATGCTTTAGTCATACTGCAGGAACTTCACCAGAAACAAAGTTATCATGAATAAGGTGTAAAGTAAGTAATTATCACAGATAGTGGAGGTTTCAGAAATTACATTTATATTTCAGTGTTAGTTAAATGTTTATCTTTGTTCATTGACATTTCTTTAGCTGGATATCAGAATATTGCATTTTAAAACTCTGTGTGCTGCTAGGAGCACGTGGCTGTCAGTAGTGTAAAGGGGATGAGAACTGATAGCTCTATATATAGACATATATGTATGTGGAGGCTGATGACTGGACTGTGCAGCAGATCAGAAGGCTGCCAGTCATCCTAATGAGACTTTCATGGATTTAGTTGAACACATTAAGTATATTTTAAAAGCAAGACTCAGGTTTAAACATATTTTAGATTTTTTCCAATCCAGACACTGTTGAATTTATTACCACAAGCTTAAATATTTACATACAACCCCAAGGATATTGGGTGAATTTCCCAAAGAAAATTTGTTGAGACGTTCAGGAACAATCTAGGAGATTAAGCTGTTCGTACATAATGATAAAAGAGTCAAGTTAAGACATTGAAATCTCATGGTACTACATGTTGGTGGCAGTATAATGCTCAGGGACTGCTTTTGTGCCAGTTGCACTTGTGTCATGCACATTGGGAGCAAGAAAAACCGTAATAAGCGCCTCTTCTAAACTCATCATCTTGAACTTGAACCAAACGGCTATGCTTAAAAGCATACTAGATCTGTGCCAGAAATCCAAGAAATTGGCACAAACTATGCAATTTCTATTAAAAAGAGTGATCGAATATCCACTCATATTATGCCAGAAGCTTATTGATGCCTACAAAAAGTGTGTTGCTTCTCTGCAACTTCCTTAGCAAAATTCACCCATTTAGCAGAAGAAATTAATCAGACTCATTTGCTGTATAGAACTACACAGTGTCACAGTGGCTGGCACTGTTGCCTTGTGGGTTTCAAATCATAGTCTCCATCTCTGCATTGAGTTCTCTGGGTACTCCAGCTTCCTCCTACAGTCCAAAAACATGATTGCCAGATTAATTGGTCTTTAAACCACACTTCACACTTGAATATATGTGTGAATGAGGAATACTAACTCTTACTGTAAGTGCTTTTACAACTGTTACTTTTGTGTAAATTTTATATTTTATATTGTTTTAAAGTAAATAAAGAACAGAAACATGTTTACACTCTATTGACTAATTTATTTCTTTTAAAGATTTAAAAACATTAAGGTCAAGCATTTCAAGACAAAAAACAAACCATGATCATTACATAGTGACACATCTGTGGCAAGCAAGCTTTTAAACACCTTTTGTTTTTGCAGCCAAGGTGTCATGCTGTGTGGTTGTTGCTCAGTTAGTAGGTTAGACATAAGGCAATGTTTCAGGAAAAACTGCCAAGAGAAACTTGTTAAAACATCTGCAGTAGAGCTGTGGGATGCAGACAAACTGGATTAAAAGCACAGAGCAAGGTTCTTCTTTATTTTGTGTACCTTTTTTGTGAGAGAAAACATTACAAATTGCCTTTGTTGATCTAAATTAAATCTAAATTTACAATTTACTATTTAAACTGTGTGATCAGTTTTAGAGACCTATTGACAATTTTTCCTCCATCTGAAACATTTTGAAGGGAATGGATTCCATTCATAATTGGAAGCTACTTCACTGATTTTCTCATTGAACCATCAGCAGCTTAAAATATTGTGAGTTTTGCCCTCAGTACAAGCTCAAAGAAGGCTTTAGTTCACATGTATCTCTTGAAATTGTTTATTTTGCTGAAATTCTGCAATACTTTTTCTGCTTACTACAGTCAAAAATGTACTTATAGTTACCAAAATTATTATATATACATATTTTGTTGTTATTGTTTTTGTTTTTCTCCACTTTTCATTTTTGGCTATACATGATTCATTAAAAGATGGTTTTGATTAATTAAAAAATAGAAAGAACTTATTAAGTTTTGTACCAGATTTGTGTGGATTCAGTGTTTTATCCAGTTTTTTTTCTCTTAAATCCTGACCTCTGTCTCCTTCAGCTGCTTATCATCTTGCCTAAGCACCTCACTGTTATACATTTGTCATTTCAATCTGTAGAGACTCAGACAGACAAAGGGTAACCATTAGAAAAGTTTAATGACAATATGATTTAAATCTTTGGCGCCTGGGCCCCGGCTAAGGACATTGATCATCGCAAACTTTGCGATGGGCTTGGATGAGCATTCCGTATGCTGAGAGGAACGTCATCCCCCCGGGACCCGGCACTGGTGGTGGAGGCGATGAAGGATGTGGCCTGATGCTGAGCGAGTGGAGGTGAAGGGGTGGAGGTGGGTTGAGCTCTGCAGGAAAGCGCACGACGCCATGGATGGCTGTCCTTATCAGCTGGGGCTTGGACGGTGATTGGACGTGACGAGTCTTTGACCGGCGTTGAGCAATCAACGGTGATGAGCCGGAAGTTCCGGCTGGATGATGCAGGAGGGGCTAAAAGAGTCTTCCAGCTTGAATTTACGCCTAGGCTTCATTTCAATCTGTAGAGACTCAGACAGACAAAGGGTAACCATTAGAAAAGTTTAATGACAATATGATTTAAATCTTTGGCGCCTGGGCCCCGGCTAAGGACATTGATCATCGCAAACTTTGCGATGGGCTTGGATGAGCATTCCGTATGCTGAGAGGAACGTCATCCCCCCAAAAAGAGGACGAGGCCGGGGCCGAGGCCGGAGAATCGGAGACGGAAATCGCTAAGAGAGTGGAGTTGCGATTGCTTAGCTTGCAAAGTTAAGACTGAAGGAGGTTATGTGACAGTGATGGGCTCATTCTAATTGCTGCAACGAACGACATTCCCCCAAAATGAGGCTGAGGCCAGGCCGAAGCTGGAGGACAGGTGATGTAGATGTAAAGAGGAGAGGAGTTGCTCTGACTTAGCTAGTGAGGCTAGAGTCAGGCAGAAGGAGGAGGCTTGACGGTGACAGGAGGGAAGAGTGGAAAAGGAAGCCAAAGATCGATGGGGACGTAGCGGGCCAAGGGAAGGTAGGATGTGCAGAGCGCATGGCAGAAGGAGCACTAAACTCAGGGCAAGGGGAGCACTAAACTAGGCGCAAGGGGAGCACAAAACGCAGGGCATGGGGAGCACAAAACGCAGGGCATGGGGAGCACAAAACGCAGGGCATGGGGAGCACAAAACGCAGGGCATGGGGAGCACAAAACGCAGGGCATGGGGAGCACAAAACGCAGGGCATGGGGAGCACAAAACGCAGGGCATGGGGAGCACAAAACGCAGGGCATGGGGAGCACAAAACGCAGGACATGGGGAGCACCAAACGCAGGACATGGGGAGCACCAAATGCAGGACATGGGGAGCACCAAATGCAGGACATAGGGAGCACCAAATGCAGGACATAGGTGTTTTTTTTTTTTTTTTTTTTTTTTTTTTTTTTGCTGGAAAAAAGCCAGCAGAGGGCATGGGAAAAAGAGCATGGGGAGCACACAACATGCAGGACATAGGGTTTTTTTTTTTTGTTTCTTTTTTTTTTCCTCTCTGCTGGAAAAAAGCCAGCAGAGGGCATGGGGAGCCTCTCTGCTGGAAAAAAGCCAGCAGAGGGCATGGGGAGCATGGGGAGCACAACATGCAGGACATAGGGTTTTTTTTTTTTTTTCTTTCTCCTCTCCGCTGGAAAAAAGCCAGCGGAGAGGGGCGAGGTGGTGAAATGCTCTGATTTGGGGTATATGGCGGCCAAAATAAGGGCCGACAAGGGATGTGGAGGAAAGAGGAGGACAGGGTAGATGGTTGAAAGGCCAGCTGGAGACAGGGCAGGGCGTGATAAGAAGGGGTGAACGTGGCGAGGGTTACAGGATTCAGGCTAATAATTACGAGCAGGAGATGCTGTGGGATCGGGATTAAAGTACAGCTGATTTAAAGGCCTACTAAGAGCTCGGGATGGTCTGGGCATGAAGTGGTGAGCTGCCAAAGAAGGCTAGCGGGAGCCAAAGAGTAATAAAGCTGTGAAAGAGAGAGAAGAGTTAAGCATTATTAGGTTAAATAAATAAGCACTAAAAATTATAATTTTTCCTCAACAGTGTCAAATGAAATACTCCTGTAAAAATTAAGGACGTGGAGTTGGCGAAACGTGAGGACATGGCATAGGGCAGGAGCACTAGCTTCTATTAAGTAGACCAACCACCACCAGTGAATTGAGCAGTGCTCATTAGGCACTGAAGGAGCTAGAATACAGGTTAAAAGTGATCTAAAAAAAATTATATGATGTCATATAGATTACGGTATCGAAGTTGCGAGAATGCAGGGCCTTGGAGTAATGGCTTGTAGGTGCTTTATACCATACCACACCATACCAGCTTTATTTATAAAGCACTTTAAAACAACCACAGTTGATACAAAGTACTGAACAATCCAAAAACACAACAAAATAAAAATAATTTTAATTAAAAGTAGTTTAAAAACTAAGACATACACTTTAAACTAAATCTCACTTTAAACTAGATCTCACTAGTGTTGAAAGCCAAGTTAAATAGATAAGTTTTAAGACGAGCCTTAAAAGTGGACAGAGAAGGGCCTCTCTGACCTGCAAAGGTAAGTCATTCCATAATTTGGGGCCCATAACAGAGAAAGCTCTGGCCCCTCTGAGCTTCCTTTTAGTTCTCGTACCTCCAAGAGCAGCTGATTTGCTGACCTGAGAGACTGATGGGGTATGTGGGGATGAAGAAGCTCAGTGAGGTAAGCCGGGGCGAGATTATGCAATGATTAAAAAAAAATAAAAATAAATAAACATAAGAATTTTAAAATAAATCCTAAAATATACAGGCAGCCAGTGAAGCAAGGCCAGGACGGGGTTCACATGGTCCTGTTTTTTTTTTTTTTTTTTGTTTTTGAGTACCTGTCAACAAACGTGCAGCAGCATTTTGTACTAGCTGCAGACGTGAGAGCAGCGCCTGACTGACTCCCAGATAAAGTGCGTTACAATAGTCCAATCGAGTTGGAATAAAAGCATGGATCACTGTTTCAAAATGCTGCCTGGATAGAAAAGATTTCACTGACGCCAAACGCCTTAAATGAAAAAGCTGGACTTAACCACAGCTCTAATTTGGCTGTCCAATTTAAAATCACTATCCACCTTAAAACCAAGATTAAGCCTGGAAGTGCTAGAAGGGACACGAGCTTGAAATATCAGAATATGGGACAGTTCGCTGTTGACGACTAACAGCACCGGATACAGCAAGTTACCGGGGCATAGACTTACTCGTGGGGGCAAAATGAATCTATAAAGCTGAATGTAGGTAGTGACTCAGTAACCACGGGTTACTTGTCAGCAGACTTAAGGTGCTGTAAATTCGCTGGTCATCTTTTAGCTGTCGTTACCTGCATCCGACGGCATTACTCTACTCAGTCAGTTACTTTGGGGTAAAACTTGGCGAAGTTCTGCGTTGCTGGCATGATTATTATGCTCATCCGCCGCTCTGCACGCAGCGGCAGGTCTCCTTCACTGCTGCACGGGTGTAACCCATCAAGCGTCTGCGTTCCAATTGCGTTTGGGGGCGGCTCAGGTACAACATTTTAATAGATTAGACAGCTGAACGTGATGGAGACATAGATATGTGAAGTGCGGGAGCCCCTATATTATCAAATCGATATAGGGATAACAAAAATGGCCGTTCTAAGATGGAAACAGACAGATTCCGGTTCAAGGGGTGTGGAGGGGTGCTGCTGACACTGGGCAGGCAATACCCTTCAGGCTTAACGAAACTCTTGGTTGTTTTTAAGGGAAGGGAGGAGGCAGCAGACTCGTCAGGACAATCCAAAACTCACAACCACACGATACTGGGAATTCGACAGTGTTGACCTTTAATAAATGCTCTCTTAACCAACCTTCCAAAGCCCATCTCGTCATTTGATGGGGTGGGCGTGATGTAACGAAGTAGCAGTGAAAATGATGTTTAAAGATGGATAACAATATGATAATCCAAAACAATCCTAAATCCCAGGTAGCACTACTGGTGGAAACCAGGGCTCAACATGGATAGCGGCAGGGTGAACGAATGGGCCAAGAATGCATAAGTGACGAAGAGGACAAGGACCTGACGGAGACTTGAAACGCAGGCGGCATTAAATACATAGGGGGTATTCAGGAACGAGATGCACCTGGGGTTAATCAAGAGGAGAGGGACGACACATGTTGGATCAGAGAAATGAATACGGTAACCATGGCAACCCGTGAACCGGACTACGTAGCTGGGTATGCATCAGCTGTTTTTTCATGGATGAATAAACCCGCGGTGGGAATACAAACATACTGGCTTGCGACAGCCGAGAAAAGGAGCAGGAAGTCCGGTGCGGGCACAATAAAGTTTAAGGAGTAATATATGGGCTTGATAAAGGTGAATGACGGAGGCTGCTACTGTGCGACAGAGGCTGCTACTGTGCGACGAAGGCTGCTACTGGGTGACGAAGGCTGCTACTGGGTGACGAAGGCTGCTACTGGGTGCGAGACGCTGTAGAAAAGAGGTCGGCGATTCACTTTGGGTCACTGCTGGGAGGGATGCTACCATTTTCTCATTTACTTATGCATTCATTTAGTTAAAAGCTCTTAAGCATTTAAAACGCAGCCTGGGTGGCGCGTGCTAATAGGGCCTGCTAGCTCAGAATGGGGATGGACTAAGAAAAGGTTCTACGTTTCCTAACAATGCCAAACATGAATGAGACATGTGAGGCTACGTCTTACCCCGAAAGCCCGAGGCGGGCGTGGCGAGGAAATCCGACGGGAGGAGCTGATGACCGGGCAGACAGCGGCTAGGCGGAAGTGAGTGAAGCTGTTTGTGTAGCTGGACCAGAGCGAGGTGGAAAGGTGATGTGGTAATCGGCGGCGGCGAGATGATGGACGATGAGCTGGGAGGGCGACAGACATCGTTGCGGCGAGACCTTGGCGGGCCAGCCAGGCCCTGAGTCGGGGAAAGACGACCGGATGAAGACGGTGGGATTATGTGACCGCTTGCCAAAGACAGACCATGGAGTGGGTAGTGCAGGAGCGAGGAACGGTGGATCCCAGTCAGGCGAGAGAGCGGCGGGAGAAGCTGCTTGGAATGAGTGAGACCGGGGCGGGGAATCTTCTTTTGTTCTGGGGAGCGTCTGAGGGAGAGAAGCGGCCGAGCACGCGGCTGAACGGCTTTTATGACGGACATTAGAGGTGGAAGGGCGAGCAATCGCAAAGAAAAGATCTGGTGAGATAGCTGACTGAGATCTGAGGCTTGTGGCTGAACAGCTTGAGCTCTGCAGGAAAGCGCACAACGCCATGGATGGCTGTCCTTATCAGCTGGGGCTTGGACGGTGATTGGACGTGACGAGTCTTTGACCGGCGTTGAGCAATCAACGGTGATGAGCCGGAAGTTCCGGCTGGATGATGCAGGAGGGGCTAAAAGAGTCTTCCAGCTTGAATTTACGCCTAGGCTTCATTTGTCTCATCCTTAGCTTTTTATATCCCACTTATTCAGCTCATCCCTCTCTTATCGGACTCTCAAATCCTCACACATCCTTTTACCCACTTTGTAAGTTCTTGTCATTTATACAGAATATTGCGAAAGAATTTATACCACTCAAACCTTTACATATTATTTCACTCTACTGCAATTAAATGTGATAGACCAAAACAATATAGCTCAAACTTGTGAACTGCAAGTAAATCAAAATAGTTTCACTTTTTTTTTTGTTTTTGAAAAAAAAAAAATATTTTTGATTTATTTTTAATCATTAGAACAAATTAAGCCTGGAGTGCTGCTTATGGGATATTGTTTATTTCTGATGCAATGCCAAAAATGGCTCTGTGGAAAGATAAAATTCTCTCAAATTGTTCAGTCAAGGGAAGAACTGTTTGTTGAAATCAATTTTGAAATACCAATTACCAGATCAAGTTTTACTAACCCATTTTAGAAGACCATGAACCATTTTTAGTGCCTCCACAGCAAATTCCTGGCTGCTTGGACTATCTCTGAGTGCTCTCCTCATCCTCTCATCCTTGACTTCCTGCTACACCCACCGCAGCAGTCTGCAGGCCCATGAGTTTTGAATGATGGGAGATTTTTAGAAAAGGTGTGGGAGGAACCAGAGGATGCGGTGCGGGGGAGGAGGAATGACTGAACTCAATCCGCACAGCTTAATGGCAGATTGATGGGGTGAGAACTGTCACCTTTTGGCCCAGATTATGCTCCGACCACATCATAAGGACACAGAGCTTCAGCAGAGAGCACAAAATTGTGTTATTGGCAGAACATTAGCGCCTTGTAAAAGTGTGCAATTTAATTTCATTATAAGTGCAGCTGTTCTGTGAAGGCTTCAGTTGTTTATTAGAGAACATATGTGAACAAACATCACAAAGACCAAGGGATACAGTAGACGGGCTGTGATTAAAGTTGTGGAGAAATTAGCCCGAAACACATCTTGTGTTTCTTCAGCATGGTCAAAGATGGTGGATGGAGCTAACTGTATGGTAATAACAGAGGAAATATATAGACAAGAACAATAAACACCCAAGTGATTTAGAATTACATATAAATACAATTGAGAATTGGGGACAAATGTGAAAATTCATACTAACAGATGCTTCCTGTCCAATCTGATTGAGCTTGATGTGCAAAGCCAATCAATGCAAACAGCACAGAAAAATGACTCTATATAATAATTATCCAAAATCAGTCCTTAATGGCTGATGTCCTGTAGGCTAGTTCAACACCTGAACCAGACAAAAGGTTCATTATCAGACACCTGATAACGAACCTTTCATCATTATCAGACAAAACGTCTGATAATGCAAGGACGCATCTAAAATTGTTCCAAGTGGAAACAGCAATAATGACTCAGGGAAGACTATGTTTGCAGAATTTGACAAGTTGTGAAAAAGGTTGTAGGGATGTAAAAACTTGTGTAATGAAAATTGTGTAATGAAAATCCACTTTCAGTGATTGTCAGTCTTTTTTTCTTGGTTGCTTGTGTTGCTGAGGCTTATAATCCAAAAGGAGATTTTCCAATTAAATTCCATTGGCTCTCCTTTATTTTCTAGCTTGTGTTGGCTCTTGTGCTTGTTTATAGGGTTGGTTACCCCCCCCCAAAAAAAAAAAAAAAATCCGATGTTTTCATTAAAAAAATCTGAAGGAAAGATTAGTTAGTAACAAGAATTAATCATCTTTCAACAGACCTATTTTAAAACGACACATTTTATCTCGAGGCCGCAAGTTAGCTTGCTTAAACTGGACATTTTTCTCTTTTTGTCTCTACTCTCAATCCCTCTCACTAGCACAAATTGTTGCCCTATGATGCAATCAGTCATCCCCGCTAGCCTAAGTTTCCCAGCCAATCAGAGCGCGGCAGTAGGAGGGTATCCAGTCGACTCATGCTTGTAAACAGCTCTGACAGTAGGAGGGCCTTTTTAAAATCCCAGCCCCACCCTCTGTTGTCATCTCCGTTCAGCCTGTTTCAGTACGTATGGTTTTACATGGAAATAGGAAAAGGAAGGGGAAGAGAGGGAAGAGACAGAGGAGATGAAAATGAGCAGTAACGTGTGAGTCAGGACGTGCGGTTGTTCCTCAGGGAAACTCTCACGGACCGGCCATGAAACCTTCTACGCGGCTGCTGTCCTCTCTGCTGACAGTAGGTAGTGTCTGTCAACTCTTGACTCTTTAGCCTTATGTTCGTGTTGTCTGCATGTGTGACTGTATAGTTTTCCGATTGGTGTTTGCACAGGCCGTCAGCACACATTTACTGGTGTTGTACAGGTGCATCATAGTGACCAGAAGCAGATATTTGTTGTATTTACAGTGTCTGCCTCTTCCTTATACTCAGTTGTTAAAATGTAAGGTTAACACCGCACTGCTTTTAGTGTCTATATTTATATACTTAAACCATAAGGAGGAGTACGCATAAACTGTGAGACCTTTACTGTAGCATAAACTCAACAGCAGAGGTTTTAGCTCAGAAAGAGAAAATGAGCAGCTTTTGTGTTCTACAAAGTCGACAGTGAAAGGAAGTATTGTGTGACTGGGTGTTAGCTTTTCGTTACAACAAAACAATTGCTGGACTCATGCATAGCAATACACACCCATAAACAGTTTAGTCACACACACACAAATACACACACAATCTAATCCTAAGGGTTTTTGGGGGGGAATTACTCAAGCGTGAGGTCATCCACAACATTGCTACTGGTTCACAGTGAGCATCATTCAGGGAAATTAAAACACTCATCATTTTTATGGGATCAACTGACAGCTCCCTGCAAGATGCTTCCTTTCATGAATATATATTTTTTAAACTTTCTGCAGTCCTGCCTCGCTGTGTTGGACTGCAGAAGCTAAATTCAAATCTGCACGCCTTCAATCACTTCAGAGTCTGACAGTCGACCAGTCACGGTTGCTTAAGAGCATCAAATCAAAAAATTCTGCCTCACTTTGGACTTTAACTGTGCATGAATAAATGCTTGGAGATATCAGCAATTTTCTGAACGCATTTAACGCATATATATGATTGTGCTCACCTCTTCTCTGATATGGAGCTAGAGCTGTTGCATTTTATTTCTTTGCTCCCTTTGCATCAGTTTTGAAAATGTATTTATTTAGTAAGAACAAAATCTGTTATAAAATGTCTCTTCATGCTTGACTCAAACATTTCAAATGAAAGCTTAAATTAAAGTGACATTTTTGTTATTTCCTCCCTGTGCCAATAAATTTAAACACATCAAATGAAAATGTATTCAGTCCAGATTTTATTTTCCTCAATTTATACATGAGATGTCGAACTCCATTTACTCTATTCATTTAATGCTTTATGTATTGATTGATGACAGCCTAAATCTTCTTGGAGTTTATTTGAATAAACTTAGCATTCCCTTTTCCTTCTGAGTTTTCTCATGTTTTTTTTCACCACAAAGTTTGCCATTTGATGTCTGAACTTTGACTGTACCCTAAGACATATGCTACACCAGTTATTGCTGCTCTAGCTATAAGTTTAGGGTTGTCCTGCTGGAGGATGAACCTCTGCCCCAACCTCAAGTCTTCTAACAGCTTTCCTTTAAGGATTCCCCTGTGTTTAGATCCATCAATCAACAGCAATCAGAATAATTGATCCTGCTGAAGAAAAGCATATGGTTCCTGTCTTGCTATGTATGTTGGCTGTGACAAAAATATGTATTTTATGGACCAAAGCTTAAGGGAATTAATCGCCTTTTGTGAAACTTCATGTCCTGTGAAGTCTTTGTCGAATGTGTGTTGCTTTTGAGCATCCCGATTTCACATAGCGTTCATGCATTGGGGTTAATGGTGTAGAATTCAGAGTTCTGCTGCATCAGGATGGGGTTTGATACTTTAGCCATGATGTCGTTGCCTGTTTCACATTTATCTTCTAACCAACTCGGAATGAAGGTTCAGTGCTTTGTGAGTGCCCTTAAGTGTTCATATAATTATTAGCTGAGTTAATCAGAATGTATGTTGGGGAGCTGTAAGGTGATGCATGCAGAGGTGATATTTTGGTACAATGAGATTTTAATGTTAGGTCATTTATGAAACATTTGGATAGTGTCTAATTTAGCATGCTTCATTCTGTATAAAAGGCAAATATGTGCTTTAGATAAGGTGTTTTAGCATGCAAAATAATGTAGGAGCCTGACTAAGCTGTCAATCAAATTGTGTGTGCTAAAGTATCCTACTCCTATTCCTGACGGTTGGCAGCCTTGTTTTTAGCGTACATATTGTTGTCAGTGATTGCTTCGTTCTGCATGTCAGGCAGCAATCAGGTCAGGGTCTGGCTAATGAAGTTGAACTCAGCTTTCCAAAATATCACATTAATCAGAGTTAATTTATGATGTAAAACAGGGGCAAACTGTTTTGTACATAAAGCCAGACTGGTTTGGATGACGTTTTTTCTTAAAGGAAACATCATCTGAAAATTGCCTTTTGTATATTCATTCAGTTTTTTTTTACTCTATTTAGTTATGTGGAACATTTAAGTGTGAAATAAATGAATAAATAAGAGGAAATTTATAAAAGGCTAAATACTTTTTCACAGTGTAGTAGGCTTCTTCATATCTGGTTCATTAAGAATAAACCCTACCCTTTTTGTTTAAAGCCAAGAACAGAACAATGCATATTCACGTAGATTTAGAGAAGCTTAAGATACTTGCTGCTAAACATTTTATTTGTTCACACTGTTCTCATATGGTGAAGGTTCTGTGTCATTTTCATGACTAAGAGCAACAGATATGACCTTTAACCCCATCACTGTAAGGGCTGCATGTCCTTGGATCTTCTCTGGAAGTACTGGAAAGATATACGCTTAGGCTCTTAATCACCAAGATTGTATGTTTGCGTGTGACAATAGGGCATAAGTACAGATTGAATATCGAGGATTGAGGGCTGGTTTAGATTAGATTCAGGTTCAACAGATATGCAGAGAAGAACAAAGTGGGGCGTGGGCTGATAAATCAAACTCAACCTTTGAACATGAACATAGATGTTCTTTTTACTGTAATGGTTGAAATCTTACTGCATATGTTCAATATGCTTGTTTCAGACACAAACTGCTCTGCTTTGAGCAAGGAAATGAGTGCATGCCTGATACATAAATAATATATATGCTGACCTACTGAGAAAATGTAACCAAATCACATGGATGGAACCAGTTAGCAACACTGAGATGCAAACTAACATGTGCAGGCTATAGCTCTGAAGGGGCACAGCCACAAGAAGTGTCCAGAACAAAAATAAATCTGACATGGTGCTTAATTGTTTTATTGGATTCTTCTTTTATAGACCAGCTACAAAAATATTTTATCAGCTGCTGGTGGCATACCTTTTAAGTATAAAGGTTGTGCTTGCACAAATGAATATGGAAGTGGGCCATGTGTAGACAGTAGTGGTTTGTGTTGCTAGGCAGAATATCCAGGTCTGCAGCTGTATTTCTAGATGAGATTATGTAAAGCTGGTGGCTCTGTTGCTCTGCTGACCCACAAAGATTTAGCAACCATTAAATTTCAGTGTCTACGGCAGTTAAAATCTCTTTTAGAGTGGAGATTTCAGAATAATTCAGGGCAAATATTTTTTTCCATTAAGTGTTTGAATCAAACTATGTCCAAAGGGATAGTTCAATGTATAACCACATACATGTGAGAAACATGCATGTTTATATGAACTATATGAACAGTGCACGTTCTTTAAGACTATTAGGTAATTTGTGAATATAGTTGAGATCTTCAGTTCTTTTCAGTAAAAACATGAGTTCATTGGTTAAACAAGGAGCATTTACATCAAACTCCTGAAATCATTATAGATACTTTTGAGGTAATGGATGAGTAACTATGGTTTCACATGGCATATACATATGTGGTATTGGCACTTCATTTTAAAGAAGCCTTATCAGAAAACATTTCTTTTGTTCTAAAGTGTGTTTTACAATACTGATTAACTTTGAAAACCTATAAAAAGGCTGATTGTAATTTATTCATGTTTCAAGCTTTCAAAATATTAGTTTTTCTGGCTCTAATATATTTATATCTGTGCTTTAGGAAGCCGAAAGTGCCCAACCCCAAGTGATGTTGTCAGATCGTATGCATGTTCCAATAAAAGGCAAAGAAATGCCAAAATTAAAATTTTTCCCAGTTTCATTATATAGGCTCTCATTCTGGTTTGGTGTTGTCCCATAAAAATATGCATTTCCATTGTTAGGCAAATCCTCTTTTGGGTGTATTTGGCAAGAACAATTATATTTGAGCTGCAGTTACAGGCACCATCATTGTATCTGACAGTTGGCAAGTTTTCCCTCACTGTTAAAAATGTAGCCACAAGTTAAAATGTGGCTGCATTTATACATGTTGCTATCCCTGATTGCAATTCTGAGCATGACTCAGTTGTTGAATTGTGCCCCATGTGCCATCTACTTAATTTGGATATTCTGGCCTTAATCACTTCTCTGCAAACCGGAGTAAATGCAAAACAATTTTTGCATTTATCCTGGGGCCACTTATGTGCATCTCCTGTCTAATCTCTAATAAACATATTTTTTCTAAGTGTGTGCTTGTTCTAACTAGTTGAACCACCATCAATTTTATCCACAGAGTCTAGAATCTGAGCAGCTTGTTTGATTTATTGTATATTTTTCTACCCCCGCAGGTTGACTGCTGTCATTCTCTGTGGCTTTAAATGTCCACTGCTATGGCCAAACGTGAGGCTGGGAGCGCCAGCCCTGTGGTGCGTCAGATAGACAAGCAGTTCCTGGTTTGCAGCATCTGTTTGGATCACTACCACAGCCCCAAGGTCCTGCCCTGTCTGCACACTTTTTGTGAAAGGTAACCATTGGAATTTTTAAACATCGTACAACTAAGCCTGAAATGTCAGTCTCTAATAATCATTGCATTTAAAAAGAAAAAAAAGATGCAACATAGTTATTGAACTCTAGCTTCTTCTGTGGTTGTGGTTTCTGCATCACATCCTGTTAACTGTGAAATTCTTGTTAGCACCACATCTAATTCAAATCCCTAAACACAAAACTACAGCTTAACATTGTCGACTCCTCAGAGAGGCCTTCTTTAGTAATGGACCGTGTCAGTTACCTTTTGTTTTTAAAGACACAATTACAAAAACTCAGTCTTTAATGATTCATTAAGACGGAATGCATTCATTTTGTCTCTTTATAACAAAACATCCTTTTAATTTTTACAGGAACTGATTTATAATTTCTCTTGTTATCATGTTACATACTTATTAACTTTCTCCCTTAGCTGTCTCCAGAATTATATTCCTCCAGAGTCCCTGACACTCTCGTGTCCTGTGTGTCGACAAACATCCATCCTGCCTGAGAAAGGAGTGGGAGCTCTACAGAACAACTTCTTCATCACTAATCTCATGGAGGTCTGGTCCTACATTACATTTTATATCAGAGAATCTGTCTATACCACAGATGAGGTATTACACAATACATATATACTGCAAAAATGCTAATCAGATACAACGTACTTATACGTTGAAAATAAAAGATTAGAACAAATGAATCAAATCTGTATATGTATTGTGCTCTTTTATGTGAGGTTTTTTTTGAGCTGCATTTATTTGGAAAGACATTGTGAGAGGGAGGGAGGACATTCTTCCAGACTGAGGTCATTCTGAAGACTTAATCTCTGAAAGGTTTTTTTAAGAACATAACTTTTGAGAATTTAATTAACAGTGACTGGAAGTTTAAAAAGTAAATGTTTATGTCATGGATTAAAAATACTTTAAGATGATTTAAATGACTGTAAATATCATTGTGTAATTTCATAACTCAATGGATTTAAAAGAAAGCGGTATTCACAGACGTGATTATTAAAAGTAACTTTTAATGAGGATGGTAATGTGTTGTGTTAGGTCCTGCAGCGTGAGCCGGAGTGCTCACGGCCCGAGGCCTGCAGTGTGTTGGAGTCGGTCAGCGCTGCAGTAGCAGGGAAGCCTCTTTGCTGCCCAAACCATGAAGGAAAGGTAGGAAATCTTTCTCTGCTCACTAAAGGGTCTTAAATTGTTTTATTTGGTGCTTTAGATAAAGTGAAAAGAATGGGAAATATTGATATTTTGCAATGCTTACTAAGAGATAATGATTAAGTTTGGCTCCACCTGCAGGTGATGGAGTTCTACTGCGAGTCTTGTGAGACAGCCATGTGTTTGGACTGCACAGAGGGCGAGCACCGGGATCATATGACTGTTCCTCTGCGGGATGTAGTGGAGCAGCACAAAGCTGTGCTAAAAACACAGCTTGATGCCATTCACAGCAGGTCAGAACTTGATCTTTGATGGGGATTTTATCTTTCCCCTTCATGCAGTGATTTAAATTCTCAAGCATTTCTTACTGAGCATCGTCCTAGAAAGGAAATTTAACTTTAAAATTGTACATATATATTTTTAAGGTCAGCTGAAAATATCTTGATGAAAAACTTTCCTTTGGTTGTCTTGAAGACTCCCCCAGCTGACAGCAGCTGTTGAGCTGGTGAGTGAGATCTCACGGCAGCTAAATGAAAGAAAAACTGAGGCAGTAGCAGAGATCAACAGTACGTTTGAAGAGCTGGAGCGGGTGCTGCATCACCGCAAGACAGCCCTCATCACAGACTTGGAGAACATCTGCAGCTCCAAGCAAAAGGTCCATTCCATACACTTTCACACATGCAGTTATTGCTATTTTTTACGTTCTGGCTGTCCGGTTTTGTCAACCCATTTTCCACTTTTTTGAATGCAGGTCCTCCATGCCCAGCTTTCCTCTCTTCTCCAGGGGAAGGAACACATCCAGAGCAGCTGCAGCTTCACAGAACAGGCTCTCAGTCATGGGAATGCAACTGAGGTGGACTCATAAAATATAATTTTCTGGCTACTCATAAGCCAACTAATCAGAGAATCAACTATAGTAGTGGATTTTGCATTTTTTAAAGGAAAAAATGGTCAATGTTTTGTAAGTGTAGGTGCTACTGGTTCAGAAGCAGATGAGTGAGCGAGTCACAGCTCTGGCCAGACACGACTTTCCAGAGAAGCCACAGCAGAACGCACATCTAGACTGTCAGGTACTATCCGCTGTTTGCTACGATTCAAGCTCATCAATTTTAATCAACAGCAGCACCAACCGCTGTAACACTTATGTGTTGATTAAAGCAGCAGTTGTGTCCTCTAGGTAGAGACTGAAGGTTTGCGGCGCTCCATCCAGAACCTGGGCGTTCTCCTTACAACATCAGCCGTGGCACACACATCTGTTGCCACAGGGGAGGGACTGAGACATGCAGCTACTGGGCAGCACCAAACCATTACCGTGACAACAAAAGACAAAGTACTGATTTGTTTTATTCTGGGGTTTTAGTGCACCATTATCATTTGGAACGCTACTTTCCTCTCTGAAAGTGTTTTATAGTGCCTTTTAAAGATATTTTACTATGAAGTTTTATTATATTTTGTCATATTACAACCACAGATTCAATTGGGATTTTATATAGCCGACACAAAGCAGTGCTTGAAAGAAAAAGGATACATAGGTTTTAGTTTGTCTTGTCTGTCGAGATTTCGTTTGAGTGTCAGAGTAGAAATTGCTTAATGCAAGTGCTAAGCATATTTTCAAATTTGTAGTTCTCAAACACTTTGAAAACTATGTATCCTTTTCCTTTGTATGAACTCCAATGCACTTGAAACAAATAACTGACTCATTACTAGACCTTCTAAAAACTTAATTCAGCCTTTTTGTTCTGGTGTGTTTAAACATGGATTAATCTGAACATTGCAGAGCAGTCAAGGAGCTGGAGACTGCTCAAATAGAATTAAGTTTGTGGCAAAATGTGAGTTCTTTGGGGTTATGAATATAAGGAACTGTGCCAGATCAGGTCTATTGCCACCAGATGCATTTGCTTTTTAGCTATATATTAAAATTTTGAGTTACACTTTACATTTATATTGACACCAAAACTGTCTCTTTACAATACGTTCAATAGTAATTGTGGTCATTATTTATAGGATGGAGAGTTGGTGAGGACAGGAAATGCTGTTTTAAAGGCTGAGATATTGTCGGCTGACAGTAACAGAGCTGCAGAAGTAGAAATAGTGGACAACAAGAATGGAACGTATGAAGTGGGCTACACGTTGCGCTCCGAAGGAGAGTATTCATTCTGCCTGCTGCTGTATGGTCAGCCCATACGTGGCAGCCCATTCCGTCTGCGGGTGGTCAAACCGTCAGACGTGCCCCAGTCTCCGGATGATGTGAAAAGGAGGGTGAAGTCCCCGAGCGGGACAGGGGGCCACATCCGTCAGAAAGCGGTGCGACGGCCTTCCAGCATGTACAGCACCACCAAAAAAAAGGAGAACCCCATTGAGGATGAGCTCATCTACAGAGTTGGTAAGACAAACTTCAAGGAAATATTTCGAAATGTCTCCTGTTAAGTAGGTTAACAATTTATGAGTTATTTTTTCTCATTGCACAACAGTTGCTTAGTAAATTCTTGAAACTGGTAGACAAAAATGTTTTCAACAAGCAGAATTTTCATACTTCTGCAACACAAAACTGGCTACACGCACTGTTTACATCTAAACTAATATAATATAACCCACAAAAGCACACAACTTTGTCAGTGGGTTACATTGCCTACCTCAAATGGGAGTATCAAGTTTTAATTGCATAATAACATAATTCAAAATCACTAATTGACTGGTAGGCTGGGAAGCACTCAATAATCTTTGCTCAGAATTAGCATGAACATGCTAGTATAGGTTGTCAAGGATAATAAATCACACACAGTGAGAGTGTTAATAATAAACACGATTACTGACTGCCTAACTCTCCCTTTAGGTTCCCGGGGAAGGGAAAAGGGCGAGTTCACAAATCTACAAGGAATCTCAGCCTCCAGCAACGGTAGAGTGGTGGTGGCTGACAGCAACAACCAGTGCATACAGGTGAGGCAGACACATAGAGGACAATGCATGTTTATGTAACTGTGTGGGATCACTGTGGACGTAGGAGTACCACTGAGGTTATGTGCTAAACATGGGTTCTGCAAATGGCTGCAGGTATTTTCCAATGATGGGCAGTTTAAAATGCGTTTTGGGGTCAGAGGTCGTTCTCCAGGACAGCTGCAGAGACCGACAGGAGTTACTGTAGACATGAACGGAGACATCGTAGTGGCTGATTATGACAACAGATGGGTCAGCATCTTCTCCTCAGATGGCAAGTTCAAGGTACACGTCATACACTGCCTTATCTTTGATCTAGGTCTCTGTAATACCTTGTGAAAAAAAAACTAATTATTAATACTAATATATGTTGTAGCAAATGTTTCTGTCTGTGTCCACAAAATGTAAACTCAAAATGCATTATCTTGGTTGCTAAATGCCTACTTGAGGATTCTTTGGAGAGTGCACAGAAATTCAAATTGAGAAAGACCTTTGAGGTCCAATGGGTTTCAAAGACTGAAAACACCCTTAATCAAAGAAAAGAGCAAGAGTGGCTATGACAGGGTTAGATGACTGTTTACTTACTCAGAACCAACTTGCTGCTGTGCGTCAGTTTACGCCTACTCTTTGTCCTCTCTCTATTGGTGAGAGGATTGACTTTGGCTTCAGCAGATGTTCTGTCTGCCCAGGAAGGTTCCTCTGAGGAGGCTGTTGGTTCTGAGGTACAGTCTGGATGTTTTAGCAATTCCTCTCCTCGCATCAAAAAACACATTTTAACTAACTGGAGGAAAACAACTTGACAGATAATATGGATTCTCTCTACCTCAGGTACATGAATGCAAAACAAAACAGAACTGGTGCAAATTTCAAAATTAGACAGTGGACAAAAATACAAAGTCTCTAAGAATAAAAACCAAATTGAATCTAACCAAGTTGATTCAGGATTGATTGTTGCAATTAGGTCTGTTCATTGATGGTTCTATGTGTTTGCTTTGGTCAACCCATAAATCTCCCTTAATCCAACTCTCTGTTTTCCAAACTAGAGCTTTACTAAACACAGAGAGGGGAGCAGAACAGAACAAAGCTTTGTACCAAATATGCCTACAAATCCAACCAACAGGATTTTAGTTTGTTCAGTAATCCTTTTGGTCTTCTTTTACCACAGAATAAGATTGGTGCAGGCCGTCTCATGGGTCCCAAAGGAGTGGCCATGGATAAAAACGGACACATCATCACTGTGGATAACAAAGCTTGCTGTGTCTTCATCTTTCAGTCCAATGGAAAGCTGGTGACTAAGTTTGGAGGCAGAGGGACGTCTGATAGACAGTTTGCAGGTGAGGAGAGATGCTAAGACTTCAGCAGAGCTTTTTTTGAACCCTGATAGATAGGATTGCAGACAATCTGTCGCAGAAAGTTTTAGGTTTTTTATAAATTGAAAACAGTTTTCAACCTCAATTGTTCTATAAAGAGCTTTACGGGGTGTTGCTCATTCAACTAGTCAAACAAATGTCCAGTAGTTCCATATAAAGTAGCACCATAACACTTCTTTTTGTCTTTGTAAAGAAATATATTTACGGTAATAAATATATTGTACTACATCTGCCATGAACTGGCAACTTGTCCAGGGCGTACCTTGCTTCTCGCCTGATGACCACTGGAGAGGTACTTGTGCTCCTGCAAGGATAAGTGCATTTATACATTTTGAGGAATCCTTGAATTTCCCATGGCAGCCATTCGGGTGTGCTCTATTGGTGACATTTCTGATTTGTCGTCTATTTACCCAAAACGGCAGCAGCAATTAGAAATAACCTGGTAGATCTAAGTGTCTGTTCAGCTGAGCTTATCATATAAACTACAGCGCTCCTAAGATCAGTTGTAAACGGCATCAGCGAACAGCATGGAGAAGCATTGTTGGGAAGATGAGCTTAAGGTGTGTCAGAAAAGGTAGAAAGAAGGTTCGTAAAGAAACGGAGGCCAATTTCATGGCATCAGATGCAACTATGATGCAAGGCCATTTTTTTAAAGTTGTTTATTTACTTGTTGCCAATATGGTGTATGCATCCCACTATGCTGGTTGATGCATATTACATATGCCAATTAGTTTATTGGAAACTCTTTGGCACCTTTTAGCTGTCCATGTTATGCCCGATTTTGTTAAATTGCTCAGTACATATACATATGTATTTTTCCAATTGTTTACTATAGTTAAAATAAGAATTTTATTAATTTTGCACCTATTTGATGAAAAACTCAAAATATTTCTGTTTTTTATGAATAAAAAAAATACATCAATGACATGTTTAAATGATTAAACATGAAATAAACTATTGATGCCTCCAAAGTTTAATCGGTTTATGATTATCTGTAGAATTTTGGCACTTTGGGGATTCCCCATTTTATGGGACCTTTTAGTTGTGACCACACATGGCAAAGCTGAGGGTCAAACCAAATCTATTTTTAACTGGAAGAAAATTACTCTGTCCAATTCTGTATTTTAATCCACAATCGAGAAGTTAAATAATGACACTATATTTTTTGTTCTTCAGTTATTGGAATATGAAATGTTAAAGTTATTTGTAACTTTAACATCTTGCTGACATTGCTTGGTTTGCAGCAGCAATAGAAGGCGACTCTACAGATTGCGCTTAAGTGTTTACTTTCTCGCCTATCTTTATTTCTGATGACGTGCTTGTTCTTTCTTTCTGTTCTTCCTTCTGTTCTTGATTTAGAAAAACTTGGCCCAAACTTTAATAAATCTGGCTCAGTTTTCAGTAAGTACTAAGTGTGGCCTTGCTGCGACCTTAATCCCACGGTGTCCTCTGTCTAACCCAATTCCCTGATCACGTGTCTGACTTCCAGAGAAGACAGATTGTTACTAAAGATGGATGAAGATATACTTGTACAGAGATTGCTTGAAACTCAGCTGCAAATTCATAAATAACATAATCAACATGTTGTCATGTACATTGTGTGTGTTTTTTGTTTGACTATAAAACAATTATTTGCAAAAATACAGTGCTATGAAAAAGTATTTGCCCCGTTACAGGTTTTCTTAATTCTTGCTTTTTGTCACGACCGAATGTGTTTTAATAATGGACAGATATTTTCAAATAATTTCTTTGAAATGTCATCTTTAATTTAATTAAATTAGTGTCATGCAATGCGAAAATATAATAGCCAAATTGTTGATTCATTAATTAACTGAGTCATTTTTATTTAATTGTCTTCAATTTCTCTGGTCACACCTTGGTCTGGTTGTTTGTCTGAACTCTAGAATCAACAAATAACTTAAAAATAACTTGTCTGACAACATAAAGTAGGGTAAAATATCTCAGAAAGCAACAGATTTTGGCCTGATCTTAGGCAATTCAAGAACAGATGAAAAGCAAGTGACTGACATCTGTCAGTCTGGAGAGAGTAGCAAAGTTATTTATAAGTCTTTGGTTCCCTAGAAAACCTGAAACAGGAAGAAACCTTGGCCGGTCAACGGGAAGCACACCAATTGCACTTCAAAGACTTATTCATTGAGTCAAAGAATAACCAAAAGAAACCTCTATTGTCATCTAAAGGTGAAAACCACTGCTAACTACAATATCAGAAAACAGTGAACACAAAGACACATCTTATATTTGACAGAATATAACTGTTTGTGAAGTGACAAATAATTGTCTTAGAGTGTGTATCCTTTGACATCAGGCATAAATCTAACACAGCATTTATGAAAACAATATCAGACTTATTAAAACAAGAGTTGATCAAAATTCAGCAACAGGGAGGTAAGACTAATTGGCAGTTATTGTAAGACCTTAATGGTAGTTATTGATAACAAAGGTGACAACATGAGTTACAGGTTTTATGAAGTGTTGCCATTTCAGATCTTTTAGCCTTCTTCATGTCGGACTGTTTAAGGGATTTTGTCATTCTACATGTCAGGCAGTAGTAAGGCCATGGTGTGTGTAGTGGAATTGAACTAAAAACATTTAATTATTATTTAATTTATTATACAAAAATGGGAACATTTATAATTTGTTGTAAATAATTGAAATTGGCATTTAAAACCCCTGCATATTTACTCATATAATTTTGTCTGACTTTAAAATTCAATCTGAAACAATTAAGGCATAAAAACAAAACTAGAAGAAATCTATAATGGGCTGAATACTTTTTTTTTTTTCACAAAACCGTGCAGATGTCTTTTAGTGGTCTCTGTTAATCAACAATCCTTCTGTGTTTTATGAAAAAAAAAACAAATGTTTGATTCTGAAAAACACCTAGATGGATGATCAAAAAACTCAAAAATAAATGCAGCTAATCCACATTGGAATTTTTTTAAACCATCAGTACAATCACACATCTGTTAGCATGCACTAACAATGCAAAATATGATTCAAACTGAAAAGTCTTGCTCCGTACTATTTTAGAAAAGTTTCTAAATTTAGAACAGTACATAGAGACTGTCAGAAAAGTTTTTTTACCCAGCCTACCTGTGACAGGATTTGTGCAAATGAAATGAATCTGTTTTTCCAAAACGTTTATGATTCTGTCTCTCTGTTCAGGTCCGCACTTTGTTGCAGTGAACAACAAGAATGAAATTATAGTGACAGATTTTCACAATCACTCTGTTAAGGTAAAAGAAATATAATCCCTGCAAATCTTCATATTGTATCTGGTGGTATGAATTTCTTACTACTTGTTGCAGGTATACAGCGCTGATGGGGAGTTTCTGTTTAAATTTGGCTCTCATGGAGAAGGCAATGGCCAGTTCAACGCGCCCACTGGTGTGGCTGTAGATGCTAATGGAAACATCATTGTAGCCGACTGGGGTAACAGCAGAATACAGGTAATTTTCATTTTTGTTTTCATCATCATTAATATTGTGCTAACCTAGTAATGACCTTAAATTCCAACTCTTTGATATAATACCACACCTTAAAAAAGGTATTTATACTCTGTGAGCTTTTTTTTATATTTTGCCACATTGCAATGGTTGCAAGTATTTACCCCAAGATTTCTTCTGTTTTGGCTTTTGGTCATACTTAAATGTTTAAGATAATGAAAGAATGATATTTTGAAATGAAAGATAACCTGAGTAAAAGCTATCAAAACCATTCATAACATTTGTAGTACCTTCTCAGACTGACGACTGATTACATCTTGGTCACTTCCCAAATCTCCTGACCACAGATAAGAGTAGAAAAGTATGGAGACTGGTAAATCGAACATTGAGCTTTTTGGCTTTTTTTTCCATCACATCAGATTTGAGTCAGCACTCGAATCTCTGCCGACACACCAATCTCCTGTCCCATTTTTCTCTCATTTGTCAACAACACCCCGAGACACTTAAACTCCTCCATTTGGGGCAGGACCTTGTTCTCGACCCAGAGAAGCCATTCTACCCTTTTCTGGTTCAAGTCCATGATCTTGTATTTGGAGCTGCTTTACACTCAGTTGTGAACTGCTGCTGTGATATGCAAATTAGTGCCAATTACTGAAACAAAGAAAAAAAAAAACACAAACAGAAGAAATGTGTAAAAAATAAATAAATAATACATTTCCTGAAATGCTTTTTCAGAGCACTTTTTAATAGTCATTCCATTATTGGCAAAAAATTTAAAGGAAATATTTTATTTTTGGTTTCTAGGTTTTTGATAGCACAGGGTCCTTCCTGTCCTACATTAACACCTCAGCAGACCCGCTCTATGGGCCCCAGGGCCTCGCTCTCACCTCAGATGGACATGTGGCAGTTGCCGACTCCGGGAATCACTGCTTCAAAGTTTACAGATATCTGCAGTAGACAAAGGAAAGGCATCAACCAATCCTGCTTGAATAAATTAATATTTCACATTACTAGTTGACATTAAGTTGCAGTGTTCCTGCAGCCTGTTGGGGCAGATTAATTCCTTGTTCATTTCTTTTCAGTGAAGGTTAAAGAAATTGCAAAAATATTAATATTAGAAGAGAAGAAATAAGTTCGATTTCTGCCAGTATATCTACTTGGACTCAGCTTGCCAGACGTGACATTTTGTGATAAACCTAATTTCTGAATTAGATTTATGACTTTTCCAGCAACCAGCAAGGCAAACAAGCATGTACTATTTTCAACCATATTTTCAGAGGAAGGTAGGCCTATAGTGCAGTACAGTTTGTAGTAAGGTCCTTTAAAAATGTTACAAGCAGTTAAAATCTTACCTGCTGTAGTTAACTTTCATGTGTTCTTTTTGTATTAGTCCCAGTGGCTGAGGCTAACATTCAGTCTAAAGAGTCCATAACCAATGAGGACTGAAAACAACTCCAGTCTCAAATGAGTTGAGGTTGATGCTAATGCTTATTTATGAATCTTTCCTGTGTGAAAGGTCCAGCCTACATATAACATGTGTTACCTGGGAACATATAAAGCATGTTCGATCAGAACACTTAGGGTGAGAGTAACGCAGAGTTCAAAGCAAATAAATTATTTCAGTTTAAAAGTTTGCTTGCACCTTTTTTTTCCCTATAACACATAAACAACTGGCTAAAAGTAAAATGAAAACACTGCTGTTAGCCATAGCTGCAAGCGCTAAGTCTCAGTTAACATGCTACTCCAAACAATAAGCTAATGTTGCCATTTTAGCAACAGCCAGCATATGAACTGACAACTTGGTATAGCAAAGTGTTAGCTAAAGTAATCTGAAATGGTGTTAAACCTTTTTAGTTGATGCTAGTGTACTAACATGCTAGAATATTACCCAACTTTAGCATGCCCTTTACTTATGTCCTGACAACAGCATCAATATTCTCTATTCTTTCATGCCAAATCTCCATGACCTTGTGGTATTGTGAATTACTATGCTTCTTAATTTGGAGGCTTGCAACACTACCTCAATACAGCAATATAAGGCAAAGGTTGTTCTATCCATATCCTGTTTAACAAATTTCAAAATCATATTCAATGGGCAAATATACAGAAAACATTTAAATGACTTATTAGAAACTCTGGTTTCGCATATATATTTTGGCCTTTGTACATTTGTATCACAGGAAAATGACTGGGGAACCACCTCCATTGTTCGTTTCCTGTGTAAATGATTTTCATCCTTTCATTTCAATAAAATCCAAGAATGCAAACGCAATAATGATCTAAAACTTTACAAAGCAGTGCTTTTACAAATCTGTATGTCTTAGTTTCAACCTCTGTAAACAACAAATCAACAAAATGAAGAACATAAGTGTTTTCTGTTGCAGGGAAGATATTTATTGCTCGAAACTTTTTAACAGAACATCATTTCAAAATCCCAAGAGGTGCCACTTTGTCACTGAGCACCAAAAACCCTGCTGTCCCTGCCTTTCATTTTTTTATATATCTGTATACAAAATGGAACATTTTGGAATGTGTAGGTCAATTCATCATTCTGACAAGACCCACCAGTCATTAGTTGACCTTTATGCAAGTTATAGTTTATTCAATGAAGCATAACATCCCAACCAGCTCCACTTCTATATGTAATCTTGCTGTTGTAATAACCAAAATAGATTTCTAAACATTGACCCCATAGCTTTTGCACTTTTGTGTTAATATAAATAATTTACTGTAATTGTAAATATGCATATGTAAGTGTACATATGGCTTTATTGTTCATGTTATATTGCTACAGTATATATCCTACTTATTCCAGCATTTAAACGGAACTGAGATCATGCCAAGCAGTAGCCACTCGAATGACTGAAATATTAGAACAAAATTGTAAACATTTGCTGTATTTTATTTTTCCAGATTATTTAATTTATTTTTGATTTTCTTTTCTTTATGATTTGATGGACAAATTATTTTTCTAACTGTTGCGTTGGACACTTTACTCTCCGCCAAACATTATGTTATGTGTTATAAGTTGTAGCATCTGAAATCTGATTTCTCCTCAAACTTCCTCAAAGAGCTTACATTGTTTAACATTGATGTTACCCTCTGCCAAAATGCGTTGTCGTAATTTGCTTTTGAACATTGCACAAAGTACAAATATTATAAGAGTTCTATCATTTTACAAGAATAATACATGCCTGTATGTACAGTTCATTTATCATGATCCAAGGTGTATTGTACATTACAGTCATTTTATTGTTACTGATAACCAGCACTTTATCATGGACAGTTTAGAGTATTTGTTTTTACGTGTGGCTCCAAAAGGAACCTATTTTTTATGTGTCTTTATAAAAACTGTTTAACTGTCTTTATTCTTGTGTTTTTCATTTGTTGGAAAACTGTGTACTGACAAATTATTTTTCTCTGTAAATCACAGTTATTGTTTTTCATTTTCCATGTCTTTAATTGTCACTAACTAGTTTGAGTGAAATAACTAAAGCACATTTAAATAAAACACTACATCTACCAAATATGTGTACGGCTGTATGCTAAGATCAGACAGATGGTAATTACAAGATGTATGTAATCCTGGAAAATCGTTGCAAAAATAAACCGGAATAGTGAGAAATGCTGTGTAAACTGTTTTATTTCAACAGACTTCTGTAATTTCATGAATATGCACTGAATGATTCCTTTAGTTAATAAATGACAATTATGATGACTGCTTTTGGCAGATTAAGCATAGTCCAGAAGAACATTTTGTTTGATCACACTAGTTGAAAATAAGCTGCAAATGATCAACTGATCAACTAGATTGCCAACTTTTAAATTGGCAATCTACTTCATTTAAAAGCTGGTTTATGTATGTCTTCTAAATACTTCATATAGCATTAAGGGGTTTATAAACCTGAAGGTCAATGACTATAAATGACAAGGGCTCTATGGCAAAGACATCATACCTAAATGGGACCTTCTTGAAGAAATATCTTAGTGACAAAACAGTGTATGAAGAAACTTGTTTACAGTAATGTTTCTTTGTTAGATTTAGTCATTTGTACTGCATTAAGCCCACATCTCAATAGAGAAACAGCAAAGTCGCTTCTGAGTCACTACCTAGGCAGTAGGAGCAGTTTTCTCACCTCCTCCTTAAATGTTCTACATTAGTGACTCAGCAGCACCAGACTGGTCTGTTGTGGTTAAGAAAAAAAAAAGTGGACACTAGACAAGAAAAGCACAGAAAGAACAACCAAGGTGAAAATAAAACTTCTTATTATGGATGACACATGGATGGAAATGTCACAATAGCACACATAGTAAGTGAAAATCTTTAAGAATATTATTTTAAAGGCAGTTAAAGTCTCGACTTCAGCTTAAAAAAGAAAATGTGAAGCTGTAGCTAATTAGAACATAATCATACACACAGTCACAAGTGAGAACAGGGATATTGCCAAGTCCATTTAAAAAGATTTAATCATTTTTTGAACATAATGAGCTGATATACCAAAACTGCAATTATAGTGATGTCACATGAGGATGAAGTGGATTGTTTCTTTAAGAAGAAACTAAGCTCAATAAATTATAGATTTTTTTTTTGTTTTATTGAGATGAAATAGAATGAATATTCATACAGAGTGCAAGAGCCTTAGCAAGATTCTGGAGTCAAACTTTGTGACACAACTGAAAATAATCCTAAGATGGATAAATAAATGAAGTCAATGTAACTGCATGAATAAACCCATAGAGCTGCAGTCATGGATAAAATACAGCAAGAGAGAAAATGAGATGCAAAAAAGCTCCAATAATCAAAGAGCAGTGTCTTCAGGTTCAACTTGTCTAATGAAAAATAAAAATTAAAAAAAAAATTAAAAACTTGAAAATGAGCCATTTTAATGGACATTCAGAACCACAAGTCCAAGAAAATAAGTAAAACAAAATAACAAACTGAAATATGTAACAGCACAAGTTTCAACTTTTAAGAAACCAAAACTAAAAAAAAATAAATCATAAGATACATGGACTTTAAATACATGTATCAGTCATATGTAACAGCAGTAATCAGTTTAACATAAAACATAAAAGCAAGAAGACAACGCCAACATTAAGAACTCCATAACTATTTCAGTCAAATCCAAGTTCTTGCTTTATTTTTTATTAATGGAATGTATAAAGCTAAGTATTTATCCTTTAAGTGGCTATATATATGGAAAGACAGCTTAATAAGGAGGTGCGATTTTCAAAGAAATTTATCGCTTTGACTTGTAGCTTGTCATTCGCTCAGCTGTATAAAACATTCCATATTTGTTAAGATATCTCCTCACGGTTACCTGTGTTCAGTACTGTAAAGTTGTGCTGCAAAAAACTTGGAAGTAAAAAGTAGGGCTGGCAAAAGTTCAAAGCGGCGTGTATATAACATAAACTAAGGAAATATGCAGGTAGTTTAAAATGTTTTTGATAAAACCATTTCCATAAAACTTGTCTAACCCGTTTGATCTAGAAACATGAATTTCAAGTTAATTCCCCAGACAAGCTGGCCAAACTGAGAACAGAAACCAAAAGCAGATGTAACAAAGTTTGGCAGAGCAGATGTTAATAGAGCATAAGTTAGTATGCTTTAATCACCAGGAACACCTGAGGCATCTGCAATCCCACAAACACAGTGATATATGTAAACAGCAAAGCACCTCTCCAAATCCACCACTGTAGTAACCAGGGGTGTGAGCCTACAGTTTGTGTCTAAGTTGGGGGGTGGGTGGGGGTGGAATCCAAGTTGAGAATGTTCACCCGGGAAGCAACATCACATCATCACTACTGCATGTCTAAAGAAGATGTCTTTCCAACAGGCTAACCTGAAAGCACGAGTTGGACTCTTAACACCTACTCATCACACCTCTGTTAATAGTAATGGCATATTTGCAGCCTGCTGCCTACGTCATTCTTCCCTGGGCTGAAAAAGGGATAGACAGGCTCCTCGAAGCAGGTGTCGAACATGTAGAGTCTCTTCATTGTAACAGCATCATAGAAACTAAGGCGGCCATTGTCATAGTCCAGGTACACACCGACACGCGGCGAGTTCCAGTAGTCAGCGAGGGGAATGCGGCCATCTTCCACATTGGCGTAGAGTCGGTCCTGCAGACAGAGGCTCCAGTATCCTGCGGATGGAGTGAGATTGACAAAGCCCTTTCTGTTGCTGCACTCAGTCGTCACCCCCAGGTACCACACTCCTTTGTCCCTCACGTCTACTTCCCAGTAGTGCTGGCCACTGGCGTACTGGGCTGTGGCGAGAACTCCACAGAACCGGTTGAAGCGGCCCGGAAGATCCGGCTCCTGGCTGCGAACCCGTCCCTCCTCCACTTTCGTGTCAAAGTCTGAGATAAGGAGGTTCGCATGAGCGGTGTCGGGGTCTAAGGTCAGGTTCTGAGGCACTATGCAGGGAGAAATAGGAACAGTTTAGTTCACCTTACTTTAATCATAATGAATTATTATTGTGGTAGCATTTCTGTTGCCTAAACCTACTGGTGTGCAGAACGTGCATCATCTTCTTCCACATGATGAGTTGGAAAGGCCCTGAAAAGTCTGTAAATTCAGTCGTACAACTGACCGGCTCAAGGGATGTGAAAGACTTGCGATGCATTGCTCTGGAGAGGAAACAAATACGTTAATCTTTTATACTCTTTTTTTAAATTTAATGATGTTCTTCAATTGTAGGTTACTTACTTATTAAATGTTCCAGAAAGGCTCTGTTGGAGTAAAATAAGATGTTAACTTAATTATTATGCTGAATGTTATTACTAATTTACTGCACACTAAACAAAGTAGCAGTATTTACTAAAGTTTTTGGTCCAACTGGTGCAACTGTCTCTCGCCTGGAACGTAGCAGGAGATAGGCACCAGCAACCCTCCCGACCCCACTAAGGGACAAGGGTGAACAGAAAATGGATGGATGGATGGGTGCAACTGTCTACAAGACTATTTTTATCTGATTTTTAATGTCTTTGCAGGACACATTGCGATGATGCCTTTGTGTTCAATGTGAGAATTATTATGTTCGTTATCTTTCTTACATTAGTAGTTTTATATTACTAGTTGTTTTTTTAATTTAATGGTTCAGTGTTCTCACCCCAGAGAGGATGAATTTGTTAAACTGTGTGTAAGACATAACTAACCTTTCTTTAACCTCGAGCATGTTTTTGCAGGTGGTGTCTTAATCTTCTTTAGGAGATCTTCCTGAGATACTCCTTAGTTGTAAAACTGTCTGTGTGTAGAATTTAGATTCTGTGTTCCCCTTTCCTTGTTATCAGGATAGCCCCCCCTTCTGATAAGATCACTCTCCCACATTCCATTCACTTCTTTCCCCTGCTAATAAAAGACAAGCTCTACAGCAGACTGTCAGAACGCACAGTGAACTGAAGAGCTGGCAGAGGCCAGGCTGGCAGAAACCACCACCGGCTGTGGTTCTTTTTATGTAGGTTGAGAAAATACCCATCATTCAACTCACCTCAAAGTTAGTCTTCCCACCAATGTGATTATGAATATCTGCTATGAGTTTGTCCACATCTGCTGCTTCACTCTCAACAAACTCCAGGTTGTCGTCAATGACGGCCAGAGAGGCTGCTTCCTCAGCATCCAAGCTCTCCAGAAGAGAATCTCTCTCATCCAACAAGAACTGGACTAAGGCTCCTACATCTGCTTCAATCTTCTCCTTGAGTCGTTGCTTCTTCAGCTAGAAGACAGAGAGGTTTTAATATTCATGGAAAAATAATATTGAAGAAATCAGACACTGTACACCAGACTGTTTCTTACATTTGGATACATGGCTGTTCGACATAAATTTTTACAACTGATACATTCAAGTAATAAATCAATGCAATGTTAGACATAAACCAAATACAGCATTCCACAAAAAGACACTCATGCTAACTGACATATGGACCTGGAAGTGTCACAGTTTTGTGAATGCTTTGCTGCAGAAGCACTTGGCCAGCTCACCATCATAAAATCCACCATCAGTTCTATTATTCCTCAGAGGGTGTTTGAGTAAAATGTGAAACCATCTGTCAAAAAAATAAAGCTAAGGCAAAACTAGAACTGCTAACATGGCAATGACCCAAACATACCAGTAAATAAACGGAGTGGCTGAAAGTTATGACATAAACTGTGTCACATAGCTTTTTATTAAATTTGAACTGAGGGACTCAGCTAGAGTTGAAGACAAGATCTTCATCTTACAGAGATGCTGTAGGATGACTTAAAAATGATAACACGCTAATGGTGGCAACCAAATGGATTTTAGCCACAGCTGCATTGGGGTAATCTGAAAAGTGCAATAAATTCAAAAACCCTCTCACAAAAAGAAAAAAAAACATTCACCTGAAAGTAAGGATTGGGGCAAAATGTCTTTGTTGTAAGGGACTGGTAGTTATTTCAAGCAACAGGGGTAAGGCTACCTGTTTGACGGTGAGATCTCCTAATTTTTCCTTCAGACAACATACTTGTTGTTCTATGCAGACACCAGTGGTGTCATGTGTAATATGGCTGTTAATTTTGAGAAAAATCTGAGCCATCATTATGGAAGAATTTATGTTGAAATAACTGAATACTAAATGATGAGGCCAAGTTGTCTATATTTCTGTATTCTTACTTCAACCAAAATTTGTACCCAGTACAGAGCTTAATTTAGTTCACTGTTATAAAAAATTGTCAAAACATTAAGATTAAAGCAATACTTAACAAACTGCAACATGCTTTTTCCCCACAACCAATGGAAATAAATTGAACTTTACATACCCGAACATCATTTTTAGTCCTTTCATCTGTTGTCTTGATTTTGGCATACTGCGACTTCTGCCAGTTGAGCTCCATAAGCCTCACTTTCAACTCCATCTGAAATAAATGAGCATCATAATGTATGTAGACAAAAAAACAAAAAAACAGAACATAACAAGCAAGTGAAAAAACCTTTCAATACAACAAGTAGGATGCATAGTAAATTCTTCAAATTTACCATTTAGATGTGCAGTTTTAGAGACTGATCTTACCTTCATATCATTCACAACTTCTGGCACTGGAGCCACCTGATGGTGTCTGAAAAACATAGCCCATGTTCACTGCTCCACTTATTTACAATTTGATATTGAGCTTTCTTAATAAAAACACAGATCTTGGTGTCATTGCCCCCCAGCTCACAAGATGGCACACAAGGGCTAGCCTGTTATGTGTGTCATTTAAGTCAAACAAACATGTTGTTTTTCTTTTAAAAATGTTCAAATGTACTTACAAAATTACACACTTTACTGATTTGCCAAATTAAATAAAAAAAAAATTTATTTAACATTTGAAAAGTATCTTTTTTGTTAAGCAAATTTACATATATTAGTGCAGTCACATTGCTTTTCTCCTCTTTGTGTGCAAGGGCAGTAAAACAAAACCCCCAAAATGTGTAGTTTTATAAAGCATTGACTCAAGGAGGGCTTCTCTTTATCAGAATTCTAAATTTGAAAAACATTTGCCCTTTTATTTTGTTAAAGCTCTAGAATTTGAGATCTTGATTGAGACCCGATAATAGTACCTCAGAATAAGGAATAAAGAGAAAAAGTTGCATTTTCCTTGTTTTAATCTATATTTTAAGCCAGTTATTGTACAATACAACCAACCAACATGTTCAGTTACAAACAGAGTTACCCACCTGTCTGCAGCGCCAGGCCTCTGCTTAGTTTACTTTAAGGTTCAGACCAATGCAAGCACAGAGACCAAGGCGCAACTGGTTTGTATCTACTTCTAAACTACTCCCCATAAGGAGTTTGTGTGTATGTGCCCTTCTTATCTATGTGTGGCTCCAAGGCCTTAGTGGTGTGAGCTGCAACACTGTTCATGCAGAGCTAAGCAGTACAATGAAGCATGCAAGGTCATTTAATCTACGTAGGCTGCAATCTAAGTTATGCAGAAAACAATACATGATCAAATCTCCAAAAAGCTTCTAGATACTAGAAGCCTTACGCAATTTTAAATCATACTATAACAACAATTAAATTTTGAAACGTATATACGTGTATTGGTTTATTACACAGTATTGGTGGAAAACACTTAAGTCTGTAAAAAAAAGTTGATTGTGGTATAGTATGAGAGTGTCACATTATTAGCCCATTTCAGCACAAAGTATGTTGAAGAAATAAACAGTTGGAAGTGTTTCAATTTTTCTAAAGGAAGGCTACAACCAACCTGTGAGCTCTTGATTCCCTGCAGACAACACAAATGGGTCTCTTATCAGTTTGGCAGTAGAGTTTCAGCTCTTCACCATGTTGTTGACACTTTCCATCCGGTTTCATAGATTTGGAAGGAGCAGACGGAGTACCCAGATGCTCCAGGTCGTCCAGTTTTGAAACTAGATTCTGCACCAAGTAGTTTTTAGTGAAGCTCCTCTTGTTGAATACCTGAGAAAAGGCAAATCAACAGATACATTGTTAGGTAACTAAACTTCCGTTAACTAAAGCGAGCTGTCATAGCAACTGTATCCAAAGACAGTGCCGAGTAGAGCTAATCGGTGCGAGTACACATTTCTAAAGTAAACCTGCTGTTTGGTTAAACCTTTTACGTTATTTTCATTAACAAAACCAAATAATTGTTAAAGTCCTCTTGAAGCTTTAGGTTTTTCTTAAAAATAACTTCCTAATAATGCTGAAACTGTTCGTTATTAATTTTCTGCGTAAAAAAACAACCTTAAATGTATATAAAAAAAAACAAACAAACAAACAAACAAACAAAAAGACAAGGGGAAAAAAGCAGTTAGCATGTATCAACTTACAGTCCGGCATTGAGGACATTGATACCCGTAGTCTCCGCCATTTTCATCCCAGTGCATGCAGATACAAAAGCGACAAAAATTATGTCCGCACTTCAGTATGACTGGGTCTTTGAAAAAGTCCAAACAAATAGCGCATGTGAGCTCTTTTTTCAGGTCGTCTCCAGTTGCTCCAGCGGTCGCCATGTTTACGAGCCAACAGCGGCAGTTTGTCAACACACCGCTGATCTTGCAGGAAGTGAGGGAAGGGGAAGAAAGGAGGTGAGCGGGGTCTTTGTGTTGCGTCATTCTCCATTCTAACCAATCAGACTTTACGCTTTCTGACCGCTTTATCGAATATAAAACAGATTTTAAATCAAATTATTTTATTTCTTCCGTCAATCAACTTATAGTTTTGACTTGTAAACAATTTCTCCCATAAATGTTTAATGCTGCCCACTTATGTACGATAGCTTTCCATTCAATATACAATTACAACATAGGCTTGTTTGTATTTACAAAATTAAGAAAAAGAAGCATAATCTCTCGCATGTTGTTTTGGAAACATAACCTTTAATTCGGAAACATTTTCTTGCTGGGAGGAGAAAGAAAATAAATTCAAAGTAAGAAATACATTTAATCTCAAAAGTGTATCCAAGCTAGTCAGTCTGGCTTGGATACATTTAATTAAAAAATTACACTATAATAAATTTTTTGAAAAAAACAACAACAACAAAAAAAATACTTTAATGTGACATTCATCCTGTATTTCACTGAAAAAACAAGCATCTTTTGTCTAGGTCTACACACGAAGCCTTTGGCAGTAAATCTGATTATATCTAAACCTTAGTTGTTCTCCCAACATATGTTGTTTAAAAATGTTGAGAAAATCAATACTTATTTTATTTAATGTGCCACAATTCACATTTGCATTTTACACACTCTATATTGAAACTTTATACAAATACAGATTAAAAAATAACTCATGAGCAAGGAGCAGTAAATAATATTTATTATTAATTACATTTACATAAAAATCAATTCATAAAAAGACAATACCAAGATTGATTGTGCTGAAATTCTGGTGTCTGTGGAGATGACTGGCTGTGGAGTGAAAGTTACATTGCATAGCTTGTGGTGACATGTAAGTGAAGAGATGCAAGAAAGTGCATTTGAAGTTAGAGACAGTGGCATTTTCTTATTCATCAGGGTACAAAAAAAATCACAGTTGGATCTCAGCAGGCTCTTAAATCTTAACATTTCCCATTGATTGACACATTATCACCACATCAGCTTACCCTGATAAATATCAGCCATATTTATACAGTGATGACTCACAGAATCATGAGACAAACATTCAAGCACACTGATGTGAACATGTTCAAAGCAGAGTAAGACACTGATTTAACAATACACATAAACGGTAAATTTCAGAAGTAATCTTAATAAAATCATGGACATATGTGAAATGGCGAAAACTATACTTTGTCCCATAGTGATCTGTAAGCAGCTCGTTTGTGTGCATTGCTTGTCCCAAAACAACAAATCTACACAGCACTGCCAAGAAATAAAGCTGAGAAATACACAATGCCAGATCTTCAGGTATGAGTATATCTTTTCACCAGACTAATCAGTAGTGTAACATAGAGGTTGAAAGTGGCTTTGTGGAGGTTCTCTTCAGTCAAAACACCATGCCTATTCAAAGCAAAAGGAAAAACTCCTGAGATGAGCATCTGTTTACAAGCATACCTTAACCTGTGTTTAAAAAGAAAACAACTTTACATTAACATTTAATAAATATGACAATATTCTATCAGAAACATAGTGGTTCACTAATACTCAAAATGGTTCATACAAGTAAGCACACAACAGAGTACAAAAAAACATTGTTGGAAAAATATAATACAATGTCATAAGGTATATAAAAATGAATGCATACAATGATTAAATTAACTAATAATTGAGAAAAAGTCCTTTCAGATGTTACTTATCTACTGAAATTAGATATGCATGGTTAAGATAAGTTACAATAAAGAAGTGACTGTCATTTTGTTTTTTATTTTCAGCTATAAATTGGGAAATCCTGACAAATCTTTCCAGAAAACACGCTACAGGATGCTTGCTATTCTTCTTAAAAAACGACTTCAATAATAAAAGATGTCTTTTATTTTCAAAAGTATGCTAAAATGACAAAATGGATACTGCAACCTTTCTCCTTTCTAATATATCCCCAGTATCCTTAACTATCTTTTGCAGCCAGCAGAAAATGTAATAGTGAAATAGTAAATACTGGAGCCTCCACTGTTTGATGACAGCAGAGGTGTTTTCATTGTCGTATTTTCCTACTGTTTAAAACTGTCTCTACAAGCTGCCAGAAAAAGTACAAGAGTAATCAAAGTGTTCTCCTGTCTAGAGCACAGATTGCCCATGTTGCTGAGTGACGCGCTCAGCAACATGCATGCCCCTTCACACTGCTGGTGTTTTACTTTTCAATCAGTAACACCAAAAATCGATTTTGGCTGTTTGGAAATATTTTGGTCACAAAGACAAAGACCTTTACGGTTTAGAATTGAGAGGCTCTTACCTTTATTAGGTAACAAACTACAGCTGGGAAGTAACAAGTAACATTTATGCTAATTTGGATTGCAGCTATCAGTTTCTCATGTTGAAAATCTTTGGTTGCGAGATTGAATTGATGACCTGTGGTCATACTGTGAAACAGGCTGATTGCCAGTACAGCACTCTCACAAGTAAAGATGATCTGACAAATATCAAGCAGGAAAATCATCCAGCATTGCTGCTGCTGAGACAGAAATCACCTTCTTGTCTTCTTTTGACTAGCCGTAAATGCTTCCCAACTTTTCTCTTTTACCTCAAACCTCTTCCCTCGCTTTTCAGTGTCCAGCTCAAAGAATAACAACTCAATAACCACAGTTAATATAATCTTGAACTGATGTCTCTGTTGGACTTTTTTGACATTAATCTGTTGCAACAAAAGTTACTTTTAAGAGTTTTTTAAATGTTTCCTTGACATATTTAAGCTCTGCATGCTTTCTGGATTTGCACACTGTATGTTGTAGTGGCAAGCTAGCTACCTGAGCAGATATTGTGATATAAACTACTTTAAACAGGATGCATATTCAACTTTAAAGGTTTAGGAGAATGACTTGAAGAAATTACTGATTGTTTTAAAAACTGAAAATGTAATAATTACTTCAATAATTTAAAGGTAGTTTTCTGATGAAGGTGGAGAATGAAAAAAAAGGGTGTCGTGCACTGACAAATTAATATTCATCATAAAAGGATGCAACAACACTGCTCATTATTTTTTAAAACTAAAATCTGATCTGTTCTCAGTGGTGCTGATAATAATTTATATAAGCCAATGTTTCTTCTCTGGTGATCATTTGCTGCCAAAACAAAGCAAATACAGATTGCTCATTGGTTGCTGTCTTATTTTGATTCAGACTTCATCTTGATTCATCACCTGTTATTAACCTATGAAAAATACTCCACTAATTGCAGGAATAAAAATGTTCACTCTATGGAAGCCACAATTTAAGATTAATATATTTTACATGTAGCTATAAACAGCACTTGAAGTAGTCATGTTCAGACATGTCAGCTTCACATTGCCATGTTCATAAACATATGATTATCAAAGCAGGCAAAAATAATTTTAGCTTAACTGCTGTCCAGTTGTCTGAAAACTACAACTCATTGCAAATGATTAGCTCCAGAAACAAACTTCTGTTGCTAATTTATTGCAAATACAATCAATCTTACTGCAACGCCACAAGGAATAATGCAAATAGAAAACATTATTATTATGACTGTATTATAGGAACAATTGTTGCTTTTTATTTTAAATAAAGTATTTGAATCAAGGTATGACAGTTATGTTTAAAACTTTTGTGTTGATATGGCAATACTGTGATTCCTTCATTTTTTATTGAAGGTTTTCCTGCTGAATGCTACTTTCCTCCAGCACTGTATTTTTCACTTAGTCTGCATCATCCGTACGAACACTGGGGTTGACTGTCCTGAAGCATTAGTTTCTTCAGGCACTTTTAGAGACAATTAAGTCTTTACCCAAGACCAAAAATGAGCAGACGGTATTAACAGCAGAAGCTGAAATGACAAATAAAAACATGGCATAATAGTGTTGTACTGAGTGCACTCAAGTGAATTCAGTTCAGTGGGAACATTAACAGGCACACTCTAAGATCATTTGCTCAACTGAATGTTTTTGGTGTTGTAAAAGTAACTCAGAAAAAGAAAAGGAATATATAAAAACTCCTCCCATGTATTCTGTGTGTCCGTCTGTCCAATTCATGCATTCATGGCTCAGACCTCAGAGCTGTTGTGGCAGTCTTGCATCCTCACCACCAGCATGGGTTCGGTGCTGACAGAACCTTTCACCACCTCCTGCACTCCCTCACTCCATACCTCCTTACCATCCTTTTGTCTGGATTTCAGTACCAGTGCAATGGTAACAATAATGAGGACTGTCAGCAGCAGTCCCACCAGTACCCCCACAATGCTCACTAGACTTTCCTCTTGATCGTCAGTGTTCAGCTCATCAACTTCTCGGCCACCAAGGAACAACTCATCTGATGCCCTCGACCTCCTCTTGGTGCGGTCTAAAGCAATATGCATAATGTTGGTCCCTCGGCTGTTATCTATTCCAATGTCTTCTGCAATTGCTGGGATTTTGTCGTGAGCAGATCTTTTTCTGCGATGGCTTTTTGTGCCTAATGATGTCAGAGTGGAAACAAAAGAATGGTACTCTAGGCTGCGTCTCCCAATGCCCCTGTTGGTGTTCTTTTTGGAGCGAAGGGTGTAAATGGTGTGTATATACCATTCGTGCCCTGCAGCAACCTGAGGATGAGAATAGCCATGAACACTAAGAAAAACGGTCTCAGTAATTCTACATTCTCTACATTCTACTGCATAAAGCACATATGTAGAAGCATGTTGTTTACTGCCAAAATAGTCACATTCACAGTCCATATTTTGTAGGAAATAGACAAATACAGTTTTTTCAGTGATACCAGCTAATAGAAGATATTAAAGATAATTTAGTCAGTTTTTAAAAAGGGGGTCTCAAACTCCAATCCTTATGTTTTGGTGTCCTGCAACTTTTAGATGTCTTTCTGGTCTAACACACCTGAATAAAATTGCTTAATTGCCTCCTCAGCATACAGCCATGTTCTACAGAACCTTGCTAATGACCTTAACATTTTACTCAGACCCCTGATTCAAAACATTATTAAATCCACTCTTCTGTTTCAAGCATTTACAGCATGAAATCTCCTCTGGTCCTTATAAAAATGATTAATGGATTAAATGGCAGAAAGGCTAAAAAGCTTCCATCAGTGAGAGATAGCATACCTGGAACATGGCTGTTGAGTCCAGGCTAAACCCATCAGATCCTGAGTTTCTGACAAGAGATACAGCTGATGGATCATCTACTGCCAGCACCGCATTAAAACTGACATCTCCAAACACACGTGCCTGAGTCTCTGGCTGGGCCTTGTCCTGGCAAGTCAAAGAAGGTAGAGAAAAAACATTTTCTCAAAGAGTCACACTTTTGAGTTTTAAAACTTTTGTTTACTCACAAGAATCTTGAATCTGTATAGCAAGGATGGAGAGTCAGCGAGACAGCCAAATTCAAACTTGGTTGGATTATATTTGGGCACGTAGCCATCAGCACCAGTGCAGAGAAACACCTTCTCTATGCTGCAGAAGAAAGAATCTCCCAAATTCTGCACTGGATCCACCATGACGCGACCATATATTGTGTCACCTAAAAGAAGGAAAGAAAGTATCAATTCTATATGCTAACATTGTGAATCTTGAGCCTACAAAAAATGTTTGTAGGCTCAAACATTTTTAAATGTTTGAACTTCATAGGCTGAAATATTTTTAAATGTTTGAGCCTATTGCCTATTGCAAAGCTAATTAAGTGGAGATTATATATTTATTAAATGTAATGCAGCTTTGCCAAATGAATACAGGAAATGAAAAGTTTCACCTTCAGAAAAAGTGACGTCACTCTCCTGTTCAAAACCCATAGAGCCATCAGAAAGCCAGAGGCTCTTCTTGGACAGCAAGAACATCTGAGTATTCAGACTAAATTCCACTGCAACTGGGTCGCTCACCTACAGAGAGATTAAGCTATGTCAGTGAGTGAAGACAAAAAGTGACAGAAAAACAAATACAAATTTTTCATGAGTGGATTTTCCTTCAAAGGATTACACTTACTTGCTGAAATCTAATGTTGAGATCAAAAGCGAGATATTCTCTGGGATTGCAAACAGGTGGAACAGTGTATTCCATGTTCTGAGATGTTGTACATGGGATCAAATTCACTGTGTATGTTCCAGAATAATCTCTGATCTGTATACAAAAAATACAAAAGTAAAGGGCTTTCCAAAAATTTGTTTGTTAAGAAAAGGAAATATTACATGAGACCAGTTAAAAAATTGAGTATTTCTTTAAGAAGGCAGAAATACTGCCTTTTTGATTTCAAATTTAAAAAATAAACTAACTTTTCAGTTCTATAATTCTTTTGGGATGCATCTGTGCTTTATAGCAATATTTTATATTATGTTAACAGCGCTCAGTACAATTATTGCTTCTCTGTTAAATACAATCCATTACAGGTTGCAGATGTTTAACACTTTTGAAGTGCAACAATACTGAAGGTTAGCACCCAATGAGTCTCATACTGTCCTAATCATGGGATGAAAAAAGCTGCATGCCCTCTTACAGCAAAATCAGAGAGGAAGGTCCATTGCTGGACTGGCTGGTTGTAGGTGGGCTCAGTCCTCACTAAGGTGAGGTTAAAGGTCAGGCCTGGGTGGTCCACACTCATCACCATGGATGACATGGATATTGCTAGAGACATTTTAAGAAGTTTAAAAGTGATATCCGCATCAACAATATTCATTTTTGTTTTAGGAATCAGAAAATCTCATTGTAAAATCATGTCAGTCAGTATTACCAGTTGTTTTGATTCTGCCTGAAGAATGAGTCTCAACAAACAGACCCCTGAAACGAGCTTTGGTGCGGAAATTCACCACCAAACGTCCCTGCTCATTGATGCGCATGCTGGTAGGATACAATGATCCTATGAAGAACAAAATACATATATAAATTCAGAAAATTTCTTTCTTTCAAGAAACATTACTCTTTCTGATATGGGAACTTACCCTGGAGCTCTGCCTGTGGGGAGCTGCCAATGCCTTCCTGCCACAGAATTGCTGTGTCATACACAAAAGTGAGACGCAGCTCTGACTGGAGGTCAAAGTGCTGCCAGCCACCGGTGCCCAGTGGTGAGTGGAACACATAAGACACGTAGAGAGGCACACGTAGGGTTACATAAGATTGGACCAAGTTCAGCACCTGCAGGAAATTTCAAGTGGAAATTAGTTATTTCTATTTACCTTAAAAATAACTGAATGCAGACATCAGATTTTTTATGCTGTCGTTATTTAGATAAGTCTCTCATAGAATGAAGTTTACATTTGATATATATATACAGTATATAAAAAAGTATATCCATCCATCCATTTTCTGTTCACTCTTCTCCCTAGTGGGGTTGGGAGAAAAAATTACAGTACTTTGTATTTACTTAAAGCAGTTTAGTAAAACATTTCACAATATTTCAGATTAAGGAATGATTGTAGGTTGAAAACCTATAATAAGTACAGAAAAGATGTAACAGATGAACACAGTGCTCTCCTCCTCGAGGTCCTTGAAGTCTCCTACTCCTACTCAGTGGGTTCAGGAACAGTAACGCCTCCTTGTGTTGTACACAAACAACCAGTGATGTAGGCTGATACTGACATCTCTTTTACCTTTCAAAGCAACTGTTTCAACAATAAAAAGCTTTCTACTGATCACAACTGAATACTGTATATATATTATTAACATGAACATGTTCAAATAATTCACTGCAAGTTATTCAGTCACGGTCATATTTTATAAATGCAGTGCCCAAAATGCTACCACTAGATGTCACTATACACCAATATTTTGGTTTTATTCAATCTGCCTTCAAAGATTTGAATTACAGGACTTCACTCAAATTAGACTAGAAGGTCATCTTTAAAATATACAGAACTTACACACTTAACTGGTGTAGAGAGAACATGATTTGGATATTCATATTCTATATTCTACCAAGCTGGAGGAGAAAATGCCCTGCTCTAGTAGACTTACAGCTGCCATACTCTTTCTATTTTCACATGATGGACTGAACATTTCTCCAAGAGATGCCCAAAAATTAGAATATTATTTTAGAACATAGCCCTGCTTTGAATGCCTCTGTAACATCATCACTGAACTGTCTGATACATTCCCAAGAATGTCACACTTTTCAGATTTCATCTTATGTTATTGTTAAAGTTAAATATTTATTGTAGTTAGTATCAACTAATCTGTGCTCTTTGATTTATGTATCCACCTAGAACCAGAAGACAGTGAACACCTTAGAAATGTTTTTTTCTTTTCTTTTTCCATAACAGCAATTACATCTGGAACACAGGTCTTGTGGATCACAAGCCTTGCATGTAACTACTGTGTGTTACCAGCAAAAGTTATTTTTACCTCCTCTCCATCTCCTTCTGCATTGCATACACACTCACATTTATACCAAACTCCACGCATGCAGTCTAATCAGCAAAAAAAACGCTGAAAGATCAAAGGCTGAAGGAGAACAAAAGATCAGCAGGACATGAGCAGAGGTCATTAACTATATAAGGATCACTACAGAATTGCAGAGTAAACACCACAACACCTGCAGAGAGAATGTAAACAAACATTTTGATTTTCTAAGGATCTGGTCACAATAAATCCATTTGACAGAGCTATCTAAAAATCATTTGAAAGATAGATTTGTGGAAATCTTCAAGTATAATGGCTTTCAGTTGATGATGTTAACAGTTTTGTGTCAATCTAAGCGGTGTTCAGCATTAAGCAAATCAATAGCTGTCTAGACTCTAGACAAACTTTGAGTGCTTTGTGTGCTTGTGTGTACTTTCTCACTGAAAAATGTCCCAAAGAGGTGTCCGGAATTAGCAAACAAACAGAAACTTCCACTGAATGAAACATTTAAAGGAGGAAAAGCGATATGGCGCTCCTCTGTCTGTGTCGCCTACTCATTCAGACGTCAATGTGTAAATAGACTGAGCATACACAACAGAGCATAAACAGGCCACAATCCACACAAAGGCAGCAATCGGCCAAATGTACACTCAACCTCTAGATTGAATTTTAAAAGCTGTTTTGGAAAAAGGTTACACACACCTGTCCATCTGTGCCTACTGTACCTCCACAGTCCGTAAGCAGCTCAGACATGTGGTAGTAGCTGATGAACTCCCACAGACATGCTTCCAGGTTCAGGTTCCTGTAGAAGCGCAGCGTGCTGTTCCCCCGCAGAGAGCTGCTGAACTGGTAGGGCGCAGACTCCCCCATGCTTTCTGGGCTGCGTGTCGAAGCAGTGATGAAGCTGTGACCTGTGGTGACCTCATTGAAGTCAAGCAAATTTGAACAGCGGTGGTTTCCGACTCGGGTTCCATCTGGACTCAAAGTCAGGTCAAAGTTCATGAGGGGCCGAGTGGAGATTACTGGAAGCATACCTGCAAAATTGAATGGGAAAAGATTCCAGGCATGGTCAGGTATCTTTGTGAGATACCATGCTTTGCAAAACTTTATTTTAGTGGGATGTTATATGAAAGACCAACATAAAGTAGTGCATAGTTGTAAGGTGAATGTAAAATGATACACTGCTCTCAAACTGATTTCTAAATACAGTCTAAAAAGTGTGACCTACATTTGGATTTTGTCCCGCAGAGCAACACTTTGTACAGTCACCTTTTGCTCTAGTTAAGTCCTTTATAATATACTGAAATATTTAACATTTGTTCTTACCCAGCCTGTTTGTTTAGGTGGACAGCAATGTTTTGGTGTGTTTACAGTTGTGCCAGACCTTTCCTATTTTCAGAGGATGTAATGAATAGTGCTCTGAAACATGTCTAGCTTTTTAGATAATCAGAGTCAGATGAAGAAAAAGGCATATCAAGCCACTCCCAGAAATAACTGAATTCTAAGACACAACAAAGATCTACAATTTTTTATTTTTTTTTTTTTATTGAGAATGAGAATATTATTAAATTTGATTTGATGGTTTCAGCACAGACAAACAAAAATTACTTCAAATTGTTCCAAAATTAAATTTAGGGTTTAAAGGAATTTGTAGACTTGCTTTTTAAAACTGCAAAAAAATAATCTTCATTGTTTGATGGTTTTGCTAACACTTAGAATCTGTAATTTTATTTTCCATGTTTGAGCTCAGTTTATTCCCAAATTCATCTTACCAATTGTTTATAAAGGGGCTACAATATGTATTTTTTACATACATACATCATGTCATTTTAAAGCACAATTTAGTAACTTTGTTACCTTCAGTTGTGTACTAAAGACTAAAGGGGACTTAATAGAAAAGCTTACCCTACTCCAATAGTTTACACAAATTTGTACTATTATTGCTTAAGTCTATCACATAAGCAATAATGAATCATATTGACTATATTGTTAAGGGGCAAAATGTAAAAAGGTTTGATCGCAAAGAATTGGAAAAATACAATAAGCTTAAGAAGTGATGAATAGAGAAGCAAAACAATTAATATCAAGGAGCAGCCTTGATGCTGGTCTTTTTTTTTTTTTTTGCCAGGATTCAATAAATATTCTGGCTGCCATGCTGCTGCTGATCCCCAGTGGTGAATATTACTCACACTACATTACACTTGACTTCATTGGTGGAAGCAGACCTGCCTCCAGCTCCAGACTTACCATCTATGTGAGGCATGGTGATGGTCACTTTGATGAGGTTAGGGTGTTTTGGGTCGTCTGCTCCGGTGTAGCGCAGCTTTGCTGAGAAAGGTTCAGCGCCCACAGTTCCCATCTTATGAGGCTGACACACACCTTTTTACGACAAAAAATAAAAGCAGAGACAAAAGCACAAACTGAAAATCAAAGTAAGAATTGTCAATGTGCATGAGTCTCCTTTGGAAGAGAAAAACTTGAAGATTTTTACACAAATGATTGTTACCCAAGTCAGGTAGTGATTTCCATATTTGCAAGAATACACGGCGACCACCCAGTGAGAGCAGGTCTGGACTTGTTGCTTTCAGGATGTGTAGGTGGAAAACAGCATAAATGATTGCGTAGCAACAGCAAAAACCAAGCATTCTTTTCTCTTTTTGAGAAATGACTGATAGCTCTGAACCATTCTCAGAAAATAGCTTATAGAAGCACTGAATTACAGCATACTTGAACTGTTATAATGAGGGGAAAAGAGTGCACATGTTTTTAAAACTTTCTATTTTTGCATAAAGCTGATCCATGTCGTAATGGATCACTTTAACTCACAATATTAAAGAAAACTTTCAAACTTTCTGTAATGAAACCAATTTAAGAATGAGACAGAAGTATTATTTTTGATTAACTACCGGCATTACATAAAATGTTGCAAGTCCTTGAGTAGTTAAATGTTGGGAAGGAGTAGCAATCCATTTAAACAATGGTATTCAAAGTAAATGAGTAAACACAATTTTAAAAAGGTCTATGAAAAAAAACAGAGATTTCTGAAATGCAAAGTTTTCCAAACTACCTTAATTACATTTTTGTTCATGAGCTTCTCTTTTTCAAAATAAGTGTGTTGGACACACATAAAAAGGAATGGCCCCTAAAACCTGGCTTCTCAAAGAAGAGAAAGTTTTATATTATTCAATAGAAATGGGATTTAAAAATCTAATTTCCTGAAGATTCATCATTCCTCAAGAACAAAGCTCTTTCTTTGTGCAGTAAGGGAATCAAATTGCTATGAGATTTCTCTTGTTTCCCTCTGGGTAAGTGGAAATGCATAGAATGGGGTTCCTTCATTGTTTGCCTCTCACCTTCCTCCTGGCTGATGGTGACAATGGGGCTGTTGAGTTCCAAACCTTCCTCTCCATTAGAATTAACAGCTCGAGCAGCACACTGCACCCTCGAACCTGCCTGGAAGTAGATCGAGTCCAGCGTGATCATCTTGGAGGAGGTAAAGAACGTGTCAAAGTCCACCTCCCTCATGGGGCTGGTGACGCCATCGGGACCTGCTGGGGCACTGATGAGCCAACGGTAGCGGGTCAAGGTGTTGTTGATGTGCTCACTGACACAGATAGGACCCGTCTTGTCATAGTCTGGGTATTTCGTGTTGCAAGCCTGAAAGATGGGGCACAGGGGGTGTGGGTGGGTATAAAAGACAGCAGAGATGATCAAATCCAGATGTTTCAATATGTTATGTTCTTATAATGGAGTGTTTATAATTAGCTTTTGGATATTTAGTAGGGTAGAGATAATGGATGAAGAGGTGAGCTTTAAAGAGATTCTGCAGATTTGCTTTTAAACCTGTTGACACTAAGCCCCTCTGGTGTAGCACTCAACACTTTTTTGATTTTATTTTATTTTTTTGACAAGACTACTTCATTTTGCCTCCTTGGAGAGCCTCACACACAACCGACCACACTGCAGCAAAACAAGCACATCCACTCTCCTGCACTCACTTGCTCACACACAAACACACTCACGATCCACACATAGCAGCCACCTGAGGATCAAATGACTTAACACATCACGAGAATCCACTTAAGAGTCCCACCGAGAGAGTGTTTTGAGAGTGTTGGTGATCTGCCGTGTGTGAAAGAGGGAGGACTGCAGCCCAGCTAAACCATGCAGTGTGCCTTTATAATGACAGACAGGCCAAAACCTGGAGGACAATTTAATTATTAGCTTCCTAGGTGGTTGTGGGGGTGGACGGTGGTGGGGTACAGGTGTTCTGATATGGTTTGGCTGTCTTCAGTAAGGGGAAACGATCAAATTTGGTTGATCGTTTTGGTTGGCAGTGCTATATTTCTGTCAATTTCTTAAAAATAGTTCCAGTCAGATGTGCTGCTTGACTCACTGTGACACAGATGACTGGGTAGCCAGCTGGTGGGTGGAAGTTGTCCGCTGTCCTGGCGACATCATCGTAATGAAACAGTGACATGACATGGGGTAAGGAGGGGAAGGTGACATCAGCCATGCTGTTGGACTCCTCAATGTAAACTATAGCTTTCGTCACCTGTTCAAGAAAGAGTTTGGGAATGATGACAGCTGCCTGTCGTTAAATTCTTTATTCAGTTTCTTCTTCAACTACACACTTTTCTGTTTCTATCTCAGGCTCTTTTAGTGTGGTGGATGTTCTTTCCTTTTCTTAAACGATCTATTATTTATTGTGAAATATTTTCATTACAGCAAAGTGCTGCTGTTGTCTGTTCAGCACACTCCTAAAAAACATATCACTAGTCTCTCAGGGACTGACTGACCTGAATAAAGATGGCTCTATACTTCTTTTCACATTTACAGTTTGTAAAGCTCCCCAAATTAAGTGCAATAATAAAGTGGTAAAAGGAATGAAAGCATGACTGACCTGAGTTTCAGCCACCATGTTTTCATCAGGCTTTAGATGGACTGTAAAAGCCTCCCTCATTTCTCGGACTCCATCAGGCAACACCTCCACCTCTACAACATGTTGTTTCTCCCCCTGTTTAAATTTGATATCTGGGCACAGACACAAACAGCTTTAAATGCAGCTAATGAATTGCACAAAAACAGGACAAACACATCATTAGCAAAAGTGTTTGTGTAATGTATTCATCTCTGTCATATTTATGTGGCAACATAAAGAGATGCCATCAAGGTGAGGGTTCTCTTTCATTATGCTTAATGTACAGATCCACTCACAAAACAAAACGGCAACACAGATTAAACTAGATGTTTTAATACCTTACAGTATGTATGTTGGTATTTCTGGAAAAGTTGTATGAAAATCCTTAAAAGAAACTAGTCATTTGATTAGGTAAAAATTTCTTAAAAGATTCCACAGTATGAGGGATCTTTGAGCATGGATACCGTAAGCGTCCAAGACTCAGTGGGTTGCTGGTTTGAATCCCCACTCTGTTTCTGCACAGTTTCAAAGGTGTTCCATCTTTTTGAAGAAGACTTTTGAATAAAAATAGTGATGCTGTGACATAATATTGCAAAAAAAAGAAACACTTTCTATATATGAAAGTAATGAGAAATGCAAGCATCAACTACAAAATGGGTAAATTTTTAAAACAACTGAATGTCTTCATCCACACAAGATAAATGTGAGACTTTCTGAAAGAGCTGAATGGAATCATCCAACTAGCGGAGAATGAACAGATGACTGAAATTCAATTACAAATTACATGATCCTTCACCAGAGTTTTGCAGACATTTCACTTCCCTTTATGAAAGAAATTAACATCACTAGCCAATTTGATTGGTTCTGATTTTTTCTTGCTCCTTTTACAGATACAGAAAATTATTTTAATCTTTTACTAATTCAAAATGAAAATTGAGCAAAAGTATGTCTTAAAAGTGATGTTTTTGTAAAGCTGATTTTTTAAAGTTTTTGAGTACTTTTAATTGTCTTCATTATACTACTAAGTACTCGAAGGAAAAACAGATAGTAAGTTGCAAACAAATGATGGTTTTAGCATTCTTATGAAGAACATCTGTTTTTACGTATTTTGGTGAACTTCAATTGTGTTTTGCACATTTGGGAAGATATTGCTTTTCCTTAAGAAATTTCAATCATTTTTAAGCAGATTTTTGAATTCCTGCTGACCTTTTATAACAACTTCTAAGGTGTTTATAAAGTTCACCTTGAGACACTGGGTAATAATCCATTCCTGAGATGGCTGACCCATCTTTGGTATGAACCCGAACCACTGACACTTTTGATGTGTCGCCAACTCGTACCACAGGGATCTTCACAGTTGCCACAGTCCCAGTTTCCTTCGGTTCATTAATGTTGAACTTGGTTTCTGCAAACCGAATGATTGGTTCTGGGAAATAAAAAGAAGGCAAATACAGCAAAATAAAATCTTAAAACGGTAAAAATATAGGAAACTTCCTATTCGGCACCACAGCCTAACATATCTGACCAATAATTTGTTCTTTGTCTCACTTACTGTCAGCTGTGTCCTTTATTTGAAGCAGAGCCTCATTAAGAGATCCAACTGATGCGTCAAACTGTGAGCTGCTCTTTGGTGTCCCTAAGACCAGCCTTAACTCTTCAACCTCCTCGTACAATGCATCATCAACCAGTGACAGGATACACGGCTTCTCCACCTCACCTAATGTGAGAGAAAAAAATTGTTGACACAAAACAATTAAAGCCTTAATTTAAAAGCAGACTAAACAAATTTAACTGTTCTCCAAAGCAGTGGTTCCCAAAAAATGTAAAAACTGACTCAGAAGAATAGTTGGATTTTTAAAGAGGACTAAAATTGGAGTTATTCTTTTTAAGTTGCTAAATCCTGAACTCTTACTCCTGCACAGAAGTATAAAAAGTTGAAAGTTTTTTTGTAAAATTGTCCAATAAAGTATATTATTGAGCAAAGTTTTCTTTATGGTCTTCATGGACATATGTGCACAAGCACAAACATACGGTATGCATGTGAACATGACATAAGGAGTGCATACTGTTTATGCAAAGAGTGGGGTCTTTCTAAAAGAGATTGGAAACCATTGCTCTAAAGCAATAACATTCTTTTAAATGTAAATCTTAACTCAACATAAAATTTATAAAATTTAAAATATACAAAAAATAAAAAACATAAATGTTTGGTCAAATTTACCGGGTGAAAAAGTGATGATAGAAGCATCTGTGTTGGGACGCTCCTCGAAGTCAGAGGCAACCTGTGCGGTGCCCTGACGGGAGTAACAGCGAACAGAGGATTTGTGCCAGATGTCACCACTGCGGTACACTGTTGCTGTTATCTGACCATCACTCTCCTCTCCACTGTAAACCGGTTCACGAAAACGGACCTTTGGCACTGGTGATCAAATGAAATGAACAGTGATAAAATTTCTATTGCATCATAGATGACCTATGTCATCATTTTAAAGATAACAACCATGCAATGAATGAAAACAATACATGTAACATAGTATTGATGTGTTACTATTATTATGTGTATTGACAAAGAATTATTCAATAAATATAGTCTATGCTTATCATACAGTATGTTTATTTCATATTCAGAGCTATAAACAGAACAGAATATGTAAAGGTTAATTTTTATTACTTACAGTCAGACTGTGAGTCATTGATGAAGACTGTAGCTTTTCCAGGTTCTCCTAGAATACCATTCACTGGCATTTGCAGAACTAACTCAAAGCTCTCGGCCCCCTCCAGCTCTGGCTGTCCCATATCATCCAAAATTGTGACCTTAAATGTCTGCATGCTGACACCTGGGGCAAAGTCCAAGTTATGACTTATGCCCACATAATCAATACCAGCTGCAAATAGGACAGAGAGAGGGGGAAAAAATGGGATTTTGTTGAGGAGACACACAGAATAAAGACTCCTGAGGATTAGTGATACATTTAATTATTTTCAAAATATTTAAAACCAAAATTGATTAGAAACTTGCCTTCAGCAGAGTCACGCTCCACCTTCCGAGAACGGACTGTTACAGTCCCCGTTTTGGACAGATCGGTTCCTGTCCTCCACACTTTTACCTCCACGTAGCCGTCACTCTCATCCACATGATACTGGACCTCTCCAAAGTAAAACACAGGAGCTGCAGAACGGTGACAGAAAAAGCATGTTGGCAGGCAAATAAATGTGTTGTCAACATAAAACATCTATTTATGCTTAAATGTGTTTGAAAAGTTGCAAGGGTTGATCAAACGCATTGAGAAATCCTGACTTTAAGCTTCATTGTTCAAGGAAAAAACTTCCCATTGTAATGAGTTCAATATCCCTTATCAAGGTACCAAGTTGTTGGTGTCAGCTGGTCTCAGTATTTCACAAATTGCTGATCTATTTTATGCCCAAGGGTCTCTTGTGATAATATCAAGTGAGCAGCAGTTTAGTAAATGAAAATGCCTTGTTGATGTTAGAGGTGATAGGGGGACAGGTAGAATGGTTTAAAAAGACAGAAAGGTAACAGTAGCTCAAATAATTTGTTACATAAAAGAGTTATAAGTAATACTATCTTTGAAAGCACATACAATCAAACCTGTGATGAGTATTAAGTAGTTTTCTCAGATTAATTTTTAGATTTTATGCTCCTGTTACTCCTGTTTGACCGATTTATTTACTCCTATTTTATGTTGGTAATGATGTTTCTCATTCTAGACTCTGCCATTTTATGCCTGAGCTGGTATCCCACCTTCTGAGTTTTCTTGTCCTCTTTCTGCATGTGTGTACATATAGTTAAGTTATCTTTGCCTGTACATCGTGTTAGCTTTGTTTCTGCTAACCTGTAGTGAATGACATGGTTTCAGTTTTCTGGATTTCCAACCTGTCTGCAGATTATACACCATCCATTCTGTGACACCTTTTGCCTGAAAGATTTCTGGATTATTCCACCTTGTTGGACAATTTATCTGTGCACTGACCCATTTCTCCATTAAAGGAAATGAACAGAGTTCCTGTGTAGTTTGTACATTTGAGTCCTTTGTCTCTGAGTTGTCAGCCTAATAGAACCATGATGTAGATGGCAGCAGGGGTAGACCACCCTGAGTGTCCCTCCTGTCAGCTAGGAATGGGAAACTGAGGCTAAAATTTACACAAGCTCACCAAAATTTAGCAATAATTTTAAAAAATACCGCTTGGCTCTATGAGTCTTGATTTCAGCTGGATCAATGATAAAAGCATGGATCCATTTTACGTGGCAGCAAACACCCACCCTGATGACAGCTGTGTAAGGAGAGAAGGACGAGGCAGCATTACCAGAATCATGTTAACAGATACACCTAATACATCACTGGGGGATGCTCTGTTGTAGCCTGACTTACTAATTCAGAAACTCCAAAAGACAGAAGCGGAGCATTCGACAACTGTCTGGATCAACAACTATACATCAATGACTGAATTATTCCTGTTTCTTTATTGATAATATCACCATGCAATTACTTTCTGGACTGTTGATGTAAATAATACTTTCAACAACTACCAGAGCCTCAAGGCTCTGCATTTTTATACTGGATGTTATTAACTATTTCAGTCTTTTAGGACTATTTAAGTAATTATAATTATGCTTTAGTTATGAGCTATGCACAGAACTTGATTTAGTTCATTAAAAATGCTTTAAATATATTCAATACAATGTATGTCATAACAAAAACATGAAACACTGTCAATCTTCTGTGAAGATAACATAATACCGTTTGCGCAAAATATAAACTTTAACTATCAAAGATAGATGTGCAGATGTACATTTATACTCTTCTTGTTGTAACACAGGCTTGACAAACAATTACAAAGCTGCTGCTGTACTTCAGCATACAGTATAATGTAACCAAACCTAGTAACATTCTTACTGAAAAGCAAAAAGCATAAAAAGCAGTAAAAAAAAATAACCTCAGCTTATAATACTGCTACTAGGGTGACACTGTTTACTGGTGTACTAACAACATGGAGCATTTCCAGGTTCACTTACTGTGGGAACTATCTATTGGGCCATAGACCAAAAGACCAATAGAACAGAGACCAACCTAAAATAGCTATAAAAACAAATGTTCATCGATGTGTACCATGTGGAAGGTCCTGTCATCAATTTACAGCTTACCTACTGCTTTAGCTTCAGTCATTTTACAAAAGTGCTTTTTGGTGCTGATTTCCTGACTTTGACATCTTACTATTTACTTTAAACCCCACGTAACTATTCCATGCTTGAGTTTAAGACCAACATTTTAGTGTTTCTTTGTTGTTGCCACATGCTGGTTTAAGACGGACCTGTCAGCAGGCACATGAATTATTTGTAAAGGCACAGCCCATGGACAGGGGTCAAAAACCCAACAGCACATTAGTCTGACATCAAACTGCAGGGAGGCCTGACCTTGCAACCTTTCCTGTCCTCTCATTCAACTTCTCGGTTAATTGTCATTTACCCTTTCACACAGAAACAGCGCCTCTGTTCACCGCCTTTATTCGTTCACAAAAAGCCAACCATGGAGGGCAAAATATTACGCTCTTATGTTTTCAGACAACATGATAGTATTTAACCTATTAACTCTTTGGTAGGAGTTTTTATCTCTTTACTACAAGAGCACACAACTCATCAATCAATCTGTCAGTACTCTAAAAAATAAAAGGTTTACAGAATTTCAGCAGCAGTACACCCCAATTCCTTTTTCAGGCTTTTGACAACGAAGCACACTGAGGAGAAGTCCCACTGGGAGACGGCTGCGCTTCTTCTCCTGACAAAAGAACTAAGTACTTTTTACAAATGAGGATGAAGTTAACACTGAAAACAAAGACTCTCTGCATGCATGTCTTTATCTCTGGATGCTGAAGCAGCGAGATGACAAGACAGAGAAAGTGCCAACTCCCTCCCCTCCCTTTTCCAAGCAAGCTCAAAGGCTTGTTTGAACAGGGATTGTTTCCTAAGGCAGTAGAGGCAGTCCAGTGTGTATTAGACAGATACATCTTTCACAAGTTCTGCTGTCAAATGATACTCGTTCTCACTTGCTTCTTCATATATTCTGGGATGTAATCTAAAAATAGCAACTGTCATATTACTTTTGTGAGAAGATAAAACATCAACCCCCCTCCAACTTCTACCCATCTATCTATCTATCTATCTCTCTATAGCTATTGGTTTTATTTACGTGCTTGAACTGGGCAAGCAAACAATAACTAAAACAGTGAATATAATAAAGGCTTTAAGAAAATTGTCAACAGTGCATTCTGACTCTAAGCGTCATGGAAGAAGTGACAGCTCCGGGTAACACCGAACATCAAGTGCAGCCTGTGCCCTCTCGCTCCCCTCTTTTACCTTTTCCTCCCACACATAGTCGACAGATGTAGCACTGGTTTGAAGTTCATTTAGAATTTGTGAATTTCCGTGCTGGCAAAGTAAAAGAAGACAGCACAGAATGAGTAGGTGGGGAAAAAAACAACAACCCTACATGGATAATGGCATTTGACCAATGAAAAAAGAGGGGCCAATCGCATGCATTTTCTTGATTTTCTACCAGTATTAATTGATGAACTGTGTGTTTTTGCTTCACATATGACATAAATTCTGGCTAACATTTCTTTGTGCGCAGAGAGGACTCTTGTGCACACTTGCAAACATGGCCTTCACGTCTGCCGTCACACATATCCCAACTTTTACACCACTTGATGAGTGATGAATGAGAGCCGCATCCATTCTCCCTACTGGGGCCATGCCTCTGCTTTAGCACTTCAGTGTGTGACTGAAGGCTGGGGAAGGTGTGAAAACAAATTGCAATAATTACTACTTTGTGGGTGTCTGAAGGCATTTGTGTCATCACTGCACCTTTAAATGTACTTTATAAAGCATTCTCAGCTGTACTTCTAAGCATTGTCCGGTTTTGGGAATTAAGCTAAGAAATAAGACCCTACAAGTGTGTCTTTGTGTAAAAAAATATCCTCTTTCAAATAATGAACACTTTCATCTTAGTGGTTGAAGCTTAAATAAGATACAGGAAAATCACAAGCCTTGTACAATGTAAAAGGTTTTCAAAGATGTTACATATGAATGGGCAGTGCCTTGCAAAAGTCTTCATATCTCTTGACATTTTCACCTTTTTCACATCTTTTGCAGCTGCTAACAGGTTTTCTTCCAGCATTGCCTTCTATCTATTTCAATCTATCTTCCCATCTACACTGACCAGCTTCCTGCCTTTGGAGCAGAATAATATCTGCACAGCAGGATGCTACCATCACTACCTCTCATTCTAGGCCTTATGTGTTCAGAATAATTTGGAAGGTTATCTTTCTGTAACACATAGGGTTTCACATATAGACCAAGCAGCTTAATTATGGTGGCATCTGACAAGATCAACTTCTTTTCCTGCCTTGCTTGGGGCAAACAAGCAAAGCAGGACGTTTTCTGGCTTTCTTTCAACAATTGCAAACTCTGAATGAGACTTTGAATGGTTTTGTTTAACAATGGCTTCCTCTCTGCTCCTTCTACAGTACATAAGATTAGATTTGTGGAGTGCAAAGCTAATATTTGTCCTGTCGACACATTCTCCCATTTGAGACATGTATTAAATTTGCTCTGCCTTTTCTGCTAAGAAAAATGGTTAAGCATCAAGTCAAAATGCTGCCAAAATCTTTTTTAATGGTACAAAGTACATTATTTTAATGCATCTTGATAAGCGGGATGCCAAATATTCGTAGCCAACTATGTATTGACTTGAGTCTGTATTTAGGATTTTGACCAACTGTGGATCAAAGAAGCTCTACAATTAAATGCAAATGTAAACACCAACATCCCAAATTTAGGATGTCCTCGATGACTACATGCAAACATTTCATTAGTACTGATAGTACTGAATAAATAAAATAAGTTAAAACTTGACAGACCCACTATGACTGTATGCAACCAAAACAAAACAGGCTCAACGTTATTGTGCATGTAACAAGTTGATAACAACACTCACTTCCAGACTTAAGAGTGCAGCCATGCAGGATGCAGCAGGCAGGAACTATAGAGTTTCATCTGAGACAGTACTAAATCAAGCAGACATCCTAGAGCTTTTTTTTAGCTGATGTGGAGGAAAGTGAGTGTGAGAGAGAAATGAGGCAGGCAGTGTATAAGAAAAAGATGGAAGGAGAATGAAATAGTTGACTTTGACCAGGAGAAGAAAAAAATGAGTGTAAGAGAGCAGTGACAGTCACTTGAGAATTTTCTCCGTTTTTGCGGTTTTCACACCATTTACTTTTGATGCAGCGATTAAAGTCTAAAAATAACTTATTGTGGGCAGACAGAGTCACATAAACAGGCATGCAGACATTAATAAGCACATGCTGTTGTACCATTTGTTTTAACATTTTCCTCAGAAAAATCAAGGATATTAGTGAGAAACATGCTGCCATTGGTCTGCCTGGGTAGAGGTTTTAGAGAGCTGTCAGGTGCCGTATTATCCTCCGGGAGACAGAAATTGACATATCATCTCTCTCAGGAGTTGGGCTTTTGCAAACACATTTGCATTTCTTTGAACTATGCACCAAAGCTGCCTTAATACTGACAGTTTACTAACATTCAGAATTGTGTCAGATTTTTTTGTTAACTTGCCCCAGATGCTTGAACAGAAAAACAGTCGAATTCCTTTAATGGAATTCTTAGTTGTAATACTTTTGTTTTTAATCAGTTTGCCTGTGTGAACTCTCCCTGACATAATATTGTTTCACAAACAGCTTGATGAGCCCATTAAAAAGGAAGCCTGGGATTATTCTTAAGGAGAAACTATCAAAAGTTTTAAAACCAAGACTTTTTTCAGAAAAGGACTTAGACTCCAAACTAGAAACTACCGGGGAGGGTGTGGGGAGGATTGGGTAAAAGTATTAGTAAACCATACGGCTGATATATTAGCAGTCTATTTTCTAAACATGTAAATAAATAAAAATGTTGCAAAGCAAATTTAAAATTGCCTTACATGTAATATAGTACACAACATCACTAAGATATGGCATGCTGAACATTAAAACATTTACAGAGAAAATATTTAGTTGGTCTAAAATAAATTTAAACCACATCCTCTAGCAAAAGACGAGTGAGGAACCATCCTCCAAAAGAAGCCCATAACTGATTTGTCATAATTAGGGCCTGAGAGAGGGCCTGATTGGACTGGGCAGGCAAGGAGTAACTGCCTTACATGAAAAATCTAACACTTTTTAATTGAATAAAAGTTCTGCAGAGCCTGGTATAATTCATAGACAAAAATCGGCCAAAGACAAAACAGTGTTACGTAAACCGTAGGTGTAACCCCAATAGATAAACTTGATGATATCCTCATTAGTCATTAATAGGTGCCTTTCTCCAGTGGTCTTTGGGGAGATACACTCAGTGTACCTAAGTGTACCTTTGATAGATAACTTGGTCTATCAAAGGGGAACACAGAGACACACTAAAGAAACAACCATTCAAACCCATTAAGCTGGAGTACCTATGGAGAATCTGTGCATGCAAAGGAAGAACATGTAAAGTCCCCGAAGAAAGACCCAAGGCTAGGAGTTGACCCCACAACATTCATCTGATAAGGAAGACTTAGTCCCAACAAGAAGAAATCCCATTTTCTTTATGTTTACTTTATGAGAGTTTTGAATAAACCCTAATTTAATTTCACAGAGACAGTCTAAAAGGAAGGATGGTGGAAAGATGGGGATGGGCTAGCTAGGTAGAGAGGTAGAGCTGGTGTCATCTACAGAGCAGTGAGAATTAATACCAAATTTTCAGAAAATGAGATCAATGATAAAGAGCAAAAGACCAAGAACAAAACCCTGAGGTATACCTGAAGTAACTGATGAAAACAGTGATTTGTTCAGTTGGACATGAAGTTGAGAGTCAGAGAGATAAGTTTTAAACCAATTCAAAGCAGTGCCAGATGACATAACAATGGCATTTATGGGAAGGAAACAGGATTCAGATATTTTACCAGTGCATTGAAATTTGTACAGTCTGTCAAATAGTTTAATTAAGCAAAATTAAACCACGTCCACATGAACTGCAACACTTGGAATTCCTTTTTCACAGAATTAAGAAACATTACAACTTAGAGGGAGAAGAGTTTGACTACGACAGCGGTTCCTATTTAAAACTGAGAACATATTGGACAAAAACAATAGCTTCTTTGTTTCAAGTGCTGGTGTTGTTTTTTTGTTTGTTCCATTTCAGCTAAATCCAAGACTTAAAGGATTTTTGGGGTTCTGTTCTTTGCATTTTCGACAGCATCCCAAGTATTTTGGGAAAAAGGAAGTAAATAAAGGCTTTAGATGGAGCTCTTCTCTTCCCTCTGCCAAAAAGGTCTCTTACATATGAATATCTTCTCTTTCTTGCAGTTTTCTTCTACATTATGTGACAGACAAATGAATGCACTCGTTTTCTCACTACATGAAAAGACAAGTAATGAGGACAGTTTCTACTGGAGACAGCAAAAATAGAAACCAGTCTTGTCTTTATACACCAAGAGCATAAAAGCCAATGAAAACAAGAAATATATATGTTGAGTGCCATATGTGTGCCAGTCACACTATACAGCGTCTTCTGTGTTTATTAAAGAGCTGTCTTAAGAACTGACTTGAAGCTTGAAGTGAAGCTGGAAATAAAACCAGGGGTAACGTAAACACACACTGGCTGCAATCAAACACAACATTTTAACAGAGTGACTTAAACATAAAAGAAAAAATATAAAAGTAAATAAAACTCAAGGAGTTTTTCATTAACCATGATTATATATGATATATATGCCTATATATACCCTAACCTTAACCATATATATAATTCCTTTTTCCCTTTTATTTTTAAATTATAACTACACATGTTGCCTTCCCAATTATTAGAGTTGGTAGAAAACATGGATAAATATGAATAGGTAATAGACAGGTGGACACATGGACAGATGGAGGATGGGTGGATGATTAGACAAACTAAAATGTTTTCCCTATATTTTTCTGCCCTACTGATTGAAAAATTATGAAATTCCATGCTTTCTTGCCTGGTCGTGTTCTTTCTGCACAATTCTACTCGATTCAAATCTCACTTGACAGCTCAGTGAATGGGCTTCCTCCTATTGAATTGAATTTCTCCAAGAAAATTTCAACTGGGCCAATCAGAGAACAGAAGGAGAAGTTGTGAGATATGAAGTGGATTTTCTGAGCTCTTTTAGAGTCTGCCTGTAATTTTAGCAATGGGAGCGGAAGAAGTCAACAAAGCCATCCGGTCTGTGTTGGTTTCGCTTTTAAATATTGAATTAACATTAACAGCTCTTCTGTCTTCGCAGTGGAGGCAATTTTGAGGAGGGAGAAGCTAAGCAGGCAATTTCTGGTAAGCTTCATAGAATCGAACTGGTGTATTACAAATATCACAGACAAACGTTAGCGATTCGGTAAAATTTTAAACTTCAACCGAGTCCAGCAAAAGCTAAGGTTTTGAGGTTTCAAATCTGGAACAAAGCCTAGAACAAAGGGCTGTTTTTTAACAATCTAATGCTTTTCTGGACTACATATGAGTTCTTGTAAATCTATCAGTATGTCTACAAAGATCATTTAACAAAGACGTTTTAAATTGTAGAATAATATAAGAAACTTATAAGATTATAAAAAGAAATAATTTTCAAGCTATTGCTTCTAAAAGAGACCAAAAAAACAATTTGTGATTTACTTAACATTTTTGCTATTAATTTTGAAATTTGTCTTAGTTTTCTGTTATATATCAGTGTCACTGCTACATACAAGTTGTTGATGGTCTAAGTCTTTCTATCTTTTTTTCTTCTGAGAAATACACTTTATAATTAAAAAATATTATAATTTCAAGGCTATATTTGTAGAACAAAAACAGAAAAACATTTACTGTGTGTGACAATTAGTAACACCTCAGGCTGTGACATTCTTTTATCCCTAAATGCTGAGCAGACCTGAGACAGACCAAAAACAGAAAGCGGACTATAGTTAATTTAAAAAAATCCCCACCTCTATAACTTTTTAATATTTTGTCACTATGAGGGATGATATTTGACAGACTAACACAAAGTAAGTAGCACACAGTTGTTAAGTGGAACTGATGTAACTAATGGAGCAGCTGTAATTTAGATGTCATCAAACACATAAAACAACAAATCAAACTGTGGCTTACCATCATCTATGTCTTTGAGGATGCTGACTTTAGTGGTAGGATAGTGCATTCCTAGCCGACCTCCAACAGGCAGGGTCAGAATCACATTGAAGCTCTCCACTTCCTCGTACAGAGAGTCATCGATGATCACCACGCGACACATCTTCTCCCGCTCTCCTTCGGCGAATCGAAGGATGCTGCTGTGATCCTCCGGACGTGAAAGGTAGTCTGAGTAGGACAGAACGGTGGTGGGGATCGTTCCTGTGGCAGAACCTTTGGAAGAACCAGGAAAAAAGGAGTACGAGGAGATGTTTAGAAAGTTATTGGAGAAAATTGAAGATGAGTTACACTGGTGGAAAATTAAATGCGGCTGGAAAGGCACAATTACAGCTCATAGCTTATTGGGCATAAACTGAGACTCAACTGTGCTGTAAACAGTAGCAGAGCTAGTGCATGAAGATAAAACATGGTTTGGACTATGACGTATTCCTGACATTTTAGTTGCCATTTCCTCATCAGCATTTAAAGTCTCAACTATATGACAACAAACGGTATATAATAAAGACTATAATTAGAGCAACTAAACTTTTTTAGAGCAATCTCTATAGCTCTGCTCCTGTTTGCAGGTGGAAGAAAAACTGACACCTTTTCCACACTGTAATTTTTACTGCTACACTCTATTCAGTCAACATTCCTATATTCTTTATTTATTTATTAGCTTTGTATTATTTTTCTTCTGTTTTTTTCTTAAAAGATACACTTGGCCCAGTGATACTATGTTTAGTTGTGTCCAATTGTTGCCCTCTGAACTGCATAGCTCATACTGTGCTTGATTCTGATGGAGGGTTTTTTTCATGTTGAAAGAGAGTTACTCATCTTCACTTGTTCAGAATAAGGGAGAGTTGCAAAGTCAACCTCTTAATTGCACCCTACTGATCTTCATTATATACTTTTTTATTGGCTTTAACTGATGAGTTGAATTAGACATCACTGTATCATAATTTAGATTATAAACTGATTTGTTCACGTGGCTTCATATTAAAATATTAGCATATTGTGACCTAAAAATTTCACATTTACATTTTGTTAGCTTTAATTGATAAAAAAAGTATTTTAAATCATAAGACTTTTCTAATCAGTCTGATCTGCACCACCAGATTTTAGAAGTCTCAACCATGTGGGACATACAAAGAAAAAGGAGCAGATTCGTACCCTGCTGTGTGGAGCAGACCACCATAAGAACCTCACTTATGTCTCCACTGCGGTGTACGGGGATGAAAAGCTCCCCAACATCTTCCTCTACTGAATGGATTGGTTCAGGAAAGAACACGGTCGACTCTGAAATAAAAGCAAAAGAGAGAAGATAAGGGTTAAGTTAATGATATGTGTAACGGTAGGCTGTAATCCACAGTATGTCAGGTATTGAGGAAGTTATGCAGGCTAGTCGCTCTATGACTATGTACTCTGTGCAGCAGCTGGTAGAATTTTACTTTTATCTACTTAGGTGGTCATCCTGCAGTGAGGTTATGCATATGAAAAAAAATCAATCTCCATCACAGTTTTCTGATTTGATGCAACCAGAGGGGCTCTTCAAAGACACCTTACGGAGGATTTTTTTTTATACCACCTCGCATGTGGCAGACAAATACAATTGCAGGCCTCCCAAGATCATCACGCAGGGTTTCATCACCTGGGAGTTTCATTCATCGACACTTGTATACACAGACCGGTCAGCCATTTAGATTAATTGAAAGCATCATCTATCAAAGCAAAAACCTCGTAGTGTGGCAATAGAATGGTTAGAGTTACTTCCCACACAGCAATCTGGGGCCAATAAAAATAATAATAAAGTGAACTAACTTTCAGCTTGTCTCAGATCTTCTGCTGCTGTCTATTTTCGTAGAGAAATAAGTGATTGAATGAAGGGAGACTCAAAGAACACTTGTGGATTGCTTTTGCAGCATGAACACCAATTAAAGAGTAGACAATCCAAAGAAATAGATTTATCTTTGAAACAACATATGGCGTAAGAAGAGATAAACACCTGAGAAGACTCTTTGAGATGAAGCCGTCAATATAAGACAATCTTACACACAGTGGGAGGTCAAACATTTCTCCTCTCTTGTGATAACACTTGCTAAATCGTTCTCCCTCCTCTCAATCTTCCAGCGTTTCTCCTTTCTGCTACAGCCTATAATCTGTTACTCCCCGGGGGGAAGTTGGGAGGCTGGAGGTTTGGGGGAGAGGGAGTGCTGCAAGAGCAGGATTCTGGGCTTCTCCGCCTTACCTATTCCTTTCACACACTCAAACGCACCATGAATTTCCACTCCCACTCCATGCATATACTACAAACTTCATCTCACCTCATAGTACTTTCACGTCTCATTCCACCATTTCCTCCTGCACAGCCCCTTAATCCAGTCAAGATTTAGAAAAGGCAAACTTTTCATCCAAGTGGGCCAAGTTCACCTTCTTGAGAAAAACACTGTCATTTTAAAACATTCATGGGGAATGTGAAAAAGTCACACGCTTGTGAATCTAGAAGTGCTTGCATCTAATCTTGTTTTTATCTGGCAGAAAAGAAAGCAAAACAGGAACTCTGTTTCCCTTTAATAACTCTGTGTAGCACTTCTCAAATATTGATAAATCATAAATTTTCTATGGATGCAGGGATGTGTTCTGTGTAGTTTTTTCTAGATGTCGGTCTGTGCACTTTGAGCACCTATTATAAAAAATATGCCATATGCAACAAGAAAACTAGCAATTGATAAAGAACACATAGGTTCCATCTTTTTAACCACAAGTAAACCTCTATTGCTCAACAAAGCCGTTGACCTTGTACCTTCAAATATAAATATGAGAAAGAAAACCATACTTCATATCAATGTAATAGCATTGGTGCAAAATGCAAACAGTAAGAGTGCCACTGACATATAGCATCACTGCGGAAGAAAAAGCAAGCAAGATGTATTACTGACTGTGGCGAGAAGCAGTTTCTTGCAGCATACAGTCAAACAGCAGGCTGCCACCTTCAGCTTTAGTCAGCACTGTGCATGGATTATATATGGAAGTTTGCAGGAGGACACTCAGCTATTGCAAAGGAAATGGACTGCAGCATGAGCCCAGTTCTGCTGGTATTAATCAAAAAATGAGGATGAAAAGAACATATGCACTTTTTTTTATAACATTTTTATAGTGGAAAGAGGGGCTGTACAGTGGCGCAGTTGGTAGAGCTGTTGCCTTACAGCAGGAGTGTCAAACTCCAGTCCTGGAGGGCCAGTGTCCTGCAACTTTTAGATGTGCCACTGTTGGACCACACCTGAATAGAATAATTAGGTCATTAGCAAGGCTGTGGAGAACTGCTCTACACAAGGAGCAGGTAATTAAGCCATTTCATTCCAAAGTTTTGCACCTGTAGCAAATCTAAAAACAGTAGGACACCGGCCCTTGAGGACTGGACTTTGACACCTGTGCCTTACAGCAAGAAGGTTCTGGGTTCGATTTCCGGCCCGGGGTCTTTCTGCATGGAGTTTGCATGTTCTCCCTGTGCACACGTGGGTTCTCTCCGGGTTTTCCGGCTTCCTCCCACAGTCCAAAAACATGACTGTCAGGTTAATTGGTCTCTCTAAATTCTCCCTAGGTGTGAGTGTGTGTGTGCATGGTTGTTTGTCCTGTGTGTCTCTGTGTTGCCCTGCGACAGACTGGCGACCTGTCCAGGGTGTACTGCGCCTCTCGCCCAGAGCGTAGCTGAAAATAGGCACCAGCAACCCTCCCGACCCCATTAGGGACAAGGGTGAACAGAAAATGGATGGATGGATGGATAGTTGAAAGAACTATAAAATGTTTACAAAAGTATTCACAATGCCTGAACAGACAATGCTCTGACACCTAAGGTTCTGACTCATCTGTGGTACCTTATGAAGCAAAACTCATTGAGTAAAAATATGATTTTCAGCATAATATCATCTTTCCTTGTCTGCTCTTGTGTTCAGCTCTTCTGTAAATACTGGGAGAGACCATAAAGCTTTACATAAAGCAGAAAACTAAGACTGAAGATTATCGTGAATACACTGCCACAGTGAAACATTGGCAGTATAATTCTATGCTATTTCATTAGCAGGGTCATGGGAGCTGGTCACAGTTGATGGGAAAGTACATAGATAAAGCCAAACAAAGAGTATTAATAAGTGGAAGAAGACTTGTTGGAGTTTACAAAAGACTTGAGACTGAATAGGCAGATCAGGTTCTATCTGTGTATTAAACAAACAGTCAATAAGTGAATAGAAGATCTATTCACATTTTGTGGCAATACTTGAAAACTGCTAAGATGTTCTCCATCCAATCTCAGTGAACATGCGCTATTGTGCAAAGCTGGTAGAGATATTTTCAGACGACTTAAAATAGCACATAAAAAGTGGTTGTACCTACTATTAACTCAGGTGAGATGAAAACAAATCCATTTCTGCACATTTCTAGGATTTTACTTGGAAATACATAAACATTTTCCCTCTGTTCATCTTACACAATGCACCACTTTTGGTACATTTTATTTTACCAAATAAAATATGTAAAACTAAAAAATACCGCAAAACAATATTTAGCAGCTCTAAAAAATATTGCACAGTCACACAAACATTTTCAGTACCCTTATAAGAAGAAACTGTTTGCCTAAATCTTGGAATGGTTCAGTTAAAGCTTAGCATCTCCCTCCTCGAAAGTAGATATTAACCGGACTGAAAAGTTTTCAAGGGAGGGAATCTTCAACTGAAGGACCACACAAACACTGGTTTCATCATTAAAGACCACACTGTTAATGCCACAGGCAAAGCCAAATCTTCTCTGGGCCCATTAGATTACAGAAGGACACATCTTTGTCACATAAGACTGTCCCTGGAGACAGCAGAAAACAAACCACCTCCTAACCCCTCCTCACACATATCATAATTAACCCACAGGGGAGGAGGATAGGAGGCAGGAAAATGAAGCAGGGAGAGCCTGGAAGCTAGAGAATATGTCGACAAATGAGCAAGACAGTTATGAGTAACTGTTGTGTGTTTTTAATTACGTAGAGGCTGAGCTGGAGAGAAGGATAATGCATACAAATACCAAAAAGCTAAAGTGACAAAAGAGTAAATCTAACATTGATTGAGCAGAGCTGTGCCACTTAATATTCCATTAACGTTTCAATTTTAAGAAGAGAGAGAGAGAAAAAAAAACTAGGGCAGAGAAAATTGCAATAAAACCCTAAATAAGAAGGTGAGCTCCCTGTGTGTGGGTGAGTGGAATGTCTGATTTTATTGCTACTTTTTTAACACTTGTTTTTTTTTAGAAAATTAACCACCAAGTTCATTTTGAGGAGTAAGAACTAGAAACATCATTCTGAACAAAAGCAATGCATCATCCTTAAAATGCTTCTCATCTGGCTAACATGTCACAAATGAATTTCCATGCTGCAGCTGAGAGATTTCACAACACTCCATATCAGCAAGAGACAGTGTTTATACTGACATTTTCTGTCTTTTACTTTTCTTCATTTAATCATATATGCATGCTGCACATGAAAATATTTCATTATGGAAAGTGTAATTGAATGTCAAGATCATTTTGAGCTATTTTCAATGTAAATACTGAATCTCTTATTTTTTTTATTTATATTTATCAGGATGACGTTAGAAAATATCAAAATCTTGATATATGATAGATAAAATTGAAGTCCATATTAGCCTAATCTGCATTTGAGCAGAACATCTTCTGTCATTCAACACATATATGAAAGGATAAAGCTCAAATATAATCCACAGTCAGTCCTGTGAAAAAAATCCTTGTGCAGTTTCACACACATAAAAATCTGAAACTGGCTTAGTGGCAGAAGCTGAACGATGGGAGTACATTACAGAGGTGTGAAAAATGTATTAGTAGTATTTGCAGCCCTCCTTATAGAGCTTCTGTTTTACATTGTAAGTGTTTGTTAACCTTAAATGTTTTGGGTCTTTAAGCAAATTTAGCAACCTCTGTAAATATAAAAATATTTTTGAATTAGCTTAAGCAAAAAGATATCAAATTAAAGAAATAATAACACATCTAAAATTGTAGCAAGGAACAGATGAGAAACAATCTATGACATTTAACAGTCTGAGAAGGGTTACAAAAGATTTTTCTAAAGCTTAAGGACTCTAGTGAACCCCAGCTACCCAAAGAGTTGAGAAAACACAGGACAGTGGTGAGCACTGAGCAGCTGGCCGGCAAAAAGCACTCCAAGAGCGCATCCGTGACTCATCTCAGGAGGCTACAAAAGAAACTAGAATGACATCTAAAGCAAGAAAGGGAGCAGGCAAGAATGGCATCCATGGGAGAGTTGCGGGGTGGAAACTAGTGCTGACCAGAAACAACACAAACTCTCATCTTGCTTTTGCAAAAAAAGACTTTGAAACAAGATCCCAATATGAAAGTTGAGCTTTTTAGAAGGTGCATTTCCCATCACAGCTGGTGTAAAAACTAACAAAAAAAGCTAAAAAAGAACAATCCAATGACAATCAAACATGGCAGTGTTAGTGTGATGACCATGCTCAGCTTTGCTTCTTGAATATCTGGAAAACCTACAGTAAATAAGTTATTATTTGAAGTTGCTGGGTTCTTCAGCAAGACAGTTCAGTTCCTTATCCCGAACCATCTTGCTTATGAGGTAACTACATAGGTAATTTTCATTTAAATAACATGTTTTAACCTGATGGTTTAGCTATCTCAGCCCAAATAATTTTGATCAGATGACATAAAAGAACATAGGGTTATGCATTTTACAAACATGCATAACAACTCCACTATTTAATGTTTGACGTCAAAGAGCAAAGATTAATCAGTGTCATCAGTAAAGGGTCTGTTTCAAACCAGCTTGTAACACAAGAGGATGAGCAGGTGAATGTTGTGAATTTACCAGAAATTAAAATGTTGCATGCGTAATCTGGATTTTGACCTGGATTATTCCTGCTCTTTCAAGTTTTAATGTTTTTCTACATTTAATATATGGACAACAAAAACAAACTATTTGCCTTTCATTTAAGAGATTCTCATATGTTAGCTTTTGGAGAAATGATTCCCTGCACACATAATGGATATACTGCAGGATATAGAGTGTTCATCAGCAGCACTGACCATCATCTGGGTCTAGGATCTCCACTGTTGCTGAGATGGGAAATTCCATCACTCCCATCACTGGTTCTGACAACAGAATTTGGAAGGTCTCCGCTTGCTCGTACTTATCGTCTGTCAGAATCTGAACACGCCATGTCGCTCTCGTCTGTCCTGGATTGAACTGGACCTGCTTTTGAGACTTCCCCTTGAAGTCCTCATCTTTTCTTGCACTACCATCTTGTGTACCAATGCCTGTGAGGAACAAAGAAGACAAAAAACACAAAAAGAATTAGTCTTGCAAAATGAATGTAATCAATATGCAAGAAGTTGAGGGAAAACAAAGACACAAGCAATGGGGGAGTGACAGGCACAAGAAAGAAACAGATGAAAAACAGATAAAAAATTCACACCCTTTAACAGAGAGGTGAGGAAACGAGTGCTGTGTCTATTCTCTTCGCTGATCACTTAGAGAGGAATGTGTGAATGATATGTGTGACTGAAATATTTAATTTAAGGCCCACTCTGTTACAAGAGAAATTAGTTACAATGCAGTGGTTAAGTTTTTCCAACTCTGTGTCACATAATTTTCAACTAAATCTGATCTGAATAAATCATTTAATGTAACTCTATTTCACTGCGATATATCTAATGGCACCATCAAAATGGGGAGTTAATCAACTGGTAACACTGGCTTTCAGATTAAAGACAACAGGGAACACTGGTGGCACTTATGCAATGCGTTACGTCTGGAAGTGAGCTGTTCATGTTTCTTTGTTTACAGTCATAAAGCCCTTGGCGAACAAACAGAATTGTTACTACACCAGGCAGACAATCATGCCTGTGAGTCCAGGACAAAAGGATTTGTTATCTCTTTTCAGACGTTCTGATGCCTGCACAAACAACAAAGGGGGTGACAAACATATGCAGATGGGATTGGATACATATTGAACATGAGCATACTGTGATTATTGAATGCAGAAGATAAGCTGAAGGTAAATGTTGCAACACAACAACAAAACACAGTCACACTCATTCAAATGAAATTTTTAATTTTAGCGTTGTTGCATTGTATACCAAAAAGCATAAAGCAGAATGGGAATGTTTTTCTGGCATGTATTACATACCAATCTAGGCCAGAACAGATGAAAGAAAATACAAAACAGATAGCTGCATGTAGAATAAGTGCAATAATGTCAAGTGCACAATAAACAGCAGCCCAACATTTTAACAGCCTGAGTCAGAAAGGTAAATCTGGTGGTCCTGGTTTTGATGTACCATTTGCATGTTTACAGAAGCTGAAAAAGTTCCTGGAGAGGGTTTGGAGAGACACAGCGGAAGGAAATCTGACAACAGAAAATGGGACAAAAAACCCATGTGCTGAAAAAATATCTAGGTCAAGGTGTAAAACCAAGGGCTGTTGTATATAAGTCAGTGAAGAGTTCATAATATGCAAGTTCTGGAGGATAACATGTTCTAGGAGCCCATGGCAACATATAGTTTGATAAAATCTCCCTCTTTTTGATCTCAAGCAGTGATATTTGATGTATATCACAATAATAAATCTGAGTAAATGTACAGTGCTGGTCATGCACAATCCTGATCATCATGATGAATGTCATTGATTGATTATTGATTTCAAATGTTTTCTTCTTTCTTCAGCTTGGTATGTTATGTCATATAACTAACAGCTTTTGTAAATCCAGAAATGGGTTCAAAAGCTTGAATGAAGATACAAACTACTGCAAGATACAAACTACTGTTTATGCTTTCTGTAGTCACTAACACATGAGTTTTAGTTTGATAGATGACAATTCTTGTTATCATAAATGGAAGTCTTAATTTACAATGAGTGACCAAGCATTCAATAATTGCCCTGGGTGAAGATCATGACCTGGATCACTGTTTTTCAAAACATGGATCATTTACGGCCTTAGCACCTAAATTTAAGGCTACCAGTAGTTAATATTCTTAACATTATGCCATAACATATAAAAGTACATCCGTATTTTTTACTTTCACCGTCCATTCTAATAATCAGTTTATCCACATAAAATAAAATGAAAAACACATGGAACAAAATGTGCCTTTAGAGAAAGAAAGTGTTGATCATAAAGTCTGTGAACTCTCACAGCTCCACACTTATTCTGCTCTCTGGAGAAAAAAGACACAATTTGTGGGTCATATTGAGGTTCCCTCTGCGTAGGAGGATATATACCCTCCAAACTTTTGATCACATTGACTGTTAGTCATGGATTAAAAGACCCTGATGTTTGTGTCTCAAAACAAAAGTTTCAAGTTACAAAACAGTTCTTTAAAATTCCCACAAATACTTGTCACACTCCAAGTTTACCTTATTTTTGTCTATTGAGAGATTTAAATATCTGATCTATTAATGCTTATGGGATGAGATTAATTACTTCATCAACAGAAAAATGTTGCCTCATAGTTGCAACTATGAGGCTGGAATAAACCCAACCACAGAGGATATACAATAACCAGGCAAAGGTGCACCTCTTAGCAGTTCCCCATTTATTTCTCACAAAAATGACATAATATAACAAATTATTTGCTTATGCTAGTGTTAAATGGGATTCTGATGTTAATTTAATTTTGTGTCCCAATGGTATATCACCCATTATACATAAAAAAGACAACACTAAAGGAATGAGGGAAAGTAAAGCAGGAGAGAAGAGCAGAGTGATATATTGAACAGGCTAAAAATCGACATGTCTTGTCAAAGTAACACAACAATATGACAGATTAAAGAAAGAGATTCTCAGTAAGTCACAAATGTGTAAAACACAGGCAGTGCAGCGCAAGGTCATCACTCTCAAGAATATGTCCTAATTATAGCTAACAAGGATTACAACTAAAGTAACTCATGTTTTATGGACTACCATTAACAAATTCAAACTACCCATAGTCATATGTCCAGCATAAACTGTTACATGTCCATGCAACACTTATAATAATAATTTGCTTTATTAATAGCATTTGTAATCTGGTATTGCATAGATTTATCTGCTTTTTTATTGTTTTCTAATCTCACATCTTCTGCATTCTGTTACATCTGTCTACATAAAATCTGCTGTAATTTAGTTTTACTTCAGTATTTTTTTCTTACATTAAAAAACTGTTATTATCACTCATAGGGTTTTAATCATAGTTTTCTGTCAAAGTCTTTGGGTCTTCATTCATCTCAGTTTGTGTTAATTGGTCTCCTACCTTCATTTTCCTTCCTCTTTCCACAGCTGTACAACATCTCCTCTAATTAGATAATCAGGTTTCTTTGTCATTTTCCACACTTTACCTTTTTATTGAAGCTCCCGGTTTTTGTTTATAAATTTAGAATTTATAAAGACCATTAAATTACAGTGACCTGTAAAAGTTAAAAGGTCTTCAGTTTTGTTTTGTTATTTACAAAAAAGGAAAAAGTGTAACATGCATTTGTGTTCAGCACACTGAATCAATACTTAGCAGAACATTTTGATGCAATTAAAGTGGTAATTATTCCTGGGTTTGCCTTTGCCAAATTTGCTCATCTAAAGACAAAGACTTTCACATATGGTGTAAAACTATCTCAGCATTTCAGAAAAAAAAACAAACAAAAAAATCATGCCAATAGTCAAACATTAAGGTGGTAGCGTCATGCTTATTTTTTCAATCATATGAAACATTTAAGTGTGACAAAAGAGAAAAAAAAACAGAAAAACTAAAATGCTTTTTACAATGCTATTAAACAGGGAAAGCAGATTTATTTGGAACTTACCCCAATTAAAATACAGTTTATTTTAATGAAGATAACAGAAGAGTCATAGACAGAGGCATGTAAGCTGCAAAAGGTCCCCTCATTTTAAAACAAAGCTTTCTAAAAACACTGATGAACTAAAACTAAACAATACTGGGACTGTGAATTTATTCAAAATATGTGGGAAGTGCAGGGTGTACAAAAAATATCAGTTTTAACCTGTGTGAACTGAACTGGAGCTTATGCTTAGAAAGTGTGAACTGGCACCACATTTTAAGTAGTATTTTGTCTTCAAAGACAAACAGTGGATTTCTAAGGCTATATGTTAGGATTTGTCAGCAGAATATGGCAACCTGTTACTGGATGCAAAAATCCAGAGGCTCAGAAGCAGAAGAGTTTTGAAGCGCTTCTTGTCGCTTTTGGTTGAAATCAAAGAGTTCATACAGTCCAAAGGGGAAGATGCCTCACAGCTCAAGGACACAGAGTGGATGCTTGACCTTGCATCTTAAACAGACATCACTAGGAAACTAAAATGTTTGAAGTGTGAGCTGCAGGGTGAGAGCAAGAGTCACTGATGGTAAGCAAATATAACGTTTTTTTGAAAACTTTATATTCTTCTGCAGAGGTTCTGCAGAAAAGGTGGAATAAAAATAAGAAACATAGACTGCTTAGACAGAACATTATGATCACCTGCCTTAAAGTGTGTTAGTTCTCCATTAGCTGGAAAAACAGCCTTTACTAAGCAAGGAATGGACTCCATTAGACCACTGACATTTTGGTGCAGTTTCTGGCATTACAACATTAGCATCAACTTCTTTAAGTCCTGCAGGGTTTTTTTTGTTTTTTTTTTAAACAAATCTTGAACTAGTGAAAAGAGGCCACAGCCATAGGGGGAATACAGGTTTTCTAAAAGATGTACATGGTATGAAGCAATGTGTCGGGAGGTGACATGTATTAAATACACAACCACATGTACAGAAACAAGATTTCAAGCAGAACATTGCTCAACATTCTGCTGCTGGGTTGCCTCCTTGCCATACATTATTACATATATTATTCATCAGCTTAGGCCACCTTCGTCTATTATTCAGTAGTTTTGGTATGATGCTCTTGATCCCCATTGTTGGAGTGTTGGACTGGGGTTAGCATGGGGAAACCCCGCCTGTTCTGAGGCTATGCAGCCCCATTTAAAACAAACAGTGATGCACCATATATTCTGACACCTTCATATCAGAAGCAGCATTAAGATCTATAGCAATGTTAGCTAATGTAGATCATGTTTTGGATCACACCATATGGAACAGTCTCATCAATGAGCGATAGGTTTCCATGTTTCTTCCACAGATGCTCATCATAACTTTCTACAAGTTTCAAAAAAAGTATTTATTCAGCATTTCATCAAAGTTACTCAAATCATCAAGCTTCCCTTTGAGGAGCCTAATGCTTCACTCAAAAAGAGGCCTGGGGTATCAGAACAGATAAGAGTTATTTACTTTATATGTCAGTGGTTTAGTGTTATGCCTGACCTGTATATTAACTAGTGTATTGTTGTAATATTAACAGAATAAAAGTGCAGTGGAAGAATCACCTCGATCAGTCTGTGCAAATGGATGCAGTTCTGTGAAGAGGAGCGGTTGTGTCTGAATAAGAGCTTCTCAGGAGAAGCCTTGAATGCCCACAGATGAGGCGATGAGAGATTGAAGAAGACAGTACATAAACATGAGAAGAGCTAAGTCGAGTCACAGCAAAGCAGAAGCCAGGAGGTCAGAAAACGGTGATATTTGTAGGAAAGGTTTGGAAACACAAATTTATAAAGAAATAATGTGACACATGTAGTGTCGCTGTATGTGGACTGATTTAATTGATTGTTGAAAGAAGTGTGAGAAAAAGGTGAGCTTAAAAAAAGAAGCAGGACAATCCAGACTGATCAACATGTTCTTGTCCAGGGCTATCCTGCCTAGGCTTTTGCTTTGCAGGGGCAACTTTAAACCTTGATCTTACCCCCGTGTTCCTTCTCTGCTCATCCTCACTACCTATACACCTGCTGGGATGGTCTCTGTAAAAAGCTCTGCTTTAATGTTACTTGAAACCACACAAGCTTTCATCAGCAAACCATTGCAATAGCAGCAGGCTTCTCGCAACATTCTTCCCTGCTTTTTATTTTATCCCTGACATATTCCTCGTTGAATCTGGAGCGATCAATCTTTCTCTCCGTACACCCGAATCACAGCAATTATTCTGTGGGTTTTTCATTCTTGCCTTGGCTGCTTTATCTGTTTAAGAGTGGTGATCTTCGATCTTCATAAATATTTTTCTCTATGCTTTACCCTCACACAAAAATTTACATTTTTTAACAGAAAGAAAGATTTGAATTTCACGGTTTCTTTTAAGACTTGTCAACAGATGTTCACAAAGTAATGTAGGGGACACAGGAAACATGGTGCTCTAGTCAGATGTGAAAACAAATAAGCCTTATTTTTTAGCTAAAAAACTACTTGCTAAGTACACGTTACCCAGAAAAATTCATAACCATGGTGAGAGATGGTGGTAACATCATGCTAAGTGTCCATCATGCCAGGTGAACTTAGCAAACATCCATCCTAAAAACAAATATAGACATATAGCTATAGTTCCAATTGAATATTTAAACAGTCAAGTGCTGTGCAAGACTTGAAAATAGTTGTTCACAGATGATCTCAAAACAATCTGACTGAGATCGAGAAGAATTTGCCAAGAAAAATGGGCAGATTCAGCCTCTACAACTTCAGATCTGATGATGACAAAAGGGTTGTAATTGCTGTAAACGTTGTTGACAGAATTTAGTGACGTGCTGTGCTGGTTTTTATGAGGTGGGAGCATGTGGATTGAATAATTTTTTTTCTGATTTTTCACTGATAATTTGGAAAACAGTTTAACTAAATTCCACTTCACTACACATAAAATCTATCACATAAAACTCCAAAGAGATAAATGTGGTCATAACGTGACAGGATGTGTAAATGTTACACAGAAAGTCACTGTGTATACTAATTGTTAATGTGAAAGCCTTTAAATAGTACATACTGTACATGCACTCAGCAGCTAAACCTCATAGGTATTGCCTTATGACAAATCCAATGTGCTGTAAAAATATTTCTGTGAAAATATTCTATCGACATCACACACTTAATGACAGTATATTTAAATTCCTCCCTGTGACTTGGAACTGTGGTTTTGTTTTTGAATCCTCATTCTCTGCTCTCTGTATCAAAGCAACAAAGGCAATGGAAGAAGTGAGCCATTATAGTCAAGTACAGTCAAGGGGTACAGGTCAGTAAAAATTGCTATAGTCAAGCTCAGTCAAGTTCTCTGTACACACACACACACACACACACACATATATATATATATATATATAAATAATATGCTTCATTATACACCTCTTTCAAAAATCAGTGGCATTTTTAAATATTCCTGTGGGCATAATATATAATGTAGTGTTTTAATTTGCATTTCACTGTTATCTCTATTAAATATCAGTAACCTGTTTTGTTCCTTTTTTTTTTTTTTTTTTTTTTTTTTAAATGTGAGCTTTAGTGTTTCCTACTTTCACAAATGAAAAGACTTTGGGCTATGAAGTAAAATGTAATAATTTTCTAAAGCCAGAACAAGAATTACTTCAGTTTAATTTTCACCCCAGCCATGGACTTATGCCTCTGCTGAATTTCTGGGAGCTACATCAGCCTAGATGAAAGTGGTTTCAATTTGAAGTGTTTCAGCAGTTCGTCAGAAAGCCATGTTACCTAGACGCTGCTTCTAAAACACTGTCTTGTAATAGGATGAGTGTGTGTGAGTGTACCACCTATGAGTGTTCAGAGATAACCATGTGTTTTAACTGTGCAAAGACAGAGAATCAGAACATGGTTTCTCATTTGTACGTAAGGGACAGACTTCAAACCGTCCCAAGTGGTGTGAATTCTCATGAGTATATCTACCCAAGTTGATACATATTACTGTACAATCTGTCAAACTGGTATTTAAAAGGGACTCTGGGGTTACAAAGACCAGAATGACGATGAGAAGCGTCAGAGTAAAAGGTGCTTACAACTGCTTCTTGTTCATAAGCAAACCAGCTGAAGCATGATAAAGTCAAGGCTAAGGGAGGTGCTCAGAGATAGCATCGTCATCATCCCTTAAACCTTCGAACCTGCACAAACACTTCGACATAAGCACAAAAACATGCTGTGCTGTTCCTTTTAACACCAAATCACCAACCTCTGCCACTCTGAAAGCTTAGTATTAGATTGACATTGAAGCAGTAGTAGTTTGGTACAACTGAGATATGTGTTATATATATACAAAGAAAGAGAGAGAGAAGAGAGAAAGACATACATGCATGTGTGTACATATATATACTGTATATATTCAGCCGGCATGTTCTGCAGGGAATGCTCTAGAATATTTCAGATTGATGAAAAATATATTATTCTTTCGGTATGCTATTATAGGTTGGCTTTCATATGGTACTCCTGTTTTATAGGTTCTTCTCCGTGACCTCTTTTCCAACACTAGGTGAAATATTTAAAACCAAAAATATATCCTGGGAAAAGGAATTATATTTTTAAGATCAACTGAAACATTCACTGTGAATCTTGAAGGCCTAATGGTCTCGAGGTTGCACTAGATTGTATTTCTGTTCTGAATCTGGTGGTAAGATTCAAAACACAAATTTGTGTAGTTCACTTATAAATCCAAAAATGCAATATTTTATTAGCTTGTATTTAATATATTTAACCTAAAATCTCTTTTGCTTAGTTTTTAAAGTCTATCCTGAATTCTTACATGTAAATGAAAGAGTTATAAGTTGTAAATTGTATATATGATGCATGTATTGATAAACCTAACATAAGACTAAAGTTCAACTTATTATGTTATATTTATTTGAAAGAAAATTATAATAACCCCCAGCAAAATGCCCTTCTTCTTTTTTCAAGAAAAATTAATAAAATATTACCAAGGAGTGAGGGACGCCTAAAATTACCTTGGCCACACTTTAATTACTGAAACTTCCATATGAAAATTATGTAAATTTATCCTAATTAAACTTCCATCAGTCAAAGCAAATCACACTGTTTGTACTAAACTAATAGGAACTGTCTAATTAAAGTCTTGTGCAATTTCCAACTAAACAGCTGAATTACCGAAAATGATGCATGAAAATTGTTAATCTCATTGCAAAATTTAATTTAATTTGCTGTGGAAATTCACAGGGTGTGTTTAAGAGAAAAGGCAAGTTTAATTAGTAGAAAAATGTAACAGCAGCTTACTAATATGTATTAGTATTAAAGTATTTGTTAATAATAATAATAAAAAAAACAGGCCACAAGTTTTTATGTAGAAAAGAATGTACTAAGACCCACAATTTCTGAGGCTTCTATTTTCAATGTCCAAGATCAGCTCCACAATCTCAATGCAATAACAAAGAGGAAAACTCAAGTAAATAAATAAAGAACAAGTCAGATCTATTGGCACCTCTGTTAAAGCCTTACAGAGGTAAAGCAGCTATTATTGCAGCAGAATAATTTTAAACAAAATATATTCCCACATTAAGAAACAGTGGCTCTTCTTACACAAATTAAACACTTCTACGGTTGCCTCCCTTGCTATCAATATTTTCTGTGCTCTTTGCTCTTCTTGATGGTGTTTGTTCTCTAAGGCTCGTTAACAAACCTTTAAAGTCTTCATAGAACAGCTGTATGTATACACTAATATTATATTAGATACAGATAGATTTTGACCTCTGAAGGTATTTGGTTGCACTAGATTGTATTAAGGGATTCTATATGACTTAATGCAAATGGACTCCATGCTTTTAGGTTTTAAAAGCATGGAGTGCTTTTAAAAGCACTCCATGTCTTAAAAAGAAAGACAAAAAAAACAAAAAAACATGTATTGTTGATGTCATACAATACTAGTAATTGTAAAGTGACAAAATATGAAAAATTTCAATAGTTCTGAATTATTTTTTAAAGGCTCTGTATAGGTAAAATGAACAAGATTTTTTTTTTTTTTTGATTTTTTTATGTATGTTATCATTTTGTTTTGCAATGTGAACATCTGTGACATTGAGAGCTAATCCTCTCCTATTACTTCCAATTCACAAAACCAAGGATTTTAGCTTGATAAAAGCAGTTGGGGAAAAGTCAGTGGAGGTTCTTTGTGTTATTCATGCAGGAGCAATAAATATCTCCCCAAGAGGTTACAGCAATTCATCTGACAGTTATTGTGACACTGCTGCCTAGAGCCTAGTCTGATAATATAAGCCCTACATCAATCATTGTTTATTGTGGCTAAATCCAGAGACAATAAATCACAGTTCAGAGAGATGAAGGCTGACATAAAGCAAAGGAGGCATAAAGGCAAACAGACTGACCAATGAATGACGTCTCTCCCAGATATCCTCTTCGTTGGAGCACCACCTCCAAGTATTTGTCTTCCTCATCCACCACATAATATTCTTTCTCCATGGAAATCCAGGCCCAGTCCAAGCGGAATTGCTGTCCTTTAAGCTTGTTTCCACCTAGAAAACAAATAATTAAAAATTTTTTAAAAATTAACATATACCCAACCCAAGTGAAGCTTTTATAATAAGTGAATAGACATAAACCAGGTTGAAGTGACTACTGTCAAATTAAGACTAACAAAAAATTGTTAAAAAGTAGAACTCATAACTTGGTTTACTGAGCAAGTAATATCTGAATATCTGAAATATATAATTTATTTAGTTAGATTTTTCATTATAAATAAAAAAAATTATTTGACTTTTATCTACAACAACTGTATTTGAAAAACAAGCTCATAGACAATATAACACAGACTACTTGTAGTTTTTCTTCATAGAATTCTTAATTAAAACAAAATCATCTTTATTATTAAATATTATTAAATATATACAGCTGAAATTATGTTTAAAAACAACTAAGAAAGCTTTACTCAAAATATCAATAAAACTTCTTCCTCATGTGAACTTAAGTCTAGAAATTTTAGCATTTGTTTACAAACAAATAAAACAATTGCAGATACAGCAATTTTGTATTGTTGATATCTTTTCTCCTTTTACCAAATAAGAGCTTTAGCACATCAGTGTTCAAAACTAATTCATTAACACCACTAATAGATTATTTTTGTGTTAGTTAATTTCAAAACAAATCCAGCACATAAGGTAACAAAGGAGCTGTGGAAATATGTTAGTGGCTAAGCACACTAATATGTGTGCCTGGCCACTAACATGTAGACATGCCATGGTGATTCTTTTCCAAATGGTTAAAAATGACAAACTTCTAAGTTCTTTTCTATTCCATTTAAGAAAATATAAATTTTTACATTTTTAGTTAAATGTACCCCAACAGTATCAACTCAATATTTGGATTTAAAAAAATAACTCAGAAACTTCTTGTGTTTTACCAGCCCAATGTTGATCTTCATTCTCTTTAGAAATATTACTGACATGTACATTACTCCAGCCATTTTTATTTAGCCAGATTCTTAGTCAGAATCTGCAATAAACATCATGTTCTAACAATAAATGAAATTATGAGAACAGGATATGTGACTCAGGGGGATAACTATAATGAAATTAGATTGAAGAGAAAGTGCTCTAATTACGGTAGTTTTGGTTTGCAGGTTACACATTCATTAAAAGAGAACATATGATCCTATACTATTGAGTCCAGGTTGAGCAGTGTTTTGTTTTCTTTTTATAATCATCTGAGAGATTCAAGCATGGCAACAAATCAGTGTATCTAAGAAAACAGTTGCAGAGTAAATGGTGTTTTTTTTCTGCAAGGCTAATAGAGGAACTCAATACCTGCCACTTCAAAAGAGTACGCAGAAAGGATGGTGCTTTGTGCATCTAATCTAACCACCCACACTCAGGGGTTTGTTACTGAATGGAAATAAAAAAAAGCACTAATAAAGGGAATATAAGAAGTGGCGGCATCATGATGTTTTTAATGCTTTTGTATAAAGGCAAACAATGCCTATTCTTGCAGGTACTGAAAGAGACCATTTTTAAGCACCCTTACAGTTCATTAAACATAATTTCTTCTGAAAAATGCAACAATATAATTTATAGCAGTATGTCTTTAAAATGAAATGGAGTAAACAGATAAAACAACCGCTTTGTTAATCTAAGAAGGACAAACTAAAATAAAATGGCAATCTTCTTGCTATTTTATTATGTTGCAAAGTAAGCATTTAAACTGTCTTAGTAGCAAAGGTCCCTTCAAGGTTTGTATGAGCTAGTTAGCCTTCTAAAATAAAATAAATATTCAACTGGGAAGCTTGGCATTGTGTGCACTTTGCTGAACACCAACCAGAACAGTTAAATGCAAGAGCTACCCACGAAGCTTAGAGAGAAGAATATACTTGGTATATTTGTCTTAAAGAAGGCGTGAGACAGCATAATTTTCATGAGGCCACATCTGCCAATTTACCAAAAAGTACAAAGGCGATGGGGATGTAGCAAAGGTTTGAGAAAGTCAATGCGACAGAAAATGTCCAACCCCAGGTGGTCAGTCTAATTGTGTGGATGGTAGAAATAAAGCCAAGGAAAGTATTCAATCTGAACTCCAACATCAAAAGAAAGTTATTTTGCACCATAAAGAGATCCAAGAACATACCACTAATGACAAAAAAAACACAAAAAAGGGAAGGCAGTAATTTGTTGAAGCTCTATTTTGGTTCTTCTTTGGTGTATCAGGCATAAGAAACCATGAATCAGTACAGAACATAATGAATCTGAAATCTATGAAGACTTCCCAGAATAAAAAACACAGCTAAGTGTCTCTCATCCTCTTTTGGGCAATGCTTCATCGTTTGTCAGATGAGTTTGCTGGCCAATCATGAACCTTATTCACATTTTTCAACCATATGTTTTCCACCCACTCAAAGTTCTATTAATTTGTTTGGATCCTGCACTTTGAATAACTAGATCAATGATGGTTTATATATTAGAAATGAAAATAAATTTACTTTTTGATGATGTCTTAATTTACTATGATGAACTTGTACAGAATAGAGAGAATAACATTGGTGTGGCAACATATTACAATAAGGGCAAAATTTTTTTGTAAATATTTTACAAAAAAACATCATCAAAATTTACTTTTTGATGATGTCTTAATTTACTATGATGAACTTGTACAGAATAGAGAGAATAACATTGGTGTGGCAACATATTACAATAAGGGCAAAATTTTTTTGTAAATATTTTTGGTAGTTTAATTATATGAAATATTCAACTAATTCCATACTCAAAACAAAAGTTTGAATTAATACCAAAAGATAAAATAAAACACCTAAGCTTGTGTTCATGGGAAGATACGAACTAATAATATGTCTCCATGCGACGGTGTTAAACATTATATAGATATTACCTTTAGAGCATCAATTTAACAACTGTTAGTTTTACAAGCTATTTCTCTAAATGAAAGACTTTATGCCAGCGTAGTAGATTGCACTGCATCTTCATCATAAGAGGTCATAAAGTGATGCCGGGCAGAACTGTTGTTCAGTAATCCCAGTGCAAACAGGGTGGTGCTTTCTCTGTCACATCCATAATTAAGAGCAAAGATGATTTCATCCATCTCCGCAGTCAAACACCCGTTCGCTTCAGCTTTTTTTTTTTTTTTTGAACAGAATAAAGCTCTAACATGGTTTGCTGACATGGTGCTAAAACACACAGACGAGGTGAAAAGTTCAGCACTTTCCAGCCCGGCAGACACATCCACAACATGCTGAGGTGAGGAGACTGCTAATATAATCAGAGGTCATGTATCTCCCTCTCAAAAGGCCTTCAGGCCAACTTTAAGCTTCACGTATCAGCTGCACATTCTGAATTGCACACGTTTACATCGCTCCAATTCCAACCACACTCCAAACTGCAACCCTGGCTTTCACCCATGATACTGAATGCCTGGTAAACTGACACACAAATCTTAGTTCATGTCTATGTTGAAGTTTGTTTGTGTGTATGTTCCTTTTTCGTGACCTCTCAGTGAGGGCGAGAGGCTGTGCACAAACAATAGGAATCTGAAGCAGCAGGCTACAGAATGCTTTATTCCTCCAGCCATTTAAAGGGATGAAAGACCTCTCACGTATGCTGACAATACACAGAAGATGTCTTTGAAATAGTTCTCAATGCAGGGAAAAAACACTTTCAACATTCCTTTAAGACATTTTACTGAGAAAAATTCAGCACACAGGTTTGTTTTCTTTGCCTTTTCTTTTCAGACCAATTTGAGATTATTGCTTCTGTATGACAAATTCCAAGGATCACGGCACCCCCGAGAAGCCCTAAAAGAAAATATCTGATGTCTGACTGCCACTGTCTCTGCAATGTCTTGGGATGTACTTTACCCAGTTAATTCTGAGTGCTGTAATGTCAGATGAGATTACCCTCGGACTAAAAAGCCTTAATATTAAAAGGCATGAAACCCTCCTGTACAGGAGCGTGAAAAGGTTTCATGCTGTGATGGAGCTAGGAGACTTAAACTCACCTCCCTTTCAAGTGCCTAAAAGATGTTTTTTTAATTTTCTCTTTTAAAATATGGTTCACTGTTGGGCGTGCTGTGGTGGTGTAGGGGATAGTGCAACCCACATTTGGAGGCCTTGAGTCCTCGACGCTGCCGTTGCGGGTTTGATTCCCGGACCCGACTGACATTTGCTGCATGTCTTCCTCCCCCCTTTCCTGTCAGCCTACTGTCATATAAGGGACACTAGAGCCCACAAAAGACCCCCTGGAGGGGAAAAATAAATATGGTTCACTGTCTATGTTCTCATTTGAGTTTTGCCGCAGTGGACAGTTATACAGAATTGAATTACAAAGCTAAAAAAGCTTGAGAAAACAACACGTTTTACACCAGAAAGAAACTACATGTGGTGAATGATGTCTCTAGTTAGATATGAATATGGGTTCTTTACTGCTCTAGATTCAATTTCAACATATTTTTATTTATATCAGAAGAAAATTAAATCTTGCAAATTTGCTTTGCTGTTGGCCTTGATAAACAACCTTTGTAATGAAATAAACATCAGAAAAACTTTGATGCTTGAAGAGGAAAGAAACAGCATCAAATCAGCAATATTTTTTTTATATAAATTCCAAGGCCACTCTATTTTCAGTCTTTTGTCACTCAAGATGCGTAAGTCCAATGAGGGAAATACTGATATTCCATATTCACAGTGACATTAATTGACATGTATGTTCCAAATAAGTCATGTCTACTTTGTTTTGCAACCTGGATAAGGGACAAAATCATATTTTGCCATTTCTGGTAATTGTGAGTAATATTAAAGTAGTAATGTAAAGTTGACAGTCACTATATAGAAACAAAAATATACCACTGCGAAAAACATGCACTATTCAGAAACACGGTGCCTTTCCATACATTTGCAAGGCCCTGTAGAGAGGGAGTCGTCACTGCCAGATAAAATGGATGTATAAAATCTGTTGTCAGTTGTGTGTTCATAAGCTTGTGCTCTTGTGACATCTCCTCACTTGTTGCTGGATTGCTTTATCAGAGACTGAATGAAGAACTACAGGCTCCATATTGACAAGACATTTACAATTCAGACATAATGTCGATATCAAATAAATAAATGCAACTAAGTCAAACGTTTCTCAAAAATGTGCTAAAAATTAATGATGATGCATTTACTTTCTTTACTTTTTCTTTGTAGTGTGGTTGCATTGGAAAGTGCTCCCTATATAAATTGAGAATATCATGTAGCACACTGGTGCTGTTCTTGTACAGTACATGTGTGCTGCAGGTGTTGGTTTTGGTGCATCTGTAACAGAAATTAACTTTATTGGGCAAGCAAAGAAAGTTACCACCAACACTCTAACTGTTTTTTCACTGTAAAAATCTTCTGAAAAACATGTGAAGTTTTTTGCTGCGCACTCTGCTAAAACATCAATATTTCAATATCAAGAGAGGCACAAAAGATATTACAAGAGCAACACTAAATCCAGATAGACTCTAAGCTCAAATAGCTCAAATCTCATTTTCTGCTAAAAATATGAAGACAAACTAGTTTTGAAGGTTTGGCGAACCTGCCCTGAGGTAATGAGAGTTTTTTGTGCACTCACCAAATTTAAGTACATTGATATAATCAAAACAAAAGAATCAAATTATGCATTTCTTACAGTTTAATTGGTTGGCATTTTATAAGAATATCAGTAGTCTTGACTTTCTCAACTTCTAATTTGCTTTAATCATTTATACTGCGTTTGATCATTCCCTCCACCACATGAATCACTGCTTATAACTTCAAACTGAACAAAATCTAGAGGTGAATACAATATTTGTTTTATTGTTTATCCCACTAAATGCACTTTTGGGCATAAAGGAAGTGAATCCCACTTGCATTGCACCCAAAGTATGCACCAATTCAATTGCAGGAGATAAAAGTGGTGTCTGATGGAATAATGCATTGCTTCCAACTTGTGTCCAATTGCCATTGGGCATGACTTTGCTGCTGAGACACCTTAAGCCATCTTGGACACAAAAAAACCACAAGAAAGTGACATCTGAGGCAGAGAATCTTTCACTCCTTTGAAGTTCCTGTGATACACTTAATAACCGTGGGGTTTTTCCACTGATGTCTACAAAGACAGCCGTTTATGACCCTAGGCGTAGCTCAGAGGGGGAATCCTTAGGGAGGAGGAAGCAGTGACTTCCTTCAGGTACTTCAGCATATCTGTATGCACATTTATCGTGCATTTATGCAGAAGCTACGGCATGCCCGTTATGCACGCCTTCATAGAGTCGGATGAATGACGACACCTATAAAATTTTGTGCTCTCCAAAAGGAGTGCTCATCACAGAGCCACCACTCCAGTATCTCCCATTGGCTTCACTTTATTATTTAAGAGGGATGAGTTTAATGTAGCCCATTACTGGCACTGCTGAGACCAAAACTTGACCCAAGATGATAAAATACTAACTGAAAGCTTTGGTTTTCTCTTTTAACTTCTTTTCTGCTTTCATTGTTCTCAGATATTTATATTTATATATATATATAGGCTATATATATATATAGCCCTGCGACAGACTGGCGACCTGTCCAGGGTGAACCCTGGACAGGTCTTCGCCGGGACACAGCTGGAGATGGGCACCAGCAACCCTCCCGACCCCATTAGGGACGAAGGGTGTTCAGAAAATGGACGGATGGATGGATGGATATATATATATCTATATATAAACTATATATAGATATATATATATAACTGAATTGAAGTAGGGGCTGCACAGTAGCGCAGTTGGTAGAGCTGTTGCCTTGCAGCAAGAAGGTCCTGGGCTCGATTCCCGGCCCGGGGTCTTTCTGCATGGAGTTTGCATGTTCTCCCTGTGCACACGTGGGTTCTCTCCGGGTTCTCCGGCTTCCTCCCACGGTCCAAAAACATGACTGTCAGGTTAATTGGTCTCTCTAAATTCTCCCTAGGTGTGAGTGTGTGTGTGTGTGAATGGTTGTGTGTGTCCTGTACGTCTCTGTGTTGCAAGGCAACACAGAGACATACATGGCGACCTGTCCAGGGTGAACCCCGCCTCTCGCCCGGAATGTAGCTGGAGATTGGCACCAGCAACCCTCCCGACCCCACTAAGGGACAAGGGTGAACAGAAAATGGATGGATGGATGGATGGATGAATTGAAGTATTTCACCTGCAAACAATGAGGTATGTCTCCAAAAAAGCTCAAAACCGCTGAGTACTTCTATACTTTATTGTGAACAGACTGATACAAAAGAAGCAATACCTTACATTACAATGCTTAAGAGTTTGAAGTATGAATTACTGGCCAACTTGGATTTATTATAAATGACAAAGCAGGAGACCAGAAATAATTAGATGATAGATGAAAGGGCAAAACAGCAAAGAAGAGGGATTATATGTGAATCCTTTCGCAAATAATAGGACGGAAAGGGCAGGATGTAAGTCAGATGGGATTTACTGCAATAAAATAAAGATGATCAGTTTGTAGTTGTGCTCAGGTGTCAAGGGAGTCCATGTTGTTTTATTAGTTACCTTTAGCTCATTTGCTTTGTTGGTTGTGTTATCTCTTATCTTTTTCTTCACAGGACTCCATAGAGTCTCTTTGGATATTTTCCTTCCATTCAACTTCCAGCTTAAACCCAACACTAAAAAACACAACCACCCTGCCCTCCTTTTCTTTAACAATGACTCATTGTGGTCTACCTTCTTTGTGATTATGAACTAACATCTTTTTTTTTTTTTTTTTTTTTTAAAAAGGTTTTATTGGCTCTTGTGGCCTTTATTTGATAGTGAATTGACAGGAAAGTGGGTAATAAGAGAAGGGGGAAGACATGTGGGAATGATCACCAGGCCAGGAATCGAACCTGCAACAGCCGCATCGAGAACGAGGGCCTCCATATGTGGGTTGTGATTACCCCCTCCGCCACCACAGCACCATCATCAGATTTCTGTTTTATTTTAATTCCTTTAATAGTCTTTTTGTAACATTCTAATTTCCCTAGATATTGCCTTTTGATTTTAATTTGTTGTAATGTAATAAAATCAGATTAAAAGCAACAAATATTTGAAATATATCATGATTACATTTAACATATCACTACATTCTTTGAATTAAATTGTTGAAATAAATAAGCTTTTCAATGATATTGTTATCTATTGAGATGAAACTGTTTTTTAGCAAAACAAATAGCTTTAAAGATTAATAGAGTCCAGATCCATTGTTCATCACAGGGTGTGGTAATTAGACAGAAAAATATATGAATACAAACATTTTTTGGCAATAATTTTAAGCATCAGTGTAGAAAAATCAAACATTGGTTGTCAGGCTCTAGAAAATCCTAGTCGTACATGATTAAAGTGATGAAAAATCCCTCGACAACCCTGAAAGTCTGACGCTCTCATCTCAAGGTCGTAATGAAATGCAAATAATTATGAGTAACATAGCAGAATGCGCCATAATCCTACAAGAGAGAGAGCCATCCACTCTTTGAGAGATAGAGACAGCAAGCACAGACAAACATGAATTTTATATCCAATAGCTGGTGACTGAAACAGAGTCAACACTTATCATAAGTCATAAAAGAACCCACAGCGTAGTGGGAAATTTAACTGAACAAGATTGGAACATTAAGTAATAAGACCGAATGTCACTGAACTGGTGGCGATAGACAGCCGAAAACAGCACTGAAAAAACGAACATACAACAAGCACAGATGGTGAGCATTTTAAAAGCACAGGAAATGAATAAATCACAATGAACAAACATCTAAGGCTGAAAGTGTAAAAAAAGAAACAGGAATGAGAATGGTGGTGAAGAGATTAAAGAGTGGAGAGCAGAGCTGAGAGGAGAGAGTGACAGTAAACTCCTGAATTCAGACAGATAAAGATAATTTACTTCTATGGCCAGAGGATGTACTCCTCTGTAGTGAATCCTGATGTATTACTGACACAGGTCAGTGCACTGTGATTTAACAACAGACAGACGCTAACTACGGAAAAGGTAAGCATATTAACCTGGCTCATTTGTAACCATGGTGACAGCTCATTTAAATGTTTGTTTTTGGGAAGTTTTATTGATGCTAGCCACTGCAAGCAAAACAAAACAAAAACTTTATCTAATGTTTTGGATTTTTATTTATTGTGAGTAACATTACTTATTCTTAGCTTTTGGAAAGAAGTGTACTTAACATACATTGTAAGTAAGAAGTTTGTATACTTAATAAGTCCATGGCTGATATTATTTTGTTTTTTTTAAATAATTATTTAAAACATTTTCGCCATTTCAAATGTCCAGTTCAAACCACCAAAGCGTGGTTGATGGCTACAAAAAGTGTTTCTATGTAAAATGGTATGGGACATTTAGCAAAATATAGTAGTATGTGTGAATCCATAATCATCATTTGGTGATTGGAGAAAATCTTTTTGTTTAATTTAATAGCAGATGTGTGTGACATTACAATTCCACCTGGGAAGAGAGTGTTTCCAATTCATCAGTTGAAATGAACAAGACATTCATGCCGTTGATGAGTTTGTAAACGTTTACCCGGCAATCTAGATCAGGGATGTTCAATACGTCGGTCCCAGGTTTTGAGTTGATCTAGACAGTAGGTGACAAACTGAACACCGCCAAGAGGCTGAACTCTTCTGACCCGCTTATCAAAATATTCAAAGGTCCAAAACATTTGTAACTTTATTAAAAAATAAAAAAAATCAACAAAATGTGTTCAAATTAAAGATCTCAATAATTATTGTTTCAACAAGGTGTTGTGTGTCATATGCATTTCAGTTCAATTAATTAAAAAAAGGCGACTCAAAGATTGACTCAGAGCAGAAGTTTAAATTAGCTAATCAACCACCGCTGTGATCAGGGGAGCGCTTATTAATAATCACGAAACAAATATCAAGTCTGATAACCTAATATCTTAACGGACTGAGTATTGTGTTTTAACGTAATCTCTGCTCGGCTTGCGGGGCGCAGGCAGTTCCAATGGCAACAATTGTGCTAAAAGAACAAAGAGAGACAGAGAGTAAAAAGGTACGAGTGGTTTTGAGTTGATCACCTGTTAGGGTTATTTTACCTTTGCTGTGGCTCATTACAGCCGCTGTAGTTTCTGAATGTTCAATAAACGACAAACTTGGACTAATTACCTCTTTTGTCTGTGAGTATACGTCATTCACAACAAACATTCTTCAATAACCAATTAATACCTGCTAGCCTCAGGTTTGCAAACAGCTTCTGAAACCAGTAACCTCCTCCTGGGGTCAGAATCTCACTGAGGAAGAAACCGCATCAGGTCTTCTATCACTTTAATATTTCTGCTATAACTGATTGATATTTGCATATGTAATAAGTCAATAGAGTTTCATTTACAATTTTTATATCTTCGTGTTGAGGTAGATCTCAGCCGGCTGGTGACAGAAAAAGTAGATCTTGGTCTCAAAAAGTTCGGGCTCCCCTGCTCTTGATGCTTATTTTCTTTTTCAAATCCAGGCCATTAGGTATTTGTATAATTTTCTTACATGAGTTACAAAAGTATCTTGCATGTACTAATATGAAATCGCTTGCAAAATAAAACTGTTTATCTCAGTGTGAGTTACCAACCCAATTGGTATGATTTACTGAGGTACAAAAACACTTCTCAATTCACCTGAAGAGCTTCCCTTTCAGAACTAAATTAGCTTTTTCAATTTACACTTTTATTCAGACAAATTATTGCAAAAGATTTCCACAATCTGAGCCTAAAGCGAAGAAATAGCTATTTTGTTCTTCTCAGAGTCAGAAAGTTAGTCAAGTTTTTGAAATATCAACTTTTTCTAACCTGTGAAAGAAAATCTGTAAGCACATAGATAATTTGTCACTCTTATTTAACAGAAAGGGGGGCTAATGAAAGGGCAGACATTTTATCTTGACTCTCGCACTGCTTTTAAGAAGGAGGGGAAAAGGCCCTTTGAAGACATGAGAAAATATTCACAGCGATAACACAGATATACACTCCATCTATCAAGCACAAACAAAACAGATAAGAAAAAATTGTCCTTGCAGAAAATATAGTGATAATTAGTCCTCTAACACTTGCAAAGTCGTACACAAAGCATTTTCCTACTATTAAGGGTGAATATAGAATTCATGTAATGTGAACTTTGTGCAGTGCAACGTGGATGAAATGCAGATCTAGACGAGGCAATTAGAGTTTTAGGTGGATATGTAAATCTAGATTAAGTGCTGGTACTTATGGGAGCAGAGGGTGTTGCTGCTGGGATGAAAGGATTCTGATGGAACAATCAATCTTGTTTGCAGTCAGTGGTGTGGGTTTAAAGAAAAAAAATTGTACCTGATCTTCTGTTGTATAGTCAGAGATTTTGGTGGGAATTTTTTCTTAGATCTTAAATGGAATACAGACAAAATATAAAATATACTATTGACTAGATTGATGCAACTTTCAAAATTAAGCCATTTTTCAAGATGTGGTATTGTTTTCCCATTGTTTAAAATACCTGAACCTGCTTTCTTTTTTAAGCGTAACTCTAGTATGCACTGACTACTTAAAATAAGCCAAGCCACCATAGCTTACAGGTAAAAGTCATTCAAAAGAGTTACATGAGATGTATTCATATTTTAGCCCTGGAACAAGCAGCCATCATCTACCAGCCTTCAGAGGAGACGTTATTCTGGGGTTGGACTTACAAATCCCTTACACTTGGGAGCGACATTTTTCCAGAAGACCTATGAATTCAACACTTTCGAATGTCACACACCTTGGTATGAACTGTGTGATGCTGTGAACTGCACATTGTCCAAAAGAAACAAAACAAACCATCATCCTTCTACCACTTTCTGCCGTCTTCTTTGTTGTTTGTACCAGTAGGAACATCCAGCTTTTGATCAAATGACTCAGGTGATGCAAAACAAAGTATTTCCATTGCAGTTTTGCGAAATGCATCTATTTCAATATGGTTGAAATGCCACCTCACCCTAGCGCAAAAACAAATATTGAAAAATGTGACATTTTTTTAAAATAGCATGTTTCCATTAAGCAAATTTACTGTAATTATGTTCTGAAAAATCCCCATCATATAGGTAGTCCTGGCATGTTTGCAGCTGCACAACAGTGTCCCAAGTGGAAAGCTTAAAATGTTCTAGTGGCAATTTTAATTAGACGTGTTCCTTTCAAAAACTGGGGTGGGTTCTTTAAGACTTCAACAAATATATTTTTGAAAAAATCAAGAATCACTTTTTTTTTTCAGAAATTCATGGTTTTTATGTTATTTCTACATTCCTGCTCTGGCAACTTGTTCCTGGTTTTGTCATGTCACATTCTAACTTTTCAGAGTTATGTTTAAAAGAATGTACATAAACATACAGGGCAGAGTTTGCATTTAAACATATTGATAAAATCCACCAACCTTTCAATGTTACTTTTTTATATAAATATGTTTAATTCAACCTACTTATGTATAACTGATTTACCACAAATATGGTCCCAAGGCACAATATAAAATCCAAACACCCACTGCCAAATAAATGTTACAACTGATTTGTGTTTGCATACACTTCCCTCACATTACAGTGAGTGAACTTCACAACATCTCAAACTGAAGCGTGTGAAAAATCCATCAGAATTAGCAACAGAGATCTTAACTGTTCTTCACCTGATGGAGAACATTCTTCCTGCCACTCTTCGTCTGTAATAGGGACACCTAATTACTAACGGCTCCCTCAGAGCCTTGCTCAGCTCATATGCCTAGGGCTCTCATTACCCACAATGCTGCCTGGGCTCTTAAATATCAAACACCTCTTTGTGCTTGAGGCACTGACCGCCCCTCAGCCTGCGGCAGCCCCTCCATGCTCACACTGTGTGTGCTTGTGTGGGATTGCCTGCGTAAGCGTGAAAACGCACAAGTGTGGATCAGTGATCAAACTAATCTTGTTCATAACAGGAAACCTCATTTAGGTGTAGATTTATGTTTTGCATCATCCTTGCTTCTAAAATGATGGACTTTAACAACGTATCTAAAAATGTTGTTTTCCTCTGCAAATTTTAAATGCAGAACAAATTTGCTTAAACTCTTGAGAGGATTACAGAGGACAAAGACGACACAGTAAAGAGAAAATCATGGCCTTGACTATTTCATTTTATAAGCCTTCCACATTTAGCCAAAATATTGCCCCAGGAGAGGAAAAGAAAATAATATAAGCATTTACTTGCATGGTCAATAACATTTCATTTTTTTAGCTGCATTTAAAAAAATGGTTATTCTGTTATGCACTAACACTTGCCTTTAGGTAAATGTCTAAAAAATAATGGTGGAGGAAAGCTTCTATTCAAATTGAGAAAATCTCCATGATTAAAGACAGGACATAGCTAACTTTCAGCTTTTGTAAGTATTGTCTAGTTTTTAAAACTGGTGGCAAACACATTAGCATCTAAGCCAGATTCACATTTCTATGTGTTACTAAAGATTGCAACTTTGATGAGCCAACAAATTCAAAGAAATTACATATGAACCCAGCCTTGACCTTTAATTATGTGTCCAGTGATACATGATGCCGTGTGGCTAAAAGGTTCTGCACTAATTGTCCTATAGGTGTTTGTGAAGTTTCTCACACAGCATAAGAGGTGCCCTCCAACTATGTATGTGACCACATAATGTAATGCAAGCATATCTGGAATTCATTAAAGCATGTGTAACTTTATGTTCTGCCAAATTAACTTGTTTTCACACATACTAACACTAAACTAAATGGTTATCTTCACAACATGAGCTTGTCTATATTTTATCTTATTACAAGTACAAATGTTAGTGTATTGATCCTACAATGACAAACAGAAAATTGTGAACTATTAACAAGTGAAAGGAAAGTGACATGTTTTTTAGTAAAAAATTGAAATGTATCAAGTGCTATACTATCTAACTACCTTTACTCTGAGATCACACATATAGCACAATCACTAAATAAATTCCAACTGTTTGTAACTTAACTTGAGTATAAATCCAACTGTTCTCAAGACATATCTATTCATCTGAAGACAGGTTAGCTTGGAGAACCTTATTAAGAGAAGCAGCCAAAAGGCCCTTGGTAATTTGGAGGACCTGCACAGATTCACAAGTAAGGTGGGAGTTTGACTCCACAGGACAACGACTGTCCTGTTCGTAGTCCATCTGTTGGCCTTCACAGAAAAGTGGCAAGAAGAAAGCCTTTTTGTAAAAGAAAATTTATAGTGTGTGTGGGTAAGTAACAAGAGTGTAGGTAAAGGAGCAGAGAGGCACCTAATCAGTGCTGTGCCTCTGTAATTTATCACATCATTTGCACACACACACAAACAGCTGTTAGATACAAAAATGCAGACTAAAATATGTTTACTGACATCGCTTTAGCGCCCCCTCTCACTCGCTGTGAGGTGAATATAGTTCATACTCAGATTTTGTGCCATTGTAATCAGACAGGTAATGGTGAGGGAGGGAGAAGGGTGAAAGACATGCAGCATAATCCCTAGGTCAGGAACTGAACCCCAGACAGCTATATTGCTCTCTATCTACACCACTTGCCACCCAGATGTTGTTCCTTAGCAATGAAATAGAAGCCGGTTAGAGTTATGTGAAATGCTTTATGTTGAAATTCGGTGATTTATTTCTTTGTTTTGGTCATTAAAATATATTGCTTTATTGATCAAAGTAATCATTATTTTTATAACTTATAAAGATCCCCAAATATAAAGAGCAGACAATTGAAAAAAAAAAAAATCAGCCTGTTTTGAAAGCTGTTTAAACCTACAGGGTATTAGTTTCTTTTCCTTTCCTATGCGTTTATTTTTTTATGCTTGTTTGCATCATTGCTGAATTTAAATAATATTTCTTGTTTCTCTTGATGTTTTTAGCTTTCCATTGAGTGTTTTATGCTTTTACCAAGCAATTTTCTAACTCTACATTTACTTGTGATTTTATCTTGTTATGTTCAAAGTATCTGTACTTGTTTCCTGTAATTTGCTGATGTCAAACAGATACACACACCTCTTAATGTCTCCCTAAATAACAAAGACTTCTTACATCAGAAAGTGGCTGCTATTGTAAGATGATTTCTTTGCAGGGAGATGCACACATTAGGGATGTATATTGAATAAAATATGCTGATTGTTAAATTGTCATATCTTGAACACAACTGGAAAAAAATATATGACAGTGTTTACCTGAATTGAAAAATTTGATTCTGGTTTTACAAGTAAAAGTAAAGCATATTTAATAGTGACAATGCTCAATAGTTTCCTTTTCATATTTCTTATACTGACAAAATATAAACTAAGGTCAGCCTTAATGTTACAGTCTATGGCTTATGTGTCTTATATCTTAAATGTCAGAACTTAAAATTTATTTTCATATTAAAAAAGTGTTAAAAAAACATTTGCAATGTTTTGTCAAATGTACATGTACACAAACATTATTATTATTAATGGGGATGATTCATTAACTTCTAGAACTGTAAAAAAAATATACTTGTTTGATTGGCATCACAAAAGATAATTATCAGATAAGTATCTGATCACTTCACTACTAAATTTGACCAAAACATAATTTGCAGCCCATGAATGCAAAAAAGAGACCTACGGATTTGTCAGAGCTAATGTTCAGTATCACGGCTTTGACTGACAAATCATTTTATCTGCAAATCCAAATCTAATCAGAACAAAAAAAAAACTAAATTGTGCTTCATTGACCTGTTTAGAAAAATTTGTTTTCCTATGAGAAGGGATAAAATACTTAGCAGCTGACTTACAAATTGATCACCATAATTAGTCCCAATGAAGAACTCTCTGAGACTGAGAAAGTAATAAAGAGACCCAGTAAAAGTAGGTAAACTCTAAGGATTAATGTCTAAAGGCTGTTTGCTCTCCTGTCAGCTGACTTCTATATTTTAACCACAAATTACTTTTTTTTTTTTACTTTTCAAACTATTGTGCCTTTTGCTTATGTGAAAAACACTATTATTGTTATTACGATCATTGTTGATACTCAACAACTGCACAAACAATGCCTCTAACAAGTATTTGCAGTTCACGCTACTGAAAAAGTAGCACAAAAAGACCTCGAAGTCATGCAAAAGTAATTTTCCATGGCCTTTCTGAACTTCTCCCACGCTCATGTTTCTCCCTCAGAGACCACCCAATCCACAAACCGCTTAGACTGCTGGTACCCATAAGATGCTTCCACAGGCCAAAAAGACCCACAAGAACCCTTTCTTCAGCCTGACAATGGCTCTCAGCACCAGTGTTCAATTCTTTTGTTAATAAACTCTTATATAATGGAAAGAATGAATGTGTAGAATCATCGTGATCAGATGACGCTAGTGCTGGACTTATGCTTTCAGTTATTGCAATTATTTATAGTTACTCATAACTACAACTAAACTCCTATTGCTACACAACATCAGTTGTGAATCCTTTCCCTCCTTGGGTCATTAGAGGTGTTTTCATTCTGTGTTTCTGGGATGAGGACTAAACAAGGCAATGCAGCATTTCGTTTTTATGCTCATCCTCTCTCAAAACAACTGTCGAAAAAATTTTAAAAATAAATAAAAATACACAGGAGCTATTGGAGTCACAGGTGGAAACATTACTGTTAAATGTCGTAAGACTGGTTTATCATTTCTATCTTGTCTCTGTTTTTTTCTTTACTTAAAGTTTTATCTTTTTAGGTCTATTTTGTTCATATCTTAGGTGTTTGATTTTTCCGTCTTTCTAATGCTGTTCTCCCTGTAAATCTTTTTAAGTTACTCTTTATAGCAAATAAACTTTATTTGCATTTCTGCCTTAATCCTTAAATTATGTGTTAATTTTTGATTTGTTTGTTTTTAATAAATATTTACCCTGGGAAGAAAGGTCCTTATAGTCCTTTTATTTAATTTAAGTAATCTCTTTCTTTTGGTTCCGTTTTGATAAATTCACCAAAATTTAGATATTACGCAACTTAAAGTAGCTGCTAACTGGAAAATTATAAAAACTCTTACCGTTATCCTCAACAGAGAAGTGAAAAAGATCCAAAGTAGCATTTTCTCCGCCCCTCAGTACATAGCAGATGTTCAGGTCATCGATATCAGCTGCAAAAGAAAGTTACATTTATTTCTTAAAAACTCCTCTATCTTGAAGAGCTCATGTGACATTGCAATATCTTTAAAAGTAAGACCAGATCAACTTTGAGATCATATTTGACAAAAACTGAGATAATAAACTATAAAGCAAAAAACATTTGACAAGAACATAAAAGAATGCAAATGAGGGTCAGTTTAATCCAAATGATTTCATGGTCAAATTAATGTGAGGTGAGGCATGATGAAATTTTTAAACTGCCTGATAGCTAAGGTCTAGATTATACAACTAGGAGATTTGTCCTTGACAGGAAATGGGAAAAAAAAATAAAAAAATAAAAAAATTTTAAGAAAGAATTTGCATTTTGTGATTAAAAAAACATTCATGTAATGTTTCATGCTGACTGCAGAAATAGCCTCAAACAAGCTTTTGAAGTTGTATCGCAGCCTTTTGGCTTGTTCAAACACTTCCTCCGTTCAAATAACTGTTCAGAGACGCAAGCTGTCCCGCTTTAGTATCGGTTATACTAGCAGCAGGTCTCTAGTATCACACTGATTCAATTACTTATCAGTGCTCAGCATGAACAATTTCCAACCAGAGAAGTCATTTTTGAAAGTCATGCATCCGTAATCTGGAGCGATAAGGGCTGCAAACCTGATATCCAAAGCGGCTCAAGCTAAACCAAAGACAAGAAAAAAGGGTTTAAATTCAAGAGCCTTAAACCTGTCCATATCAACAATAAGAAAAAAAAATCAGGGGATGGTGGATCTTTTAATGACAGACAAGGTAAGAATGTTAAGAATAGGATTGCACAGGGCACCACACATCTGTTTCCTGAACTTTGCTGAATTACAGGGCTGTGCTGGCACCTCCCTCCCCACCATTCACTACAAAACATCTATTATAGCACAGAGAAATCATCATTGCTGCTAAAAAGCCTTCTCCCAGCAAAGTTTCTTCTTAAATAATAGATGTCAGAGGAGGAAGGTTCATAACATAAAAGCCTTGTCTTAAAACCTTTGACTTTTGACTGGGATGTTTACCACTGTAGGTGACCTCTTGTCTGCTTTTTCCTTTCCATTGTTTTTATTATTTTATGTATACAGCATTTGTATACATAAAATAATATACAGGTATATCGCCTCTTACATATCTTTTTTGATTTTACTGTTTAGTCAGACTTTAATGTTTTAGATCATCAAACAAATTAGCAAGAAGCTAGCATAAACAACCTGGCCTTAATTGAAAATATAATGACCCTCTTGATTAATCACATTTTTTGTTCAGTTTGGCTAGCTACACACAGGCAGACAGACAATAGAACCAAAAAACCACTTAAATAGATCATGGCTAACCACAAAAAGTAGGCATGTTCAAAGCAACACATCATGCCCCAATCTAAAGCAATTTAACAGCAGATGACAAGACAAAGTCACTGACTGACATCCTTCTACAAAGCCATTTCTAAGGATTAAAGATTATGTGGCAAGTTAATGATCCAATGTCTTGAGGCTGAATAAAAACAATTCTGTAAAGAACACTATGCCAACGTTTCACCACAGTGATGCAAAAGCTCACTGCCAGTTCCTACAGATGTTTGTTGTCGGTTGTTGCTTTTTATTTATACAGTGGCCTAGTTGTCAGTTTTAGGGGCAATTACTTTTTCACATAGGACCAAGCTGATTTGGATTGTTCTTCCCCCTTAATAAATGAAATCCTCATTTGAAATGTACATGCTGTATTCATTCGTTTGTCTGAAGTTAAGATTTCCTTGATGATTTGAAACATCACAGTGTGACAAAAAAAGCAAGAAGTCAAAAACTATGTACGGGATAAATACTTTTAACAGAACTGTAAGTGATTATTCTAAAAGATTTAGCCTGCAAGAAGAGAATCCTCCTTACAGGATAGACCTGAACCTAAGGACCTTACAAATCTAAAGTTAACAGTGTGAACAGAGGGCACGCTCTTCATTCATTATTTAAAAAGCTCGTCTCTTGGGAAGTGCCCTGGAAAAAGGACAAGTAAATAAAGAGCAAAGGATTGTCTCTTTCACCTGACTGCTTCTTTTGATGAGCCTGTTTGGTCTCTCTGACTCAATCTGTTACGACCCTTCCCTCATTCTTTATTTCTCTCATGTCACTTACATCCCCTCACCCCGCTTCCCTAGCCGCCTCCTCTGCACTCTCCTTCCTCTCTTCAATGCTGTGCTGCTTCTTTTGCTTTTTTCACTCGTCTTATCTGTGCCCTTTTTAGTTTGGAAGACCGCAGCCGCACACTGTTTGTAAGAAGTGTCCATCTCTTTCAGGCTTAAAGAGCTCTTTCTCGCTCTGTGTTCTCAGCTCATATCTTTGCTTACAGCAAGCAGGTGAATTTTTGTACATGTTGGCTTAATTGGCATGCCATCATGATTGCATTGCTTCAAACAGCAATCAGTGGCATTGTTGTCTCTGTGCATGTGTCAATACTTATCCGTATTCAAATCTGTAGAGTTCCTTGGTAATGTCAGAACATTTCCAGGAATTAATACAAAACTTCACTCTTGATTCATAGCAAATATTTTTACAGTCAGTATTCAGATATGAAAGGAGGAAAGAAAGCATGAAGGAAGTTTAAAAATAAATAAAAAATAAAATCCAATATTTTCACATACACCTGTTTCTACTTCCCTATTTAACCATGGAAAATGCAAAAATCATATTCTTCACTTTAACATCGTTCTGCAGTCTGTGTAAAAAGTCACACACTAACCATTGTGGTGGTGGTCAATATATTCTCTATAATTTTATAAGACACATAGCATTTCAATACTTCAAACTGACCGGAACCAGTGAAATTTACTGCATCTCAAATACCATCCTGTCACTTTGAGCTCTGCACTGACCTTTTCACACCATTCTCTACCTCTGTCCTGCTTCATTTAACAAACCTCCAAAGAGAACATCGGATGTGAACATAACCCCGGGAGAAGCAGAAAAGAAAATTAATTATTCATCTGTTGCGTCTACAAAAACATCAGTCTGTAACTTTGGTCTGCTAATTAAGATTTGATGAGCAAGGCACATTTAAATCATACCCATGTATTAACTATTGAAATTCCCAAGCTGGCACTCGTCACACGTACGAATAATTATAACCCCATAAATTAAAATCTTTGAGTAGCAGAGTGTGAAAAATTAATAAAAACTTACTGATTTACAGAGAATTTGAATGTCACACTTTTTTCTTCAATAGCAAATCATAAGTTAGGAGGTTATAATTATTTGATCACAAAAACATGATGAAAAGCAACTTCTCTGAGCAAAGAAATGTGACAATTATGCTCTCAAGGCACAGTTTTCAAACATTTTGTTAACAAATAATTTATGACAAATGATCACTAGCAGTACCAATTAGATATCTACTTACCTACTGCTTGTCAGTGCTAGTTAGCTGGCAGAAAACATACTAAAATAACTTTGTCTCAATTACAGAAAAGACAAATTTGATTATTTTTTTAAATCTCTAAAAAACATGCATATTTTGCACATTAAGAACTTAATATGCAGTGTTTTCTCAAAACTGTGGCTATCAAAAGAAAGATAGTAAATAAAATATAATTGGTTTTCTGTTCTAATTAAAAGCACTGAGTTCATCTAATACATTTACTGTGATCGTGTGAAACTTGATACTTTTCCTTAAACCTTTTACGCTGTGAAAATGTCATGCCAGCCTATTGCTAATAACAGTGATTTATCTATAATGGCAATAAACATTCAGACAGTTATGTTAGAGCAAGGGCTCTTCAACCTGTTAAACCACATGACTCTTTAAGCACCAGTTCCATTCAGTTTTTACTGATATCCCACAAAATTAAGTTTTGAGAAACTGGTTTGAAACAGGCAGCCACAATGACTTCTTATAACTTCGGTCATAAATAGTGTAGAAGTGAACAATGTTTTAAAACTTAAAGGTATTGATATTTGTAGGCTTTTTGTATGCTTTCATGCAGCATCTATATAATAGTCAGCAAAAGAATGTCACTAATTATTCAAGGAATCAGTTTTTCATCCTTTGTCATTAAAAAACAAACTAAATGTGTTATTTTCTTAAGTTTCCTCAGAAACTTAAAAAAGTTTCTAAGGAAACTATCAAAAAGTCAGATGTTTATCCTTTTTCTAGACCCTAAAACAAGAGATACATTTGTGGTTGTATTACTGTAAAATAAATAAAAAATAATAATCAGATTTTATGTACTTATAAAACATGATAAGTTATCCTTCTTTAAAGACTTGTTTAGGTTTTGCAGCTCTGAACAAACAATGGCAAAAATCATTGGAAAGGTTGCTGAATCCCATGTTTGGCATATGGGTAAACTTATATAACAGATTTAGTGTAAATTTAAATAAATCTTTGTGCAACACTAACTTGATCAAACAAATTTATGTTAGACAATTATTGATAACTTGCACTGAGAGACTGCTTCTGTATTTTTCTGGTAAAATACTGAGCAGAGTAACTTGTTAATGTACTATTAAGAGTTATTGTCAGAGCTTACCTTGACTAAAGGCATCAATGGAGTTGTTTCCGTGTCCCAGGTTGACGATGTAGCCGTGTTTGGGCTGGGTAGTGACGCGGAACACCACCGAGGCCGGGATGCTGTCCCTGTCCTCCACTTTTAACACTTTAGGGCTGATGGGGAACCCCAAATGACCTGTGGCCAAAATCTTCAAAGTGGCTGCACCTTTATTTACCACAATCTGAGGGACTCCATTGTCTATTGCCATAATTGTAATCTTCAAAGTCTGAGGACGTCTTGTCTCAAAAATTGTGTTGGGGAAAACATAGAAGTCTGTGTGTGTGCCATCAGTGACAGTGAAGGAGAATGAGTCTTCTAGTGTTTCAGTTCCATCGTGTTTGTAGCTGATGAGGTTTTCGTTGAGGTCTTGTTTTGTAAAGCTGGAAACAGGTGTGGACTGATTGTACAGCACCTTTCCATGAACAGGCAACTGGGTTATTGTAAATTTTATCAATTTCTCAGCAGTGTCCTGATCTTCAGCAGTTAGCTCGAAGGGTGTGATTAATTTCAGTTGACCTTCAGTGACAATTAGACTATTTATAGTCACAACAGGTTTCTTGTTATCTACATCCACAATAGATATTCTAAATGTTCTGAAAATGGGATTGTATCCATCTGTGACTTCAAACTCAAAATTGTCCATTTTTACCTCATCATCAGAGGTGTGAACGTAAAAAATCTTGCTGCCTGCTAACTGAAGTTGGGTAAAAGATCCAATGGGTATCCCAGGAGTGTCTGTGCACTCAAGGTGCCCCCTGACTGGGGCCCGTGTGACGGTAAAAACTAATTTCTCATCAGGACTGTTGAGATCAGAGGTGCTTAGAAGATCTGTGGATAAGGTCACCCTGCCACCTTCTCTTAGAGACACACCTTTACTGATCACATCTGGGAATACAATGTCAATGCTGCCCACAGTGATATAGAAGTAACGATCTATGAGTGAATTTATACCATCAGTAACATCAAATTTGATTAAGTCTCTGAAGCCATCTTGTCCATTGTGTGTGTACAATATGAGTCCTACATCAATTTCAGATTGTGTGAAATTCATGCCAAGTGTGATGTTCTCAAGAAACCCGGATGGTGTTTTTCTCTGCAGGAGACCCTGGCCAGGCCCAAATCGGATTATATATATTAGCATGCTGTCTTCAGAATCCAAATCTGTTGCTTTGAGGATTTTATTATTAATCTCCTTTGTCTCTCCAACTTCCAACTCCAGGCCATCATTGATAGCCATCCTGGGGGTCTCATCATCAACAGAGATGATCACAATAACGGCTGTTTTCTGTGCAGAATACTTTCCATCTGTCACAATGATATCAAAGCTGTCCTCCGTTGTCTCTGAGTCATCGTGCTCATAAATAATACTCGATGCCTCTCTAATCTCTTCTAAGGTGAAGTTAGACACCAAAACAGAGCCTGTGGATAGCTGATTTAAAATGGCACCATGTTTGGGAGTTTTGGAGATGATAAACATCAGATCCTCAGGTGGAAAATCAGCATCTGATCCATTCAGAATCGAAGGGTCGATGATAATGTTCATCCCCTCCATCACAACTATCTCCCTTAAATAAATCTCTGGCTTTTCATCATTTGTTGGGATGATTATGATTGGAAAGAAATGGTTCTCTGAGAAATTGATGCCATCAGAGCACCTAAATGTGAACCGATCCTCCACTGGCTCTACCCCCTTGTGAATGCTCTGCACATAGAAGATATTTCCCTCCCTTATGTCTCTAAGAGTAAATGCACTGATAGCTGTTCCTGACCTTGACTTCTCTGAGCCTGGAGCAGGGGATATATTTTCTACATAGCCTGCAATGGGCTGCACAATGACAGTGCAAAGGATGTCATCTATTGGAGTGTCATTATCATCAGCGTTCAAGTGCTGAGAGCCAACACCATATTTCTCTCCTTCAATAACGCTGAACTGAAGCCCAACTCCAATCTCAGGGGCCTGATTGTCAACAGGCAGGACAGTAACTTGTATATGGACTCCACTGACTATATTGCCCCCTACTGTCCAATCATCAGACCTGTCTGTGAGGGTCAAATTAAATCCATCTTGCTGAGAGAAGAGACCTATCTCACCACCAGTGTGTGCATACACAACTTCCCCATTAATTATGTCAGCTTGTGTAAACCTTGCAGCAGGCACTCCTTTAACTAATATTTCCCCAAAGACTGGGGGATCTTCCATTATAAATGTTAGCTGAAAATCATCAGTATCATCATCATGGCCTTGAATCACATTTGCTGTGATTTCTGCCACACCATTTTCCAGCACGTCCATATGAGACCCAATTGTTCCTGAGGGGAGGCTGATGGAGGGAGTTTCATCATCAATGGGCTTTACAATAACTTTAACTGTCACAGACACAACATGTACCCCATCACTAATATCAAGCTGAAAATCATCGCTCACTGTCTCCTCCCCACTGTGAATATATGATATTTTCCCCTCTGAGATATCATCAAGTTTGAAAATCCTGTTTTTCTCCAGGTCAGTGAATGCAACCTTAATCTGGCCATGTTTAGGTGGTCGACTCAGAGCAAAAGTTATCTTTTCGCTTTCTGTATCTAGGTCTTGGGCATCCAGCTCCGCAGCGGTTATAATATGCATTCCACCTTCAAACACAGTAAAACCGGTGTTTGTGATTTGCGGTGGGTTATTATTGACTGGCTGCAGAAAGATTGTGAACACCCCCTCTACACTGTTCCCTGCCGTGTCTTCGACGGTGTAACGGAACTGTACTACGTGGGCCGTGATTCCCAGTTCCACGTTTGGTGGCTCATAGGATATCTTATGATGGTTTATTTGAGCTTGTGTAAACTCTGTCACTTCAGAGTCAGGACGATCAGTCAACACTAATGATCCAAATACAATGGGGTTATTTTCATCTGTATCAGTTGGAGCCTGGATGAGTGTATATTTGAGGTCACGATCCTCTGAGTCCATATCAGTGTAACGGAGGACCTCTTTAGTGAATTGAGTGAGTTCATACTCCTCAACTGTCATCTGCAGGGTAGTTCCAGGGTACAGCTCAGGGGACACGTCATCAATCGGTAAAATACGGATTACAAATATACTAACTCCCGATAAATTAGGTGGGTCATTGTCATCTTGAACAGTGAACATAAACTGATCCATGATTGTTTCTATGCTGTGGGGACCTGTGTGCCTGTAAAACAACTTTCCATCTGTGATGTCTTTCTGAAGCCATTCTGTCACCTCCTTTTCATACATTTCATCCTTAGCATTAAACTTCCAAGAGGAGGGGTCCTCCGGGGCATCTGACTGTCGCAGGAGCACAGTTCCGATTGTGGAAAAAGGGGGAATAATGGTAAATTTAATTGTTGAGTCTTCAGAGTCAATATCAGCAGCACTGAGCACGAGAGGCGACATGGGAATTGTTTGGTGTTTGAAAAGCACTAGACCCATGTTTGCATTGATGATTGGTGACTCATCATCAGTGGGGACAATAGTGATGGGAAAAAGAAATTCAACTTCATTTTTTCCATCTGTCATCTTGAAGATAATATTGTCACTGTATGTGTCACTACCATCATGCTGATAGACAACAGCCCCTGTTGTGAGATCAGCAGGTGTGAAAAATGTTCTCTGAGAGCCCAGCACCATGAGCCCCCCATGCCGTAGGCCATCCACCACTGTGACTGTGACAGAGTCTAGGTTGTCCTCGTCACTGATCTCCAAGTTGTGGGTGCTGATGAGAGGCCGGGACTGGCCCTCATACAGCAGCTGACCCGTGTTGCGCGTCACAACAGGGGCCAAAGTGTTCATCGGCTTCACAACAATCATAAAAGCAAATGGGTCCGAGACAGCCCCCTCCGTGTCTATCACCTCAAACTCAAGCTGAAAAATCCTTTCTGTGTCCGAGTCCAGAGAAGGCGGAACATAAGCTATTTTCAAATCCTGCAGGTCTTTCTGGTAGAAGGAGATGATTGGAAGGTTTCTGTCATCTGTGCTGACTATGTAACCCTCTTCATAAGATAAGGGAGAACTGATGTTAAAAATAAGCTCTTCTGGGTCTGACTCTGTATCCTCAGCAGCCAGCATGTCAGGGGTGAGGGCTGTCATCACAAACTGGCTCACCTCCATCATCATCATGGTTACAAAGCTGGGTTTGGGGGGAGTGTTCTCCTCTCCATCTCTGATGCGAACCATAAGATGAAAATACTCCTGCTTCACTAGGTTACCTTCTTTATCGTGGAGCTCTACAACCATAGGAACATAATCCCTGTTTGGAGTTTTACGGTTAAACGTGTGCTCGTAGCGTATTTCCGCATGTATGAATTCATCACAGTCCATCACTGTGGAAAGTTTACCTCCCTCAATGAGTTTTCCATATCTGGGCAGTGTGCTGGCGCCGGATAATGATGCCACTTCGCATTTGTAATTGACTCTATCATAAGTAAACTCTAATATCTTCATGTCGATAGGATTACTAATCCCTTTAAGACGATCAACAACGAGTGGCACGTTTTTGGTGAGTAACTCCATCTGCGTAAAAACTATTTCCACCTCCATCATGAACGGGATAATAACAGTTTCGGTTTGAGCATCATACCTGAGCTGCAGCCGCACTCTGTCCCTAGCCGGACTCCTGGAGCCGTAGTGAGAATATATCACGTCGCTCGGACCAAAATCACATGGAAACTTTTTGGGCGAGAGGTGCCCCGGTCTCTGTGTGAGCGGGTCGTTGTCCAGCACGGTGATGCTGCACCGGTCTCCCGGCTGCGTCTGAACCACCAGGTCGTTGATGGGGTCGATGAAGACCGATCTTCCAAAAGGCACGTGTATTCCGTTGTTGGCCACCAGGATTGCGTCCTCCGACAGCTCGGACCGGAGCGCGTAAAATAACCCGGAGCTGTTGGGCTGCGCTAAAACAAAACCTGTTACTGAAAAGCACAGGAGAAGTCCGCGGAGCAGCATCTTCACGTCCGAAAACAGTGACGCTGTCGATGTGTAGCCGTGCAGTGCCCACCCAGGCTGTATCACTCGAAAAGAATCAAATCCCAAGAAATGATGGGAGTCAGATGGATGGGACTCCCGCACATCTATCCGTTCGAAGCATCCACATACTCAGCTTCCACAGCGCACAAGAGTTTTAACTTAATGCTCCAGAGAAGCACTGGCTGAGCTGCTCCCGCCCATCCCTGCACATATTGGAGGATTTCTGAAGGCTTGTGGGCTCACCAGCATCGCCAATGGGCACTACAGTTGACAGTCACCAAAAGAGGCTGGATTAGGAAGAGGAGCTGAATTACTTCCAACGGATATAATTGACTTGGCACAACACCCATTATCGGTTTTCCCAAGTACAAGCACTTTGCGAAGTGATAAGATAAAATATGACATATCACAATGAAGGTGTTTTTAATTGTATTTTACAAAACACAGACACCTTAAGTACAATGATCAATTAGACTTTAACTAATCAATGTATGTCCCCTCTTATCAAAACGGATTGAATTCTACCCTGTAAAAACACTTTTAACAAATTTATTAAGTTAGCATGCTCATGTTCTAAAATGTTTTAGTCTTAACTCAGACGTTTTGAGTGAGCTCTTTTTTGTCTTTCTTCGTTTCTTTCTTTCTAACATTCTTTTTTTTCTCGTTTTATAGCAAAAATCAAGTAGTAATTATTTTACCTTCAGTTGTTATAAGAATGTTGTATATATTATTCCCCTCCTTTAACTGTTGTCCCAAAGCATGTAAATAAATGGCTCTACTAAGACACCCGTATTCTAATAGTTAAGGCATGAGTTAATAAACTTGCCTGACTTGTGGCAACGAATGTCCTCAGATGATTTAAGTCACATGTGTCAAACTCAAGGCCCACAGGCCAAATCTGGCTCATCATAACTATTTCTGAGGGCACAGCTGGTAGAATTAGTCAGTCTATATTTGAATAATTAAATAGAAGAGCAGCTAGAAAAGCAGCAGCTGCACAATTAATCAATATTTCATAAGCAACAAGAAAATGGCATGTTTTAAACTTTCACTAACTTTATAGCATATAAGCCATATAAGCTCAGACTGGTCAATGCCAAATATTTGTAATTAGAAAGAATATAATTTTACACCTGCATCATTGTCATCAGTGCACATAAACAATTTTTGGGGAAACAGAGGATTCCCTCTTTCACAACAGATACATCTACTTGGTCTTTGTCTAGAAAATTATGACCAACAAGAACCTCACCTCACTCTTTCATGAAGTCATATAGTTTGTCCTCCATGTCGAAGCAAATCAATAAGCAATAGTTTGTGAATAGTTTTCATTGTTCTCCATACAATACATATAAACACTTAATTAAACAAACATCTTCATATAGATTCTGTTCAAATCATTATACATTACCAAATAAAGCTAGAGAACACTATAAAATATATAACTTTATCAGACATAAGGTTTGATTTTAAAGTTAAAGCAGAGGCTCATATTCGATTCATCCAAAATCTTGTTGCTAGAAATGCCCGACTCTCTCTAACTTCTCCATGAGCTGCATACTTCAGTTGGCAGACCATCAGACTATCCATATGAGAGACCAGGGTTTGAATCCTGCAAGAAACTGCACACATTTATTACATAAGAAAAATATTAGTGTATAGTTATTTGAAATACTTTAATATGAACCATTACCTAATTACAGTGTCATTTTTCAGTCTGTTTTCAGTTTAAGCTTAATATGCCTTAATATGCCACTCTTCATTTGTTCCTCTGGGGTTATACATCACACCCAGCAAAGCATTCAGAAAAATTTTTATTATTACAAAAATAAGTTTTGTCCACAAAGTATGCATAGTACAGTTCTGTAAGTAGTGCAGTCTTTTGCTGCATTTTTTTTTCTTGTATGTATTTAATATCTGAGCCAATTTGGTGTTATTCCTTTGGATGTGTGGGTTATTTGAGCTGTTGCCAACGTCTGGTGCGCATTTTATGTCAAAAGAAAAATTAGAAATGTATTGACAGAAAGAAAACATCGATGGGTTCAGTACATATTTTACCCACCTGGTGATGTAAATGGGTATCTTAGAAGGTTCAGTCTTCATTAGTTATCCATGAGAGAAGAAGCCTCATTTTGTTGATGAATGACTATTTATAACCTTTCACTCCTTAATTTTTATGAGTCAGTTTTCTGCAAAGAGTTTTTCATTGCTCAATAATCTGACAGGTTTCCAACATGAAAATTTGAAAATATCCAAAACTCACAAGTAAAACAGCCTTAATGCTAGATGTAACCTTTAGCAGTGTTTGTAGCCACAGTCAATTTTCCATTCTCCTTCTCTACATTTAGAATGCGAGGTGATTAGAGGGCTTCCAGAGGCATGTTATTTTGAAACACAAAGACCAGCCTTATTTTTTCCAGTTGTTTATGCCTGAAATACAGAAACACATTCTTCTTGTGATTTATATGTGCATAGAAAAATATCTATGCATGTATGACATTGATGCAAATTCATAAGGTAGATTGCATTGAATATCAAAACTGAAGGACAATCGTTAGACAAAATTAAAGACCCCTGCACAATTTCCTCTGCAAATTTGTGTTGCAATAATTGTTTACAGCTTTATTATTTTTCAGAGAAAACTAAGATTAAATAATACACAGAATTTTCATTGATGAGCACCTGTTTGTGTAATTCCCATCATTCTGACTCTGGTCAGACAGATGCTTCTTCTGCTCCCATGGGACCAATTAGCACTCAAACTCTGGTTAATCCCTGCAGCTCTCTATCACCTAACAGGTACAATAGAAGTTTTGGAAAGCTCAGCCGCATATTTATGGCACATTCTCACAGCGCAGAATATAGGGTTCCCTCTGCGCAGCAGCTGCTATGCCGTGATAAGGCCCCACGTGGAGACTTTGAGGTTTGAGACTACACGGCTCAGTGAAAAATTCAAAACTGCCAACTAATGACATTGTAGGGGTCAGGTGTACAAAAAGTGGTTGCATTTGCATAAAACCTTGGTATGTATATCATGAGTAACTATGACATTTTCTATGAGCTCAAGCATTTAAAATAGAAGTTTTTAGTGATAATTTGAGGAGCAGAGCCACAGAAACACACCAAAATATTTTCACTTAATTGAATTTTATGTTCTAGTTACTATGGTCAAATTAAGGGAGGATTGTAAAATATTGAATGAATCAAGACAGTTTACTGCATCACATGGTAAGTAAATATTATGACTATTTCTTTAATTACAATAAAAAATAGAGGACACGCAGATAAGCCACAAAATGGGACAGCTATCCTGCATGTTTTTGACAATATGATTGCATTGCCTCCTTCGCATTCCTGCAATTGCTATAGAAATCAGTGAATCACCTAATCATTTAACCCAGGTGTGCAGCAGCAGGGAAACACCTAAAACATGCACTGCAGTGGCCCCTGAGGACTAGGGTTGGGGACCACTGATGTAGGGGACGGAGCACACATCTTTCAAGTGGTGCTCTGGTCAGATGAGAGCAGAGTAAAACCTTTTTCTGTATACACATAGCGTGGTGGAAAACATTCACTGCATTCCACACTGCACACACAATTTTCGTGATGAAACATGGTGTTGCCAGCATCTTGATGTGGAATTACTTTTCTTTAACTGTTCAGCAGGAGTTAACAGGAATTTTGATTGGGGCTGTAAAAAGGTCAATCCTGGAATACAACCTTTTAAAGGCTACAAACAACTAAAAAAATCACAGCCACATCTTCAAATTGGATGACTTAATTGGAATTATGTTCAGGTGTTAAAAATGGCCCATTGAGACTTCAAATCTAAATTCAAATGAGTATTCTGTGACTGGAAAAATTATGTCTATAAACCCTTCTCTATCCAATCTGACTGAAAAAGTGAAACGAGTACAGTTTCCTGATTTACAAAGCTAATAAAGACATACTGCATAACGCTTGCAGCTGCAATCGCAGCAATGTTTGCCCCAATTTCCAGGTTACTTGTAAAATAAGTTGAAAGTCATGTCTCAGTTTTTTTTCTTCTTCACAAATGGCATTTTATATAATAAATGTTTGCCAAAGCCAAGAAAATACTTTGGCATTTTTGTATTTCAGTAGGAAAATTAAAATGCTGTAAAGTAATGTCCGGGAAACAAAAACCTTCCCTGACATTTTATCTTAAAAGCCCCACTTTGAGACATTTTATTTAAACCCCTGTGGCACAATGAACCTAAAGTCCTTCCCTACATCACCAGGTACTTAAACTAATATAACACATTTATTTGATTTAGACTATAAAATCTACTGAAAGTGTCAAATTAAACATGTAAAAGCAAAAATAGCACAGAGCATGGCAGCATTTCATTAAACTTAAATTTCTGTGTGGAGATATGGAGTAACACAAAAGCACACTATGATGTACATTAGGAAAGGGCAATAATAATTCTCATAAAGTAGAATGCCCTGAGCATACATATTCAATGTTTTTCAAGTAAAATGTGCTGAAATAGTTTGATCTAGTCAAATCCAGAAATGTTCAAATAACATACTTGGCAAAAAACAGAGGTTTATCAGTTGAATAGAGAGACACATTTTAGAGAAACACTAAGGAATATGTGCACAGCAACCTATCAAGTGAGTTTCTGCAACAGTAAGAAGAATTTAAAAAAATGTACTTATAAAAATCAGCTTGAAAAGTAATACATTATAAAACACTGTATAAATAATACACAGACTTAGGTACTAGGAGTAGATTTGGATTGCGTGCTACTGGGTGTTATGCTGGCTGTGCTGTGGATTAATTATGATGAACTGCGTATACGATATAATTTATACATAAATATAGGGAATAGGAAAGACCTCATAGTCTATAGGCATATAGAGTAACTGGTCTCCATTTTGTAGAGATCAGGTATGATTTTGACCCATTCTTCCTCACAAACTGTCTTCAAACATTGAATGTTCTGGAGGGTCTCTTTTATGACCTCTGATCTTCACTTCTTCCGGAGGAAAGTAATTGGATTTAAGTGCTTTTATTTTGGAGTCATTGTTTTACCGAAATACCTTGTCAATTTATCTTGAGATTCTCATCATGAATGTCCTGACATAATTTATCTTTTCTTTAATTCTTTGAGCTATAGTATAGTAAAAATAATAAATAAAAAAAACAGCTTGTAAACTTTACTGCTTTTGTTTAGAGAAGAATGGCAGAGCAATTTATCTTTCAATTTCTCTTACAAGCAAAAAGTAACAACTGAAGAATTTGATACTCCCGGTCTGTTTTAAGACACCAGTGGCACTGAAAATAGGGCTTTCAGTTATACAGACTCCAGCCATATATCTACAAGGTGCCATTTGTTCCTGATTTTTCCTCACAAACTGTTTTCTCTTCAGCGGTGAAGTCTTGTGAAGCAAGTGTCCATACAGGTTGTGATTGTTCAGTATATTACTTATTTTATTTGAAGCCAGTGCAACTGTTAATCACATGATTCACAGAAATCTTTGTAAAAAATCACTAAGGTTCTAAAGTAAAGAACCTTAGTGAAGAAGGATGTGTTAATGAACCTTTTTATTTGCCATGTCACATCTGTTCCACATTCTGTTCATTTGAATCGTTGCTTTCCCACTCCAGCAGTCGTCTCCAACATCTTAGCTCCCTCTTAGTCAGTCTTTGCTAGATTCATCTGCTCTGCAATTGTTCCTTACTTCTCCATATTACTGTCTGGAAGTTTTTTTCCATATTTCAAATTATTCTTATTAATTAGACACAGTTTTTATGATCGTCTCTACCTCTTGTCTGTGTTTTGGCCCTTTAAAACCATAAACCAACTATGATGATTTCATGATGCGTTTAATTTTGTGCTTGTTTTTATTTGAAATTTGTTTAAAATAATGAATCTTTGCTGGTTTGTTTTATATTTTGTTATATTTTTATTTATAAAGTGTAAAGTGAAATACTGAGTCTGTTTTGTGTCTGTGCGTTTTCTAAAAACAGACTCCTCGTCTGTCTAAAAGACAAGAAGTTCTTTCAGCACTCCTCGTCATCCCTCTCAAACTACTCTATCTTTGTTGTCTCACAGAACATGTCTTTTCTGGAAGAAAACACATGAAAGTAACAACTTGACTTGTACCACCATGGTTTATATTTTCCTATAGCCTGAAATGACATTTCCCTGGGTCCGTTGAAAATGTAATAGGAATCATCAGTCTAATACTTCCTTCTAATTCCAGTTTTCACCTACACACACTTTACACAAAGCTTCACATCTGGTCTATCTTTTTTTCTCAGATTATGGTTGTGGAAATTCACACATTTAGAGCATACATGTTTGTAGGGGAACTCTTTCACCTGAACTAAAATTTCAGTACTGCCAGTACTCTGTAATCATCAACACAATGACCATGCAAGTTTACAAAAAGCACCTTCCTGGCTGCTGTTTACCAAAGGGTGAAACTGCTAGTTTCTTCCTGTGTCTCACATACTCCAAAATTGTAGCAGATAACAATCAGTCTGTGGATCTTTGCCTTTCATTCACAGGAACAAATACATGAATACCAATCTGAGGAGGATTGGGTAAATACCAGTTTGCACTGTGGAAACTTTGTGAGAAAAACTGTTCAGACCTAAGTGCCCTAAAATAATGAGAGAATAGGCAGAATTGTAAAAACCACCTCGTACTGTTGTGCCTGGTCTTTCTTCCTTCTGCAAAGTGTGCTGCTTCCCATGATGTCATTCAGTTTAAATCCTGAAATTCAATGATATGCAAGAAACTTTTCTTTCCTCCTTTGTTTTGTCTGTTGTGTTTTTGTTTAATACATTCACAAAGGTGATCAGCCTAATGAAGAGAGAGCCTGCATCAATCAGACGAAGCACTCAGGCCTGCAGGCAGTGGCAGGTTGTAACCCTTAATGTCAGATCTTCCTCTCTATTGTCTGTCTGTGCTTCTGCAGCATTTTCATATCTTTCTTGTCATATCATCAAAACAGGAGACAAAAGCAATTAAAAAACAGCACCCCTATTGAAAACAATTTCAAAACCAAATTTTAAGTGCAAATATGCATATAATACAAGATCTTCAATCTTACAAAAAATTTGGGTATTACACAATTCACATCACTAATGGATTTCAATAAAATGAAGTTTGAATTAAATGGCTTATTGACAAATATGTGGTTTTGCTTCACATTGAAATGACCAGGTGAAGAATTAATGTGAATATGTTATTTTATTTTCTACTGCTCTCTGGTGGCGAAGAAGTGGTGGAGCATTTGAAGGGAGAGATTTAAGACAGATCTGGGTTATTTGTACATTATTATTAGAATGGACATTGTAACATTGTGGCTCTGAGTAGTTTTCATCATCCTTTCTATGTTTTATTTTTTACTTTAAATACCGTTTCATGCCTTTCTTTCAACAATGTCTTTCTTTGTACCACTCTTTTCTAATGCTAGATTTGAGAAGTATTAAGAGTGGCCATATTGACAGATTGTTTCACCTGAGCTGCAGATCCTGGCAGTTCCACCAGAGTCTCCACAGATCTCTTGGCTGCATATCTGATTAATGCTTTGCTCACTCTAGCGGTCAGTTTAAGTGGACAGTCATGTCCTGGTAGATTTGCATTTGTGCCATACCCTTCTCATTTTGAGATGATGGACGGAACAAAGTTCTGTGAGGGGTTTTCAGCGTGGGATATTGTTTATGATCTAACCCTACTTTAAATCACTTCACACCTTTATTCCGAAATACAACTCCAGCCCATTAGCTATCTTCTATGGAGAAAAAAACAACAGAGAAAACAAAAAATTAACAGTTGAAATAACAGCAAATAATGTAAAGTGAAGAGTAGTAGAAGAAGAAAGTTAGAAAAAGGAGTCAGTTTGTTCTATGGCAGCGTAACTATAAAGATAAGCCAGTCTAAGTTTTATCATAACACTTTCAAGATTGTTATCATATGATGAAATGGAAAAAAATTTTAAGTAGTGTAAAATCAAACCCCTGCGACAGACTGGCGACCTGTCCAGGGTGTACCCCGCCTCTCGCCCAGAACATTAGCTGGGGATAGGCACCAGCAACCCCCCTGACCCCATTAAGGACAAGGGTGTAAGAAAATGGATGGATGGATGGATGGAAAATCAAACCCTACGTCCACTGCATGAACTCTTTTGTAGGCACATTGCTCACAGTCTTAATAAATCCTGATAAAATTAGTTTAGAACAAAGTTTTGATTAAGTTGTAGATTTGATGGATCTGCATGCAGTGTACAGAGAGAAAATGCATTAAAGCCTAAAAAAATTCACACGCTTGGCATATTTTGTTTTTATATATTTTGAAAACAACACCCTCAAGAGAAGGGAACAAGCCTTCCCCAAACTTATTTACCCAGCAGGATTGTTCGGGTTGTCCTTGGCTGTTTTGGTCGGTTAATATTGCACTCAGCAGGCCGATGCTTCTTCTGTGATGATAGAAAAGCAATCCCATGAGATCGGCACCAACTTTAGGAAACTGCCAAAAGACTCGCCGCATATCACCCTGTTAGGGTAGTGTTTTTTTCAGTGAGAGTAAGATGATGAACAGAGGATTCATTAAGTGTCAGTGTCACTGTGAGGGCTTCATCTCCACTGGAGTATTTGTGGAGTTCTAAATGACATCTCCACACTACAAAGTCACACTCTCACAGCATGCTGTTACTGAGCCTAAACAAGCTACTGCTGTGAAAAGTAAATCAGGTGAAGCTTTGCTCTTTCGTGTTTTTTGTTTTATTATTTTTTAACCGTACACATCAACTGAGTCGGAAGCTGGTTGTCCTTAAAATGCACACTCCTCTTGATTTAAAAATATCCCCACAAACCTTAATTCACATGCACTCAAAGTTGGTGCAAAAGGATGCAAAAACAGGAAGAGACTAGATGGGTTTTCCTGCAGGCCTGATTTAACAGATTGAGTTAAAACATGCAACTCGAAGAGGAAAGACAGAAAAAAATACAGCATGGTAGTGCTTTTGATATTGTATGAGGAAAAGAAGAAAAATGGGGATCAGGACTCAAGTAGCCAGAACTGGACTGCTGAATTTGTCCCTGAAAGAAAATCAGTCAGAAACAGCTTTTAAGTTCTGCTATCAGCCAGCTCTGAGAGCAGGTTAGGCATCCTTCATGGTCTGAGAGCTGGAACAGCCTAAACATAGTTCTCTCTCTCAGAATGCATTTGATTAGACTCCACAAAGTACATTAATTTACATGTCAGGCAAATCCTATTTTAGAAGCATTGACAAAAAAAACCCAAATATGCTTAAAGCAATTAATCACATATCTAGGACCTTTTATTACATACAATTAGCGTTAAAGTCATAATTTTTTGGCTTTTAATTATTTATTTTTAAGTGATTGTTAAAGAGAAATCACAGTTTTATTCATCCATCATCAAGTTTCTGGCACAACACTGACTGATATTTTTGCCAAATTTCTTGGTAGAATTGATAGACTTCATTTAAATTGGTTGCTTGTTTGCCATGGACCTATTTTGTAAAAAAATAAAAAATAAAAAATAAAAATTCTGGAGTGGCTTTTGGGAAGGACATTCCAGAAACATACTCCATTATAAAATAAGGGGTGGGTTTGGCATCATTTTTATGTGGGTTTGGCATAATTTTTCTGTCAAACCAATAACAAAACTCTTAGTTTTGTTATTGGCTTTCTGTTTTGATGTGAAGTTGAAGGCTTTTCCTTCTGCCAAAAAGGAACTCACACACCTCATAATAAACGTATGAAGATAAGTTTATTCTATACAGGGTTCTGCAGTTTGAAGACCATACATGGACTCTGCTATGCATTCTAGTTTCTGCAGCCATAAAACTCAGTCCTTGTCTCCCCTGTTAATAAATCTTTTCACCAGAAGGCACTCAGCTTGTCCATATGGGAAGCTGCCATTTTTGATCAAGCAATAAGATGTACCGGTACTTTTTCCCATCCTCTGTAAAACTCAGACAATAAGATTGTCTCCTGTGAAGCAAGGGTATCAAAGAGATCATCTTAGAAGTTGAAGAAAGCAGATTCTATTAATATTCACTGAGTTAATTGAGCTTTCCCAGGTGAGAATACAATAAATGCTGTAAACCACACTTAAAACTGAAAATAAAAAACAAGCTGTAGACAACCACAATCTCTAAAGAAAAGTTAATAAACTTTTATTGTTTTGTGAAAAGAAAGTTCTAGAGCCTTCACTGATCCCTTGCATTGTATTCCTACTGCTCCTATACTGAATTTATGACAGAAGAGGGCAGAATAAGGTCAATAGGAATATTAAAAGCTCTGATGAGAGAAAACTCAGCGCTTTTTATTACAAGATGAATGATAAGAGCTGGCTGGCTGCATGCAAAAACCTTCACTCATTTATTATTTTACAATATTACATCATTTCTGTGAGAGTGAACAGCAAATTAGTCACCAGTGATGCCAGAAGAAGTCTGTTTCCACTAACTGATCTTTTTCTGACTCACTGACCTGTGGCTAAAGCAGAGATTTGATTATAGAGGTCAAGAAATATCTTCAGATCTCATTTAAAATTGGCTTTCTATATTGAGAGGCCAAAGTGCACTCTCAAGAGTGCATGCTGACATTTATAAAGGAGTGGGGACAAAAAAGAACAAAGAAAAGAGCACAAAAAGATCTGTGGAAAGAGCCATTTGATGGAAAGTGGACTTTATTTTCTAAATCATTGCAATCAATCCATCCTGCCCTGATCCACATGTCAGTGGCCTGTCCTGTTTGGTATTTTCAGACAGATTACATCCTTTTTGTCAACCCATCCAGCCACGCCAGTGTATGCGTTAGACAAAAATAAAAGCCTATTTTGCAGATATCTGGAGTACTAAGGAGTCTGTAACAAGAAGTCAATTTTCGGCTCCAAAACAGTATCCCTGAAATGGATAACATCTGCTGCACCCGAGACACACTGTGGCTTTTTGCCATTTCATAAGTAGATTTCTGATGAATTTGCCCTGCAGTGACTTTGATTAAAATAAATTAGAAAATCCATTTGCAATGGCCCTCCTGCTCCTCCCTCTCATCTGGGTCTGCATCCTAATGGCTATAGAGAAAGTCAACATTGAATTTTCTGTACTGTTTTCTGCAGCTTGCTTTTAACTTGGTGTGTCTTTCCAATTTTAATGGGCTAAAGAATAGCATATTATTGAAAAACCTATTATTTAGACGCATGCTTGTGACGGACAGAAAAGCCGCCCTGGGCGCACTGGGAAATCTGGGTGATTAAGAGCAGGATAAATCAGGTGTAGAAAATGAGGGTTTCATGCAGAGATCATCAACAGCTTTTTTCATAGTGCAGCAATTTGAAAGGGTTATTCTGTTTTTTTATTACTACATAAACTTTGATGCATTTAATGTCTTCATGCATTTAGTGAAAAATGTTATGGATAGTGATACCATTTCATGGTGTCTGCATACTAATCACAGCTTTTTAAATGCAAATCCTATTTCCTCAGCACCGCCTGATCAAATCATAATAAATCCAACTTAACTTTGCATATTAAAATAATCCTGGTGGGCCGTCAGTAATTATCTCCATTTAATGTGTGAAGATCCAGAATGCATTTCCTTTAAATTCAACAACCAGCCTAAACACAGCCTGATGGTTAAAACTGAGGAGGAAGAGGGCAGCAGAGAGCTATGTGTTTGCAGAATTCAATTTTATAGTTTTATTTGCTCATAAGATGTTCCCACCGGATCCACAGCACAAGTTCAAAACACATCAGTAATGCAAGTTGTAGTAATAGGAGCTTGACAGAAAGAAATAACGTGAGCAGTCTAATTATCTTCATCAGCAAAGTAACAAGATTCACTAAAATAATCTGATTACATTTATTTAAAAAACAAACAAAAATAAATCACTTGTTATGCTGCCATATTTACAATGCAGGTTAAACTAAACAATAAAAGAAGATGTTCCGTTTATGTATTGATTGTTTGCTGGACATGTAAAATAATACAAAAGTTACTCTAAATCTGCTTTGCTCAGAATTATTACTCAGCATTTCAGGTAATTTCTCTAGTCGTTACTCCAAACCTTAGCTCCTGCTTGATAACATCTCAACTCTTGTGTGTCACCAGTAACTTTAAATAAGCATATTCTCATCTGAGTCACTGTCAGTTGTGTGGGCTCAAAAAATAAATATGAAATATGCTGTGGTGTTTCCTGGATTGTGTGTTTCTGTGGTCTGACAGGGAAATGCTGCATAAGTCAGTCTCCTTGTCCTCCCACTCTGTCTCTGGGAATGATGCGAAGCTCCGAGCCATGCTTTAGAAACACGTTCCCTGCAACAGAGGACAGAGGATCACAGTTCATGTTGGGGATGAAAAAGGTCTTTTTACATTCACTGAAGCTAACAGAAACAAACCCACTCACCAGCAGCAAGCATTTTTTTAAACTCTCTCTCTCTTGGGATACGATTTAATACCGAAATATTAAGCACAAAAACCAAACTACTTGAGAATTATGGGTTTGTATACAAAGATATATACAAGTTGGGTTTAGACATTTTAGTTGGATTCAAAAGTTTCAACATAATAACACACAGAGCCTGTAAAAAGTATTCATAATTCAGTTTTATGTGATAAAATAGAGCTCATTTTTGTGAAGTGGAAACATTTTTTGAATAAAATTGAATGATGTACACAAGCATTTATTCTCCATTCAGTCAGTGGTTTTTAGGAGACAACATTCACTGTTAATCTTTTGGGGTATGCACAGTTAAAGAACAAGATTTTAGCTCATTAATCTATGCAAAATAGCTCACGCTCAGTCAGACTTTATTGGAGGGGAAGACCTTTTGAAAGAAATTCACAACTTAACTTAGGTCTGGATGATCAATGGATCATTTCGACACATAGATATGCTTCAGCCTAAACTATTCTATTACAACTCCACGTCTGTTTAGTTGCTATCCTACTTGAAGGTAAACCTCCAGTCAACTCTCAGGCTTTTTTGTTTTTTTTTCAGAATTACCACAACTTCTTTGGCCTTGCTGACAAAAAAAGCAGCCCCCTGCATAATGCTGTCACCACAAGGTTTCACTTCATTTCAGATGAAGTGAAACATTGACTTACAACAAATGTTATGTTAAAAGACATGAAATTGAATTCACACATAAGTAAGCACCCAATTTAATCCAATCACAAAAACAGATTGAAAGTCAGCTATAAAAAATCCAACTGGATCCTTGTTATGAGACAATCCATAGAGTTCAGTTTGCTACTCAAATAGGTGAAGAGAATTATTTTCAACAAAATCTGTATGAACACTGGGTATTTAACTCTGCAGCTGTTCCTAATACAGGACATATATGTGGCAACAGGAATGAGGAGAACGTCCTTCCAACTGGAAGAATCTTGCAGCTGAACCTGACTCAGAATGAGCAGGCATCTGGCAGCAACAACTGGGGCTTTAAAACAGACCACACATACAAAACACAGAAGGAGTAGCTCAGGAATAATTTCCATGTTAAGAAAAGTTTAGTTGGTGGCTACATTAGCTCATTTGAGTACCTCATCTAGGAGAAAAGCACCACTAAACAAATAAACCGAGTGTTAGACGTAAGACATCTGAGTCATTGCAGAGATGCTAGGCTAAACATGGTAATTCAAATGTTGGTCTCATCTGACCAGAGCCCCTTCTGCCACATGTTTGCTGGATTCTCCACATGTAGGGAGCTTTCTTCTTCTCTGTCTTTTATAAAGGTCAGATCGACAGTTTCCCACCTGCCTTGTGGATCCCTGCAGCTGTCATCATGAGCCTCCTGCCTAAACTTTTCCACAACATTATCCCAACCTCTCTGATGTGTTCCTTAGCCTCTACAGTGCTGTTTGTTCACTAATGTGCATTCAAAAAGGACATCTCGTTCTTCTAAAAGAACATCAGTGAGCAAGAAGCAAAAATGTTCTCTTAAAAGAACATGCTGTTCTTTTAAAAGAACATTAGTGAACAAACACTGATGCCTTCACAGAACAGCTGGATTTATACTGAAACTAAATTACACACATGGAGTCTATTTACTTAGGAAGTTCTGAAGGCATTTGTTTGAACTGGGTATTATCAAGAGATATCACATTAAAGATGGAAGCTGGGTAAATATAAATGCCTCACTTCAAAATTAGATTAGTGTACATTTTAAAAAAATCCCTGTGCATAAATTTCCCTTTACTTTCCTATCTTGAACTACACTCTGTTGGTCTTCACATAAAATCCAATTAAAATGCATTAAAGTTTATTGTAAATTGCTGAAATATGAACAAGTTTGAATGATTTCACCAAGCACTGTACACCACAAATTGCAACATTGATTTCTGTTGTTTTCATTGTTTTTTATTTTACAATATTAAAACTACAATTGGCACAATTTAATTTATTAACAGCCTCGTTGAAACAGTGGAAATGCAGAGATTTAGCCTGGTCAGAGTACCCACTTGGTCCAGGCCTATTGCTCTGAGACCTTTTGTTACGCCTCAGAGAAGCAGCCTAATGCCGCTATGCCAGGCTGATATGAGAGAAGTGTGTGAGAAACCCAAGACTAAAATTACATTCGATCAATTTCAGCTGTGTACTCAGTTGTGTGAACGTGAAGAAAAGCGGCTGCAGTGGGAGAAAAAAGTCAATGTGACAAAGGTGTCTGAACAGAGGCTATTTTTGGCCGCACACAAAGCAGAGTAGTGTAGATAAAAAAAAGCTGTTGTGAAAGTCCAACACAACATACCTCTATTTTTTTGTTCCTATCAGAACAGACTCCACTTTGCCTCAGGTTGAAGCAGGCATTATCTCACGCTGTATTATGCAGAAAACCCAGTCATCTGTAACTACTGTTTGATGAGGTTGATGACTTGAATAAAGAGAAAGTTGAACCTCTGGGGAAACACCAAAGAGGCTGAGATATAGATCACATGATTCAGTTGGGGATAACAATAACATAAGAAGCTGGAGTGACTTTAACCCAAACTGACTTGTTACCTCCACTCCTCTTGCAGAGAGGCATCAATGTAAGTTACATTTAAATTCTGAGTAGGTGTGCCTTTTCTTTATACTTATGAGTCACTGTACATAACATCCTACTTTTTAGAGCAAGAACTGCAAGTAACGCTCACATAAAGGTCTTATCTTTTAAGCATGCATAATTTAAAAGGCTTAAGCTTATTTTACTGAATTCTGAGGTAATACGCATCACTTTTATTAGACTTTTTAAATGGTTTGGGGTGTGAAATTAGCTACTTGCTGCTGTTTCAAAAGAGGAGTCTAATGCAACCTTTTCGTGATGAACCATATTTTCAGTGGAAGACATATTGAGTCTGGAATAAGCCACTATCTGTAAAGCTGTTAGATGAACGACTGAGGTCTCCCACTGTATTGATGGATCTCTGGGAGGAATATGTCACCTTCAGAGCAGCAAGGCAGCATACATATAACAGATTTTTTACTTGTGTCTTTATGAACTTTGATTCTTGGATTTGACTTTCAACATTTTTGCCTTTAGAAATATTCTCTGACAGAGTTTGGTGCAAAGCAGTGAGATGTAAGCAAATATCAGAGTGGGACTGAATGAATACATTCTGACTGTGTGTGTACTCAATGATCCTGAAAGGCAAACAACGATGCATGTTTTGTGTGACTCACAGGCAGAAACTTGTCAACAACACTTTGGTGACACTAGAGTATTTTAAAATGGATCTGCACAGTACTTATCAGCAGCAAGTATAACTATAGCCCACAACATTAGAAGGTTCTCCTCTGTTTCAAGAGGAAACAGAGGAGAACAAAAAAAGAAATACATGATAAAAAGTCATCCTGGGATTCCACTGTAGGCGCCCAACAACCCCCCTGATCCCAAAAAAGGACACAAAAAAAAGAAAAAAGAGGAACTATGCATACATTTCCCACCGTTTCAAATTATGCACTACTTAATATTAATCATAACATGCAATTACAATTAAATATATTAAAGTTTGTGGTCATAACATGAGAAAAGAGTCATTTTAACTGTTAAATATGATGTGCATAGCTTTGCCAGGAACTGTTAAAGAACTCAAATCTAATTGCAACACTTGTCAACGTGGGTAGCTTCTATTTCAGTTTCAAATTACTCAGATCAGTAATACAAAAATAAATAAATAAAAAACATCCTTTGTGATGCATCTCAAACTGAGATCACAGTTTTGTTTTCTTTATGATTTTACAAAAGCAAATTTTATTTATTTACCCAGATATGAATTTGAAAAACTAGTTATAACAAAGAAAAGCTAAAAGGAAAAAAAAAAAAAAAAGATTTTCATTGTCAAATACAGCATTTTCAACTAAAATACAAGCTTTGTATTTTTAGTCAAAAACATGAAAACAGAAATTTGGTTAATTGTTTTTTTTTCCTACTCAACATAAGAAAAACATAAAAGCAGCAACAGTGAGAATATCACTGGAATAAAGCTTTCTATAAAACTAGCTTGGAGGGATTTCAGACTAATTAACAATGGAAACTTTTGATAAGCATTTTATTTTTTTGTTTCTTTTTGTGACCATACCAAGTGTATTCCAAGTTTTTTTTTCCAAATCTTAATTGAAGTCGTGAAAAACAAACCTCAAAAAACTTACTAACCATCATTAGGAATTGGAAAAAATATTAAAAGAAACCCCCAGAGCTGATGGGGCTTCCATAAACAACAAGAAAAGCTCAAATTTCCAAATAGGATTTTTGTTAACGGGATAAAAACAAATATGTAAATGGGCTATTTGTTTTAATGAGCGGAGAAAACAAAAGCGGAAAAACATCATCATAGCTCACCTGCAGTCTGGGCAGGGTTGATTCCTATTCCATCTGGAAAGAAACACATAATGTGAGCAATGACAGTTGTCATGCAAATAAGCTGCAACAGAATGGCAAAGTGAGTCACCAACAGGCAATTCTATCTTGACTAATAAAGACCAAAACATCCATTCTGATCAAAGCAAATCTGATGCTTGATACATCAGTCATATTGAAGCCATTTAAATGCAAATTTTATCTTATTACTATTTGGAAAGACAAAATAGCCAGAAATGCACCAATTTCATATTGTCATTTAGATTTCTGATGAGAAAATCCTAATTATGGCTGCATCCAATTATTCTCTACAAAATATACCAGCAATAAACATTTCCCACCCAATTTTGGTTTCAATTAAATATAGAGGACGACATATCCTACAGATACATTTTCTGTTTTGAATTCAAACATTGCCCTCTAAAAAAGCATGGTGATTCACTGAAAATCTACAAACAGGGTGACCCTGTTCAGTAGGACTTGGAATTTTCAAAAAGTTTAAATTAAATAGATATGGATCAACAGAGATTTTCACAGATGGAAAAAATAATCAACTAAAGATTAAGCTTTCTGACCTAATTTTCTAATGATTCCTAATGCTGTTGAAACATATTGATCAATTATATGAATATAATCTGTGACAATTATTTTGATTTTCTATGTACATAGTAACAATTTATTTTATGGGGATCATATTAAGAGTTCAGGACTGTGTACTAAACAGGCTCAGATGCATGTAAAATAGGGTGAAAGACTTTTTTTCCCTATGGCCTTACCATTTGTTATAATGGCACTGGTTGCTGATGGCACTTTGAACTGTAAAAAGGGAAAAAAAAGATTCATGTAATCACACCATTCTCAGCAGTGAAATTCTGAACAGAAGTCTTTTTCAATGTGTCAGCAGCAGAAAATTGTAATTGCTAAGCAATTTTAAATGTGCACAAAATTAGATTACTTGACCTAAAGACTTAATGCAAACAAAAACACATATTTGGGAAAAAAGAAAAACCTCTACGAACTGAGACTCTCAGTCAGGAACACTTTGGGAAAAAACATGCTGTTGCAATGTCCCGACAAGCAAAGTTTGTGAAACATGCAAAAAGAAAATGTGTTTTCAGAAATTCCTTGTACTTGTCAAAGACAAAAATTGCACTAACACACTTGGTGTGAGAAGCCGAGAGGAAAAAAGAAGCCGGGCTTGATTTATGGGAGAAAAATCGGCCAGCCTGGTCACACTAAAGGCCATACTTCATTGCTCAGCGGAAAGAGGATGAGAGCTGGAGGGATTTGCAGAGGGGAGGTGGGAAGGAGCAGTCTGGCACCAGAAAGATAAGGTTGGCTAAAAACTGTCCACTGTGCAACTGTCAGGTAATATAAAGGAGAGTAAATGTGAAATACAGGTAGGGTCAAGATCAGCTATTTAGTCTTTGTTTGAGTGTGCTAGAGTCACCATAAATGAAAACGTCAAATCTAAAACCATTTTTGTGATCTCATATCTGTCTAAATCAATATTTCAGGAAGGGTTTTACCACGAGACACAACATCTAAATGAGCACAACTGAAATTGTGAGACAAATTCTGGGAACAGCCTTTGACAGAATAAAAATGATGAAAACAATTTCATTTAAAACAAATTTATTTTGTCCCATCACTGTCCCTCTCTGGGGCTGTGTGTTGTGGTGTAAAGAAAACATCCATGGCAAAAACAAATCTCCATCAGTATGCTGGTTCATAACTGAACTAAATTAACACCCTGCCAGCACCCTGGAAAAACAGTCAGTAAAAACACTTGTAGCTTAATCTCTCTCTGGGTTTTAGGACTCTTGTCGGTTTATACAAACACAACATGGAAGAATATAAGTGATTTCTTTTTTCCAAGATCTGGATTGCTTAAAGCTGACTCAAGATAAACAAATCCATCATTCCGTCACCTACTAAGTACTTAATGGTTAATCTTTTCAAAACGGTTTCCAACAACATCAACATCATTAAATGTTTATTTGATTATTTGTTTTCAGGTATGCAGGACTATGTCAACTAGATTCCCCCTCCTGCTGTCTGTTCTTCCAAAAAAACAGCAAAATGACAACACTCTCCTTATACCAAGTGCTGCCAAATGAAGTCATCTAGAGAAACTTTCGTGCAATTATTAGATGGATTTTTGCTCTGAAACATCTGAATCAAATAAATTCAATCAGGAAAGGTGGGCTTTCCAGGATTTTCTCATCATGACTAGCAATGATGACTAATTTGCTAGTCATTGCCTAGCAACGAGTCATTTATTTGATTGAGAGGAGGGACGCAATGACAAGTTAAATGTTAGTAGCTGTAGGACTGGCCTGGGTACCCATGGTTTTAGACCCTAATTTTTGTCATGTTAAAATATTCCAGGTATATCATTTTGGACACGGTTGCCATCACCCAAATACAAGAAGGCAAAGGCAGGCGTCCAAAATGTTTGTGTTTAAACTCAAACATTTTAAGATTATTTTATAATAATGCATCGTTTGCTAAAGATCCAAAGATTTAAGAGACTTTTTTTTTTAAATTTCAGAACCCTGCTGGTGAGCAAATATTTTAGACAAAATGCAAGCTTACCTCTTCAGCTGCAAACTTTAAAACCGCTGTGAAAGGTGTGCTTTCGGGGACACTTAATCTGAAAGAAATAAACCAAAGGAAAAGAAAAAAATATCAAAACAGAACTTTGATGGTTTTATACAAAAATAACAGCTGTCAGAAAACTCCCAAGGATACAGCAGAACAAACACACAGACATTTTAAAGTTTGTTTGAGTTAAATTGAGACAGCCAAGTGAGATAATATAAAGAGAGCAGACGTCATGTTGGACACAGTTTGGGGTTTAGTTGCATTAGGGAGAGGAAGGCTATTAATTATTTATAATGTTTGCGTCATGCCAAACAACGCTTACAGATTACACAAGTTATCCTGAACCAATACGCAAATCCAACACATTAGCATTTTTAAACGTCCGAGTAGAGGAGGAACTGAAAACTAATGTAGAGTTACATTTCTGGTCTCAACCAATTGACAGAAACCTTCCAACTTTCAAAAGGAGTGACACAATGGTTGGTTACAGTAGTTAAAGTTTTTAGCATCACTATAACCAACAATTTTCCTGTAAACTAAAAAATATGTATTACACAAACCTGTATGGGAGAAGAAAATGCTTATACAATTTTCAAGTGGCTGGTGCCCACTTGCACTTTAATTTTCCTCCCTGGCCTTATTTTATTAACGATAAAATATATTTAGCCACAACATCCAAGCACATTTGTGTCTAGATTAGAGCAGGGTCAATATAAGTTTCAGTAAGTTAAACTAAACACTTAGGATTTTTTTTAAAACTGATTTAATATAAAACGTGATGTTAAAATGTATTTAAGCAATTCACCTACATCTGGGTCTTATTGACCACATCTATTATGTGGTTTATAGCTTCTTATTTGCGCTAAAAATTAAAGACCAAACAAACCTCACTGCTATGCTTCCAAATTAAGAAAAAGGTGTACAAATCCAAAGGTATCGAAGAGTCAAAGCTTAAATTTAGGATTATTAAATATAAAGCCTAACAACAGTTTTCGTAAAATACCAATAAGTCTGTAGAACCTTTTTGACAAACGTTCAGAAAACTACTCGCACTATTAGTCAAGTCAAAGGATTACAAAAAATTAAAATTAAAATCCAACGCTTGGAGCAAACTAAAAAAAGGGACTACTCCTGGTATAACTTTCGCAGAAGTGTTTCTTTTTTTGATGGCTGTACTCAACAGCTATCACGCTGCTTCGTAAACTAGCCTATTGACAAGATAGTATTACTTCCACTGCAAACTGTAACTCAAAATTATTTAGAGCAAAGAGGCTGGGGGGGAGAAATCACAATAAACCACAGCTGTGAGTGCTGAGCTGTCAGAGAACTCACACTTTGTATGGCAGCCGGGGGTCCGACGTCAGCGTGATTTTAAACGTTACTTTGGACCTAATAAGGAGAATGAATAGAGCGGTATTAAATATACGGACAGGACACTGACAACAATCTCTGTTCTCTGAAAACATCAAACAAAAAAGAGATTACACTCACATCTTTTAGGTGAGGCGGCTCCTTTGCAGTCTATTTATCCAGACCCGGAAGTCAGAAGGACCCGTACGTACACGTCATCATTTTGATGCTGAAACATATTCAGCGTTGTTTTCTGGAGTCACCAAGGTAAAAACATGTTTCTGCCATTATAATATTTTACTGAAAAACACTTAAAGTGTACTCAAATTTAAAGGTATTTTTCTCCTCCCCCTAACGTACAGGCATTTACAGCAGACTACTAACTTTTACCGTAAAAAGTAACAACAGTGCGCAGACATTTATTACGTGCTGAACTTCATGTTTCTATTTTTTCCGATCTCTTAGTTTGGGAGAAAATATCACCATGTTAGTTTGTGTTGCTGAAAAAAATAATAATAATAATTGCAGATCAGAACCTCAGACTGCAAGTCAAATGTAAAAATACCCTTGGAAATGTTGCACACCTTCATATAATCATGAAACATTTATGTTAATTTTTTACCCTTTAGTGCTCATTTAAACACCACTTCTATAACACAACTGAAAATGCAATATTAATCCCAGATATTTTTCTATTTTTGCCTGTTCGGTCATGAAATAATTTTTTTCCTATATCATACGATCCCAAAAGATTTTTCAAAGTGAAAAAAAGAAATACACTTAATCTTTGTCTACCATAGAGATAAGCATGAAGTTCTATCTCTAAGCTTGAGAAACTGCTGCAAGGAAGCAGTTTGGGATTTAATATGGTTCCCTGTAGAATCCATTTCAACAGTGATAATTTTAACTGATATGCTCAAAGAGCTGGTGAGTGAGCACTAGATTGCCTTGTCTGACTAATTCTGTGAAACATTGACAAAATCGAAAACCCCCCCCCAAAAAAACAGTTTACTTTTACTGTTAAAGCCCTTCTAAATAGGTTTCTGAAGTAGTGGATAGGAAGAGGGACTGAAGTACTGCAAGCCTTGTAATGACAGTTTACTAAGAGAATAGGAGAAGACTCTTGGTGATGACTCAAATAAAGTGCAATTACTCAGACACAACCTTTGGGATTGCAGCAGTGAGGCATTGCCAGAAAAAAAAAGAGTAAACCAAATAAAAAGATGTTGACTGGAAAAAGAACAAAATTGACAATGTGTGCTGTAACACATGGACGCATATAGTTTGACATTTTTATAGTACTAACGGTATACACACTGTAAAGAGTAACAACAGTGTGCAGACAGAGAAACTATTATAGACACTGACATATTTAAACAAGAAAAGGACAGAAATAGACGCAGTGGTAATAAAGCAGTCACACTGAAGCTACTGGTTTGATCTTACTCTTTTTGATCGTAAAGAAAACCACATCATAAGAAGTGCATTCTGCACAGAAATGCACTTTTATCCCCTCCATGCAATGTCCTAATCTACAATTCTACAGAAGAATTGCTTGCTTTTAAGGTTGTGACGATTTGTTCCTCATCTGGTTAGGACAGATTTTTCAAAGTGGAGAGGCAGAGCTTTGAGTACATTGTTCAGCAAGCACAGAAAAAGCTCATTAACATATCCAAAGCAAGTCATGTGGGGAGAGAGACAAAATGCCAATGCCAATTATACTTCCAACATAACACTGTCGTCACTGTTAATAGTCCTGCCTATGTTTGTGAGAATATCCAATATTGGCAGAATATTGGATATTGTGCCAATATGTAGAAGAGCATATTCTTCTATATGTTCTTCTGCTGCATGTAGAAGAACAAAGTCTTCTGCATGCAGCATATGTAAAAAGCATTGGTGTGTTTGCATTACATCCTTCTGAGCTAGGTTAGCTAGCGTTTTATAAAACATAGACAGGTGTACTGCGATATTACCTATAATTGTGTGCACTTGTATTCAAATTCTTTGTGATGTTGTAAGAGAGGCTTTCAGTGGAGGCAGTACAATGTTCTGCACTTTGAACACATCCTCAGTCATCCTCAAAGAAGATGAGAGAAACTGTCAAAAATGTTAAACTACGGTAGCTGTTTCCTCATTACTGCAGCCCTAGTAGAAGACACTGCAAGAAAATATTTCAGTGTAGATCTTAATACTGAAAAATGAAAAAAAAGTTTTATTTACAGTTGAATTATGAGTATTAAATAAAATGGTCTTACTACATGTTTGATCGAGAATCTTATAGAAACCACGATTTTGGTCGAAAAACAGGAGAAGCTCTGATGAATTCCTACATGGAATCAAATATCTATCTGTCTTGGCATCTTCAATTAGTAAAAATTGAAATTGGTGGGTCCCAGAAAATAAAGGCTAGTCCGAGACAATAGCAAACTTGTTTTGTCTTAAAGTAAATCCAATTGCAAAACATCAAAGGTGTTTATGCAATCACTACAATAACAAATATTTGACAATCTTATTACTATTATCCTATGAAAGCAAATTGAATTTTGCATAATTTGTTTTGATAGTTAGACCACCTTTCTTCTTTTGTAGACTTCTTTTGATATTCCCTATAAATTCTTCATGTTGGATTTATTTGCATCCTGAGTTGCTCATCACTGAACTCTATTAAATAATATCCTTGATATTTCACAATGGGTGTTGACAGCATTTGGTTCCTCAGCACAAAACATGCCAGGAAAATGCTAAGTGTTTCTTTTCAGAGCTACAGCCTGATTACAAAATCAAATAAGTCATCTGCTCAGAGTTGTTACTTTCCAATTAATTTGAAAATATTGGTGGCAGCTCGTAACGCTATCCTAATCCTAGACTTACTGACCACAACAGTACATTGCAAGAATGTTCTTATCTTAGATGACTCTAATTGAAACTGCAACAAAATTTTCCAGATGGCCTCTTTGCATATTTAACATATTTATAGCTTTATAGGGTTTCACTTTTGAAATATATAACCCAAACAGCCATCTGCTCTTGACAGAGAGGTACTTCAAGATTTATACTTCAATAACAAGCTTCTGACCTTCTCAGACCCTGCTATTTTTGAAGGAACATTGAAGTTATGATTGGATTTAAAGCCGTGCGTCCTCTTATCAAAAATACAATGTTTGATTCTTGGACCATGCTGCATGTATACCCCTTTCTCTGCACCCTTCTATTTACTGTTCAAAAAAGGTCACTAGTGTGCTCTCTATATATATATATATATACCTTTAACCAGTCGGTATACATATAATTTATTTATTTTGTTTACAAAAAACATTTAAAACAAGAAAAGGTAGCACTGATGTGTATGAAAAATGTGTATCTATATTTTTATTCAGTGCATGTAAACTTCTGTTTTCAACTTTTGTGTCTTTAGGTATCTAAGAATTTTAACTAAGCTTTAGTCCACAACTCTTTTCTTGACAACTTGACTTCTATTTTGATTTTAAACATAACTGAAATGCTGTAAATTAACCTAAACCCAACCTTTAACCAGTCGGTATCATATTTTTGTCATCCTAACTTTCCTAAAACAGTAACATGTGTGATTTAATCACTTTTTACACCGTGTACATAACGCTTCTTTAAAGTGTGTAATTGTACATTCTTTTTGTTAATATACAATATTTCAAAGGTATTATTGAAATGCTTGCACTGATAATTAGGCACAAGTAGTTTTCATTCTAACAAAACAAGTGCATGAGCCCTTAATTCATTATGAAACATAAGCATGAATAATCACAAGTGAAAAGCTCCACACATGCACCTCAGTTCATTGACCCCCCTCTGTCACTCTTCTAATGTTTACTTATTTTGCATAATCCCCCGCAGACTGAGTTCTAATTAAGTTTGAGCACAGTAATAAGTCGCTCGGGCTGTGTTAACACACAGAGGGCACAAAAAGCACATAGCCAAAGCAGCTTTCTAAACTAAGTTCAGATGTTTCTCCAGGGAGCATCATACAGTGACATAGTGGATGTTACTTCTGACTGAATGACTCAGACACTGCCCACAGTACTCCACCTGATGCTCTGAAGTTAAGATTATTGATAGATCTCCATAACCTCTTTATTGCAAATGAATTTCCCAGACAAGTCTCAGGAAACAGCATATCACCCTGCCTAGGTACACAACCCAAAATGGATCACTTATGTATGTAAGTGGAAATGTGAATCATTGAAATTTATTCCCTTTCTTTCACAAAACACCATTACCAAAACCTAATGATGCACAGGAAAATAATTATGTTTTTGCTCATACTCTACGAGTTTAGACCTTTCAAAAAACCTGCTCATTGATTTATTATTGATAGACAAATATCGTTTTAAATTTGTAATGAACTGTATTTCTATCTATGGTTGACAATTCCTCTCTGTAATAAATATACATCTCAAAACTCAGCACGACCTCCACTGTTGATGGGCTGCACATAATTGTAATTTCCTGTCAACAGCGTATCATTCCTACTGACAGGCTGGTGCTCAAGCAGCAACTGACTAAAAGGGGTGTCAAAGCGATGTTAGCGTGGAAGTAAAGCAAAGGGCAACAGCTAAGTGCAGACAAACATCCATTTTAATTACATGCTTCGTTCAAAAATAATCAGATGTTGCTAGGAGAAGCTGCAGAGTGCATGCACAAACCTCATCATCTATTGGCAGGTGAATGAAAAGTTTACAAGCAGTAAAATAGGCAGAAATCTGGATAAAATTTTGTTAAAATGAAGAGTTTATCCTTTTAATAAAAAAAAAGTTAGAGCAAACAATTAAAACAAAATGGTAACTATAAACTTATTCTGTGTTATGGATTATTTTTTCATATTTGTTTAATTAGATTTGAGAAAAAAGTCTATCACTCCACCAAGTTCTGGATCTTTCCTGGGATCTACCAGTATTCCTTTGGAAGTATCACACCATACTTCCCAAGGATGAATCGCAGGAGGCATCTTGATGAGGTGCCAGAATGACCTCAATGGACTCCTTCAGATGGCGAGAATCAGTGGCTCTACTTCGAGCTCACCTTGGATGACGCAGCTCCTCACCCTAGTTCTAAAGCTGAGTCCAGTCCCCTTATGGAGGAAGCTCTTGCTTTGCATCATTGAAAAACCTTCCCTGTCTGCATGCTGCTACTGAAGTCCATATTTAGCAACTCTTCAGAATTTAGCTCCCAGTTTGTCATTTACTGTCTTTCTTTCTCCTTCATCCTTCTTTCCAGAACAGCATCGTCTGCTTTGCTCTGCTCACAGTCAGAGCAGCCTCTTAGAAAAATCAGTGGCTGCAGAGCAGCAATCAGGGGGCTTAACTGGAGCTCCCATGCTCTTCAAATTCTGCAAAGGTTACCAAAGGTAACAACAATTTGCAGAATCAATACAAATTGTATTGTAATATGAAGCAGTTGCAATTCATAAATTGATCATTAATATTTCCAACTTCCTAGACTCCAAACTCCCTCTGGTCAAGATGTTTATGAATCTGCCATTCCTCATGCTTCTTTTCTTAAAAGTAGATGATGGATGTATTTTTGTATATGTGTGTGCTAGCACGATCAGTTTATTTGTGTCTTAGCTGCCTTCAGAACATGAAGCCTGAAGCATTAATTAGAGTCTCTATGATTACAGCTCAGTCCTCTTCTGCTGTCATTACACTCGCTTATCCAGACATAGCCAGGACCGCTATATTTAGAGTTGGAACATCATTGTCTCTGCCAAAACTCAGCATCACAATTAGTCTGGGATGTGCATTAGTGACACCTCTAAGAGTGTTTGTTCATATTTTGAAGCCGTTGCTGTAAAATGTTTCTATAGTGTAGGAAGATGCACATAAACTCCTGGGCTGTGCAATCTTTTCCGCCTACACAGCCCCATTTTATAATTCAGTTTGTATTAAAAGAATAAAATCCGCTAGAATTGCAAAGTTTGCGCATTAAGTGGTTTCGGTCCTTTCCTTACTATTGCTACAGATTTTACTGGGCTTTGATGTTTATGCAATCTTAACAACTATGTAAATTACAGTATATTAGTTATGCTGCAAGTGATTTTCTAAGGGATTAACCAGTCAGATCTGTGGCTCTCCCTCACCCTCCCAGAGAAAAAAATGGAAGAAACTCTTGAAGCATGTTATTTCCAGTGGTCTTTTTCTTTACTCTTCTTTTCTTTTTAAATGCAGCAGGTGAACATTTTGGTTTCACTGAGAACATCCAGAAAAGTAAATCCACCATAATATGACGCACATCGTGTTCCTGCCGGATGATTATTTGTGTTGAGCAATGGTCTCACTTCTGCCTATGAATTGTTGACGAATGCTAAGTGCTAATACTGCTGTTATGGCAATATTTACCAATATTTTATTTTATCAAATTTTTAATTCTGTTAATCGTCAGTATAATCGATAGATTACTCAATTACTAATATAATAATTTAGCATGGCTCTTTGTGAAACTGAAATGTCCAATTCTGTAGTAAACCCAGTCCTTGTTGAATTATGTTGATAGGCAATTAATGTTATAACATAGGACATGTGACCAAAACAACTCATGTGGCATTACCAGGAACATGTTTCAAACTTTATGTAACAACAGCCCAAACATTGAGGCAAATATAAAGTACAGGCTGAGATTCTAGTGTCCTATTGCTCCATTACCAACCAGTATGCACATCTATGTGATTCTTCCAACTAAAATGTAAACAAGCTCTTCCAACCATGGTTTTAACCAAAGGAATTTCTTTGCATAAGAGATTAAACACTTGAAGAAACAAGAAAACACACACAGTTGTGTTCCACTTAGGTAATTAGGATTAGAATGAAGAGGCATTACAACTGTTTATGGTACATAAAGGAAAATGCTGGCCTACTTAATGCCACGTTCATAACATGTTTGAATTTTTAAAAGCAAAAAATATTACACTGGCACCTCATAAATAGTGAACTTAAACATAGGCAAATAGACCTGATTCAAATGTCTGCTTTGCAAAAAAATGGGCATATATTGTTTTTGTTTTGCTATATGATGTTTTCACAGGACCTGAAGGGATGTGACACAACTTATTCAAAAAAGAGGGTGAATCAGTTAAGATTAATCTGTGTCAAAATAGGCCTTTGTTCATCATATTTATATTGCTTACTAGTATCTTTGACTTTTATTGATTTTTATTTACCAGACCTATTCTTTGGTCTGCCTGTTTCCTGTTTCATAAAACATAATTTAGTGTGTTATTTCAGTTACTTGATTATGGCTCATCATAGTTTTTTTTCATAGGTTTTTCTCAGATGCACTATGTTTCTGGTTATGGGACTGTATCAGGAGGAAATGCACTGATTAAAACCGTCTCACCCGGCTTACAGGAAATATTACATTATCCACAATTTCTGAAACGAACCAACCACAGCATTCATTTCTGTTGTAACTGAAGGCAAAAAGACTTGATTGTGTCCTGCACTTCACAAGAGCTTCGACACCTAGAAATAGCCAAAATTATATTCTTTGTGCAGTAATCCATTATCTTCAATTACATTGCAATCGTAACCATTACCATCATTCTCTTGAGTCTGGTGGGTTTGCATGTGTGTATGTGTGTGTCGGTTTGAATGATGTATGTGGAGGGGAGATGTTGGCCTTTTGTAAAATTGGAAAAGATCTTACACTGCATTAAACATAGAATATTGATGGCCACTGTCAGCTGCTCACGGGGGGCATTGACTTCCCCTAAAGGACAACTCTGTGAATTGCTGCTATATTCATGTATAATTTTTATACATTAAAATTTTCAGCAGTTGGAAAAAGAAGAGTTTATCATCTGTTACTTAAAAACAGAAAACAAATAAATCTTACCACTGACATACCTCTTAGAAACCACACAAGAAAGGAGCGGTATACACTGGCCTTTAAAAATAAGAAAATGCAATCATAATTTTCAGACTTCTCCTATAAGATATTTCATCCATATGCACATAGCTTCAAGTGAAGCATTCTCTTAAAGGATGGAGCGTCACTGAATCCTCAGCTGAACATTAATAAAAAAAGAAGAACATTTTTTTCTTTTCCACTCGACAAAAAATTTATTTTAATTTTACAGTTTAAAAAAAAGACAGAATGAGCCATTATTTTCTTCCCTGTGATTTCATTTTGTCAGACTTATTCGGTTTTACTGATTTCCTGGTATTAAAGCTGTGGAAGACACGAGCCATGAACATGATCATTTTTGAGAAAAAATTAATCAGCGTATTATTTTAAACTTTTTACATAGGTACAGGTTGCTTTGAATAAAACAAAAAATAATTCAAAAACTTCTTTTTGTATTTACCAAGATTGTATTGGTGTGATATAGTTCATTTGATGACCAACAGTCTGAGCAAAAGCTGAAGAAACCTTTAATGGAGCTAAATACCTTTTCCACCACTGTGTCTGTGTTGTTTTGCAGGAAAATGATCGATGAGGTTATAAATGGCTTAAATTGTTTAGTCACTCCTCTGAGACATTATAAAAATCCAAACATCAGTAAATGTCAACGTAATAAATCGTTTTTTAGTGTTCGAAGATGAGTCCTTAATCATGTTCTACAACAGACAAATGTTCTGGACTCGCATAAAATTTATGGCACACTCTCACTGTCAGCTAGAGCTCATTGCAGTTGGGTGGTGATGGACTGGCAACTCCGTTTAATGGCCAAGCATCTGTGTTTTGCTCTATGCGATCTGGCACTGACTCCCCTACACCTCCTGCCATTTAAACAGCAGCCTGTTTTGTGCAGATGGTCAACATTCTGCCTCTATCTCAGAATATCTCCTACACATACACAAACAAAAACATATAGGCATGTGGTTTTCTCCTACTCATCATCTTGGAATTCATTCAGCCATTATTTGTAATTAATGTCATGATTGCAGCTTGGGTTATCTTACTGAAGGCTACAGGTTTGTTACAGCACCAACTAAAGTTAAATCGTATTACTAAGAAAATATATTGTTTTTGTAACAAAACTTTGTCAAATATTTTTTAATTGTGAGACTAATTATGAAATAACAAATACTTCACATGTTTTCATTTATTTGGACACAATTGTTTCTCTCTTTTTTAAACTGACTTTCTTAAGAGTACAGGATTTTTTTTCCTAATACCTAATTTTAATCATTTTATTTTGGCCAGATATAACTCAGTGATTCTACCTTACATCCCGAGTCTCTCCTGGCTCTTCTTAGCCTCTTCCTGATCCCCTCAACCTGGCTCTACTTTTGCAGAAGCTCAGCCTGTTCTGATCAGCTGCTGAGCGGTAATCTCTGTCACGATTCTCTGTGCTTATCTCTGCTTCTAGCTCCTCTTTTAACCACACACCAACAAATAAAAAAAGACTCCTTTTTCACTCATGAGTCTGTAATTGTCTCAACATGTGGATAAAAATGGAAAAGAAATAAAATTTTCCAATCAGTAGCTGTGCACTTCTGGAAGCCGCTGATTAAAGCTCTGTAAATAAAAATAGAAGAAAGCTAAAATAAGACATAAAGAATGTGATTTTTTTTCATAAAATAGGCATAAGGCTCTATATCAAGGCATAGAGCCTTATGTACCTTGCTGTCACACAAAATGTGTCCATTTTGCATGGCGTATGGTGAGTGGCAGTTGTCTATAACATGATATAAGGCTCAAAGAACTTATTTTTTTCATAGTAACCTACACCCCCTTAAATCAGATTACATTGACATAAACAAAAAACACTTTATTTGCTTAATATCAGAATAAGATAATTACTTTCTCATTTCTTAAGTTTATGATGTGAGGGATGCGCTCCCTCACTAACAGGTGCTGTATTTTTGTACTTTCTAGACTCTTATTAATTAATTAATAAACATATATTTTGGTTTGCATTTGGGACAAAAATTAATCTGTTGATTTACTAATTTAACTTTAAGATTTTGTTCTCATTTTGCTCTCCTTTTCTTTGAGGTCACCTGGCCATGTGTTGCCATGGAAGCGCTCCCATCAGCGCTCAGTGCTGACAAGAACCTGGTGTTTTCAATCAGCCTCACTGGGAAAATCCACACTGACTGAGAGGGAGGGGAGATGTTTTGGATTCTATCTGGATTCACGTTGATTTAGTTAACTGTAAAAGTTAACTCAATATGTTTTGGGGTTTTTTTCTGGAACATTTAATGAAGTGTGTGTGTATTACAATAGTCATTATGGCAAAACACTTACAATTTAGTTTTATCAGATCACAGAAGACAACAATAGAATTAAAGAGTGACTTTGTATTTTCTGAAGTGAGGTTGTAAGAAGTTGTAATTAGTAATAGTTTCACTTTGCCATGAGAATAAAAATCTACGTTTCTGAAAAGTAATTACTTACTTTTCAGAAATATATGTGTGAAGTTCTGGAACATTATGAGCGACAATAGTTCTGAGTGTTAAAAGCTGATTTAGAAAAACAGAGCAAGAACCTGTGTGTGTAGATAGGTCAGGAGAACCACTTAAAGAAAAGAGCTGGCGTTCTTTCCAATGCAAACATAACTCAGACAATAGTCAAAAAACTGTTAACATTTGCTTAATTTGCTTTAAAATTTTTGTCCTTGAGTGTTATAGCTGCTGAAGTGGAACTCTTCATAAATCACGAGAGTCTGTTTTTGCTATATGATAAATGCAGCATAAAAGTATCCCTCAAGGAATTTTTTATTTACAAGAAAAGAAATCAGTCCACCTATTTCTTTCTCTCTAAAAATTGCATTTAGACCTCAAACTCTAATATCGTGGGGAAACACAATCTCACAAACTATCATACCGTCTAATGAGATGCATTAATGAGGAAAACAAAATGGAAAGCAGTTGAGGCTGCAAAGATGGTGGGGATGAACCTGCTATTATTTACATCAGAGTGTGAGGACACAGTGTACCCTTGGCTTCCTTCAGTAATAAGAGTCTTAATGGATGACTGACCTGAGAAACTGCAGGCGCTATTTTGAAGTGATGGAGAACTGTCTAAGGATGTGCTCGTCTTCCTCTTGCACACTCTTTAACTTAAACACATACAGAGAGAGAGAAAGAAACACACAGAGAGAGGGGTAGCCATACATTTAGACCTTGGAGGAAATTGCAACATTTCAGAGACAATCTTGTCTACATTTTGCGTGGCGTATGGTGAATGGCAGTTGTCTGAGTTTACATAATTGCATTTTAAATGCACACTCACAGTTGACAGCCTTGCAGTGCGGGATTTGTAATGCCCACAAGCTCACCAAGATTCAAACAGCATCAAGGTCCGTGTCATTTTCCTGGCAGTATCATATAACCCACGTCAAGCATGATTCTCCATGATAGGTAAATAAAGCTTGCTGATGATAATAGTGTTTGCTTGCCCATTGTAATTGAATAGCAACAGAGTTGTTATTGTAGAATTATACTCCATTAATAAGTGCAAAATGAAGCTGAAACAAGTTGCACTACATTACACATATTTTATAAAATGACTAAAAGGAAGACTAGCACCTGTGAAACAGAGCAGCAATGGTGTTATTCTTAGAGCCAGGCTTTCACTGCAGTCCACAACTCCATCCTTTTTTTCTGTAGCATAAATGAATGAATTCTTAGTTTGAGCAACCGCTTGCCCATCAGAATAGCAACTAAACATACAAACCTGTTAGTCTACTTCCCTACCAAATGGTGAAATGTAAAGAAATTCAAGAGATTTGAAAACTATTGCAAGTCAAGTCCCCGCATCAATGAAAAGTAGTTTTTTCTTTACTTGTCTTGAACCTAAATAACAGCTACCAACCAATGTTTAATTTAATTAATCACATTATTTAAAATAGAAAAATGGCTGTGTTTTATTTTTACACATCTATCCATGGTTCAGCTCTTTGGTCCACTACTCGATGTGTTTTGACTGATTCTGCATTACTGCAGTGATCTTGCCCTAATGGAGACAAACTATTTGCTTTAGTGGTGTTATGCAAACAACCTGTGCTGAACTTGTTGAATCAATATTTAACTGGATTGTTTACCTTATCATGCTGAACCAACAGGTGCTGTTTTAATCTCATTGAAAAATTGTACCCATCTACTTTTAGATGTGAGGTTTGCAACAATGAGTCACAATTCTGTGCTTGACGTGTTAGAAAAAACACCTGCGTGCATCCATAGCATCTGGTTGTCATTTGCTAGGTTAAGACTGAAGTGTCTTACATTCTTTTTGGCTTCAACGAAGTCACCTACTAGCTGTTCTTGCTGTTGTCTTGTTAATTTTTCTTTATTCTCCTCATGTTGTTCTATCAATTCCAACGTTTTTACTGTTAAACAAACAAATTTCGGTCCACACATTTCTTGTGAAAACTGTTATCTCCTGAACTTTTTTCACATTTTGTCATTTTTTTAATGACTGAAATAAACACATTTTTATCAAACCCATAACATCTACTGTACCTCTAGGTACAGTATTAAGATATGTATGGTTTTCTTTTAGGCCAAAATTTCCACATTAATATTTGATATTTATCTTTGAATCTAGGTGTTTATAAATAATTAGCCTATATCTTAATCTTTGTTTTATTTAGGAATGAGAAAAAACTGCTAAAGGCTGCTTTATATTGCTTTGAAAATTGGTCAAATGCAATTTCTACCCTATCATATTTGTGAATTGGAAGTCTGACTGATAATTCTTGAAGACAAACCTTATCTGTAACTTCACAGTAAGTGAATCAGTCAACAGCTTTGTTCAAACCAGCCCCAAGTTAGGCTCTATGGGTCGTTCCACCATTTTGGAACAACACAAGAAAAGAGTATGGATTGTCTTGAGCATTTCTCTGCTAGTCAACAATCACAAGTCAGTCCCAGAGTGAGTAAGTTGTGACATACGCTTTTGGAGAGCTGCACTTCATGGGCTGATATCAAAGACCTGAAACATCAATGACTTGAAATTTGTAATATTTGCAAAAATATGTGTAAAATTTTCTCCCTTACTTCACAATCATATTTTATTTTTGTTGGTCTATTACATAAAATCCCAATAAAATGAATATTATTTGGATTTGCAACATGACAAAATATGAGAAAGCTTAATAGATAGGATTATTTATTCAAGGCAGTGTGCATATAACATTTTTCCTTGCTGTTTCTGTGACAACATCTTTAGGGATGCCCTAAGGCACATGTCGTCTTGTCAACAATGCTTTGTTAGTATTGTAGCCGTGGCTGAGATCATGATTCTTCCTTTTTCCAACGCACAAAAAAACTATGATGGTATAAACATAATGATCACTCTGGTATAATCTGCTTACATTTTGTGTCTTGTGCCCCTGGGAAGATTTGTAGCTACTTGAGAGGAAACAGAGCCTGATGAAATGTGGTGGTTCTCTGCACACAAAACTAGGAATGGGGTTTAACTAGAATGAATTGCAATGTAATGCAGAAGGAAAAAATAATTTTTAACCAAAGTAATTTATTCCCCTTAACGATGCCCCGGTGAGTTTTTATCTTCAAATATAAGCCATCATAGATCCAACATTCATTGACCCGTATAGAATAGCCATATATGGTCAATAAAACTAGGCTTGACTTAGACATAATCTACTTCACTAAGCAACCATACCACAGTGCTCTGTGTAGTTGTTATAACAAAAGCCTCACACAAAGGGACGGATAACAGAATTAGGACCTCATCGAGATTAAACAGCAGCCAGCCATCAGCATTATCCATTTTGTCTCATATCCATGGAGACAGGTTTTGGTTCATTGTCAAGGGATAAATTGTGTCCTAATTTTTAGAAGCTATCCGGGGTTATAAAAGAAAAAGAAGAGGCAGTGAGAAGATGAAGATATAATTTTGCAAACTTCTAAGTTTAGCGTAGGTTTAAAAGGCTTATTCTAAAATAGAACCAATGCTATTTTAAAGATGGACCTCTGCAGTTTTTTCATAGTTGCACAATTTTCTGAATGAATGTGGAATATGAGCAACCAAATACTACCCGAACAATATTTGGTTACATACATACAAAGTAACAAAGCAAATATTAGACTTTTTTTTCTATGAACAAAAGGCTGCAACTTGTAGCCTTGACTTTTTATGTAAAGGTCAAACTAAACAAAGCTAGAAAATATCCTTTGTTACTCAAAATTCACATCGACTCACACAGTTTTCATCTCACACCATAATATACTGACATTTTAAAGACCTAAAGAGAAGGCTAAAAAAAGATCTATGTATGCATAGGACAATAATAGGTTAATGCAAATATAGCCCTGACTACGAAAGGCATCTAAAACTAAAACGTTTTGTTATTGGTAGTAGAGCAAAAGGTCAAACACTGGATACAATGTATATTTTTTGTTAGCGGAAACTACTTAAATCACATATGACAGTAGAGTTCAGGTGAAAGTTCTCTTGAAGAAAATGGAATATTGGCATTATGCTCTGCTTTCCTATAAGTCAAGATTAAACAGAAGTCAAACTGGGTTGACATCAGTACACATTTACACCTTAGATATCTGCTCTTGTGAAATGTATGGAGCATGAGGGAGTGTCTGTTCAGTGGTACTAAGTGTAAATGGGCAGATTGTTACATATTTTAACTTTAGGTTTTAAGTAACTGGATACTAGATAAACATGTAATGCACATGGTTACATTTTTAAATTAATATGTATTCTAAATGTTTCTTCATATATTTAGTGAACTATTTTAGATGTTAAACTGAGTTAAACTCACATTTTGTCAAGTTACAACCACAAACCTCAATGTGTCACACTACAATTTAAAGGCACAGTATTATTTATTTTCTTGGCACATATTCCCATTTTACAGCACAAACTGTCACCTTTAGTTATAAAAATGTTATGCATTTCAAATATGACTTGAAAGAAATTTGACTCTTTAATATAGTGCCTTGAGTGTTCACTCTTCAGTCAATCATCTACAAATCTAAAGAATGTAGCTCACCAATTTTATAAAGAATCAAATGAAAACAAGCAAATATAAAATGTATTAAAAGTATCATGCATTCATGCTTTACCTAAAATATCTTGTCAAGTTAAAAAACTCATATTCAAAACTAAGAGAACAAAAAGGAATCACCACCTCCCCTATTATTACAAAGCAAAGTGCCTTTCGGAGGTGGGGAAGCACTGCAGAGGTTCCCTGCTGTAAAACCACACATCCACTCACCCACTGTAACTTGTTTGGTGAGTGGTGAATAAGTGTGATGTTCCCACAATCCAATGTGAAACAAAATCTTGAGAAATTAATCTCTGGTGTGGTGTTTCTTGTTGTCTTGATTGACAAGGGTTTTAACTCACAAAGCATTATCATCATGTCAAACCTTAAAATAACTGGACCCCCATCCTCATATTTAGTCCACCAAGTGATTACATGACAAATGATAAAAAATCAATAAAAATGTTTTATGACCTACACAGACAAAAATGATAGAAATCTATCTTTTTAAAGCTATATCCACATTTTATTTCTTAGCTACAGGTTTGTGAAGTTCAAGCAGAATAATAGAAGAGGAGAACCCACAGATAGGTGCATGCTCACTTTCACTTATCTTTATGTCTATCATTTCACCTCGTGCTGGTGTCATAAGGCTGCATTACGTGATGGCAGCAGCATTTACATTTTTTGAAATTGCCTATTCATATTTTGATGGGTGCGCTTATGTGTCGCTCCCCATCCGTTTTCAACTCTGAGAACAATCACATCTAGAATGAGAGGTGAGATTTGGTTCATGTGACTCTCCGCTCATGAGCAGAGACCTTTTCAGTTTTGTGAATAATGGCCATCAATTTGGGTAATAAGGGTATCAAAACCTTTCTTCCATGAGCAGACTGTGAGGCGGGCACATTGGAAGGAAAAAGGCCCTTAGAAAATTGAGCAGTGTTGATGGTGTAAATTCTTGATGAGGTCAAGTGGTCACTCAAAGCAGAAGGACTGACTGTGGGGTGCTTAAATTTCCTCTCTACCTCAGGACCTTACTACATCACATTAGGAAAAACAGGACCAAGTCTGTTACATTGAAAATCCCAACATATTTATTTCCTTTTAAGGAGCTATGATTTGCGAAGTGTTCCATTTTTTTTTTCAACTCTTTCAATCAGTGTTTGGCTTATAGAAGAAAAAGGTTTACGCATATTGTCAGCCACATAATGGAATAAATTTCCAGGCGACTGGCATCAGTGTTGAAATGTCACAACCTGAATAGAAGAAGACAGAACAAAAAAAATATCTAACAACCTAGAATTTAAACTAATCAAGGGGAGGCAGGATTTGGTTTGGTTCTCTTTAGCTCTGCAACCAACGTTTTGAACTTGATTTGCGATATATGTGCAGAAACTATTGGCTCCCTTAAATTACAACTGAAGATGGGACTGCAATCTGTCCAGAAAATATTTTTTGTCTCTGCTCTGTCTCTCTGTACAAAATAAATCACAGACAAAGAGAGATCAAACATATACTGTAGGAAAAGTTTATTGTGACTCAATAAAGTGGTTCAGACTCTCCACCTGTGGACTAAGCACAAGTTTCTTAGCAGTTTGATTTCTCCAGAACTAGCCATAATGGAACCACTTTAAAGGAAAACCCTTAAGAAAGATAAATGAAGTGGTTCAAGGTTGATTTATTCAGTAAATGTTAGCTAATACACAAGGATAAACACATACATGATGGATGACACAATAATCAGGGTTTCAAGATATTGACTGTGGGAATTTATAACACTCTAAATCATTGAACAGAAACAAGGTCAGGGTACAGCAGAGCCATGTAAATCACCAGTTGGGCATTTCAACAAGAACTGAACCTTGTAGAAATCCCCTTCATATTATATGGTGAGCCAGCAATTAGCTGCTGTAATATAAAAATCATTCTTCAAACAAATTGGACTTAAATATATCTAACTTATTTTCCCTTGCTATTAAACAAATAGTTTGTTTTATTAAAACATTTGCATCATACATTTAAGAACTTTGAGTTTTATTCAGCCATGAACTAAACTTGGTAGTACATAGAGGGTTTTACAGGATTTTGAAGAAAAAGCCTGACAGCAATATTGACAGCTCTGAAGATACTACAGCCCATTTAACCTCAAAACGTATTGAAGTCCTGATCAATTTAATCAATGTTGTTTGACATTTGACAATGTTGTTGTTTGACCTTATTAACTTGACTTTTCTGTCGAATAATGGGCATTGATTATTTGCAGCACAAGGTCTTTTTACACTTATAGTAATGACTGGGGTTGAGAGAAAAAAGCTATTTTAAAGATGCCACTTGGGCTCAAGGTCTTGTTAATTGTTAACATTATTAACAAGGTCTTGTTAATTATTGTTAACAATAAAATATATTTCAGTTCAAATTGGGTGATTTTTCTTTCTAACTGGATAAACATTGTTTTCCAATGTGACCCCACTCAGTTGATCCGTGTCCACCTGCAGGTGAAAACAGAGAAACAGAATTAGATTGACCTATTCCCACTGCTTGGGGTGATAAGAACCACACCGATAAATTTATATTAAGGGCCAAACCTCAGTTCTTTTTATATAATTGAAGCGACATGTTTTTGAATTTTGTGAGAATTAATTTCTTATACCCATATTTATTTGTTCTGGTGTCTAGATTAATACATAGCTTTCTTCCTTTTGTTTAGTGGCAGATTTATCTGCTTTGATGCTATTTATAATTAGTTCTCATCATTTTTCCCAATATTTCTGTCTTGTCTTTATATTTCACAGCCAACATCAATAGAGTGTTGCTTTCTGTAGGTTTTGCGTTAGTGAATGTCTATAGAGGGAAGTTTCTCCTCTCTGTTGCCCGCTTCTTTGATCAAGCCCCTAATAAATAATCAAACAAAACAATCTGGAACATTATGGACAAGGAAAAATATGGTACTTGTGGAATGATGAAAGTGGAACTATATATCACAGACATTTTGGTCACGACTGAAAAAATTAAAGTTGATTTCTCAACAAGGCAGCAAGAATTGTTATGGTTTACACATTTGACTCACAGCCAGAAGGTTTTACCTTTAAATCACTTTGCAAATTAAAGTTTAAAGCTGGTTGTAGAGTCAAAGAAAGTGCAGCTTAGTGATACAGTCATTTTTATGCTGATTTACATAGATAAAATATGATTCTATTAATATTTTGAATGAATGCACAGTTTCAGGTTGAATATAGTGATGTAAGTTGATTACAAAGCAGCAAGCTGTAAAACGTAGACAGCACAGCTTTATAATTACAAAGGAGAAAAAACAATAACCAATCTTAAATGTTTATTTTGAGCTCATCTTTGCTTGCTACTTCAGAAACCTATCCAGATTAGAAGATCCTCAATTTCCATAGAAGAATAACATCAGACAGAGATATACACTATAATTAAACAGATAAAAAAAGCACTTGACAAAGCGAAAGATTTTGGGGTTTTCGTTGATAAGGATGAACAACGGGTTTCTTTTGTTTTCATACTGTGTTTAACAAGACACATTTACAACTGACAAGCATGTTCCTTTTGATACAAAAACACACAATTTACCACACATGACAGATGACAGCAAAATTATAGAGGGAATATTTCTATCTCGGAAACCAGTCATTTCCATAGCGATTAAGTCCCTCTGAGAAGCTTTGGAAGGTTTTCTCCTCCCAATGCACTGGATTACACATTTTGAAGTTTTCACTCTTGTTTTGTTTGCATACATGAATCTATAAGCATTCATCACAGCCAACAAAGTGGATGGTTTCTACAATACATGCAGGTCTTAAATTAAAAATGTCAGCAAAGGAAGACTTAATCTCAGTCAGCTACATCCACCAATTTTAACAAAAAGGAATTAGATACTTAATTAAAAAAAATGTGTTCGTACAGTTGTAGTTGTGCCTTACCTTTTAAATTTTCTAATGACAGCCTGACCTATGGGGTTAAGTTTTCTTTTCAATTTTAGACAAAATAGTACTACATCATGTCCAATGACATTTAATCAAAAGTAAAACTTTGGTGCATCCAAATTTGCTTTTAGTTACTGCTAAATGTACGGCAATCATATTAAAAGAAAGTATGGCACAAGACCATTTGAAAATTGGATGCCTTTCAGTTTGCATCCCTTTACTCCAAAAATCTGACTACTTTATTTGTTCAAATCAAATATTGCATGCTTAGTTAGGATTTTAAAAATGATTTGATTTGGCCACAGGAGAAATTTTGACTGTCAATATTTTGGCCCAAATGATTGGTGAGTCATTTTCTTGGTCTTGGGTAACATCACAATGACAATGTTTTTAAATGTGAAATTAAATCCCAGTTTCATAATTACAACTATGCATGACAAATTATAGTTAAAGCTTATTGGGCCTATGACCATGGATGACTGACTTCAGGGAGGCTGTGTAAGAACCACTAATTCCATATTGTACTGCATTAACTCACTTTAAGCTCCAACACAAAGAGGAGGCACTTTGGGAAGGAAACTCTGGCCAGGGGGAGATTATAACAAAGGACTGAGACAACACCTATTCTCTTCCTCCCCAACCTCTTTCTGGCAGGCAGAGAGAAGAATCACTCCATGTCCCTGGAACTCTGGATCCAAATTATACAGATGATCTTATTGCATTTTAAGAATTCTGCTCAAGGAAACTTGAAACTACAGGTTAAATCTCATCTTACAAATTTCTTAGTTTTCATGATAATTTTTCTAAAATTTCTTATAATATTTACTTAGTTTTAGACGTATTAATTTTGCTGTCATACCCAGTTGTGAAAGGTCAGATGATAAAATCCCATGTATTTAAATCACTGTGTTGTTTCCAAACACTTACAAGCAGCTAGTGAAGGACTCTCATTTAAAAAAAAGATATTCTCAGTTGCATCAACACTTTGCAAATCCAAAACATTAACCATATTTTATTCATATCTGTGGTGGGGCAGAGGCCAGCTTTCAAGTTATCACAAACAACAAGGTAAACAATATTTTTTATTGGCAAACTCAATTAAAAATATGGAGGTTAAAGATCACTTCCAACAAAAGAAGACAGGAATTACGTACACTTTGTAGAACAAAGATTTGGTCAGTTTTTATTCATCTTATACATAAAGGAATCAATACTTTGGATGACAGGAATCACATGATTTTATCAGTAGATTGCTCAGAATAAGTGCTTTTAAAGTAATGTTTGTGCCAACATTAAAGCATCTCCACCTCATGTCACTAATACAATTGCTTTCTAGACAGTTCATAAATGTCATTATCAGCTCAGAAAAGTATGCATATTAATAATTAACTAAATTATATCCTTGGTAACCTACGGCATGGGGTAATTCCAATATCCATGTGTTACAATATAAAAAAGTACAAAGTAAAATTAGCTTTCACCTTGTTTGTGTTTTTTTTAACACAGGCTTTAATTCTGCAGTAAAACGTCATGAAATATTATTTTTTTATGGCTTCAGTTTCACTGATGATAGTTCAATATACTTTGATGTGAATTTGCTGAAACCATTAGGGATTTGTGCGTTTTACATCCATTCATGAATATTGGTCATGTGTCATGATTTAATTAAATTGGTAAAATTTTCTGTGATTAAAGAGTAAAGTAAGAGGATTGTGCCAATCCCATGTGACACCTTGTGAATACCAAGAACCTTTCAGACTGCAGAGTGTGTCCTTGATGCAGACATGCATCATCTGTGTGACACTTTACAAGTCAAAGCAATGTAAAATTGCTCCTCCTGACAACAGTATTTAATCTCTGTTCTCGTGTAAATCTGTTGGCCAGTCAAGTCAGGGCAGCATAAAAAAAAGAGGAAGTCTTGAAATCATTTCTGAATGCCTGAAAAATTCTCAGTAAAATAGATTATAACTAAAATGAGATTAAAGGAGATTTAATATTTTAAAAGAATAGGTGGACTTTTGATTAAAATGATTTGTGGTATTGCCTGCATAAAAGAAAGAGTAAGGTGGGGAAACCAGGAGGTCACGTCTGGCTCCCTTTTGAGTAAGAGCACAGAATTTTTGAGGTGCAAACAGAATTACAGAGCCTTCAGAACGAATTGAGATTCAGTCAAAAGTTTTGGAAGATTATGGTTATAAGGATCTAGTTTCCAGAGGCTGAGTGTGCTGAAGTGATCTTATTCAGATAAGGAGAAGGCTCCAAATCACAGCAAAAGAGAGTGAGTATAATATCCTCCCACGTTTGCTCCTGGGAAATTGTTCTATTTACGGTACTGTCACTCTAACACTGATTTAAAACGCTCCCTGTGAAACTATTATTAAACTGTTTGTATTTAAGATTTGGCACCAGCAGTTACAGCTCACTTAAAGCAATTGCTTTAAGTGAGCCTCAACAAACATCAGAAGAATATCATAAAACCAACAGAGATTGCTCATTGATCACTATTAAGTAGCCATTGCAGCTTACAGTACATCAGTCCTTTCACAACTTTGAAAGGCTTGCTTTGTGATTGGTAGTACTGCAACATGACTCCCTGAAATAGTGTGTTTTGTGGATTGAACTGATGCATTAATGAATTTTGAGAGTGTGAGATTAGGGTAAGACTGTCAAGTGAGAAGAAACTGGGGATGCTTAAAATAGAATGTAGTCTAAAGATGAAAAAATTAGTGGAATGAGGACAGTTCCTAAAATCAATGGTTTAGCTGAAGAAGGTGACAAGTGGGACAAAGCTTTCTGGTGTCTATCAGATATCACTTCTTATATAAAAATTTGGGGGACAACAAATATAAATCGAATGAGAACAAGTTGTTGTCCCCTATGTTAATCACTTTGTGGTTTGTTGTCTTTGTTTGGTTGCCTGAATAGCCCCAGGCCATGATTCTGTAAGTCTTCTCTCAAAACAGTTGGTCTTCAAAATTCCTCTTGGCTGGATAGCGGAGCTGAGACAGAAGGCAACACCTGGTTCTTCATTAGCTCCCTTAGGACACAAATCCTCACACATTAATTCTCTGAAGTGAGAAAATCTGTCAGAAAATCAGACATACTGATTCTTGAGGCATACATATGGGCTCTGCCTTGCAGCCACAGAAGTGCAAAGAGACACGCTAAGCTGCGTCTGAAGGGACAACGGTAGTCTTAGCAACAGAGTTGCATTAGTTTGTTCTCCCTTCATTTTTATCATTTGCTTTTAAGAACATGTGACTGCAAACTCCACAATATCAACTTTTGCAGTTTCTTATGCAAGGTGTATTCAGATAAATGTTTGGAAATAACTTATATATATTCCATGTATTACAAATGTCTATATGCCCTTGAACTTTTTAACATTTTACCACATCACAGCCAAAATCAACCTACCAAAAAAAACATTGTAATTTAATAAATTTAATAAAATTTTACTAAGCTAACAAGATTCAAAAGTGCTTGGCAAAAAATAAATAAATAAATAAATAAAAACTGTTCTTAAACAATCAACTTAATGAACTCTCCTTCAGTAATTTCTTTGAGTGTGACAGTTCACTGGTTCTTTTTTATGAAGATGGCACAGACAGCATAAGAAATCCCAGTAAATTAGGTCTAAAGGGTTTTGATTCCAGCTGAGGCTAATTTGTGTCTCTGTATAAGTCAGTGTTCAAAGTGTGGTCCTGCAAATTGTACTGTTCTCTCAGTAAAATGAATTGTCTATAGATAGAGGTAGAGAACTCATAAAATTTAAATCAAAAACTGTCAGAAAGAAAATCCCTGAACATTAGGACCAAAGATATTTTTTTCTTACAGATCATGGGTGTTCAACTCCAGTCCTCGAGGGCTGGTGTTGTGCCAGTTGTAGATGAGTCTCTGCTCCAACAGAGTTGATTCAGAAGGTGCAACTATCTCCTCAGCATGTCAAAGTTCTGCAGAGGCCTGCTAATGAGACATCATTTGTTTCAGGTGTGGTGAACCAGGGAGAACACTACTACATCATGCAGCATACTGGCCCTTGAGGACTGACTTTTAACACTTCTATTATAGTTTTCATGACTCTTTGTAATGAAATGTAGAGTATACCAATCCTACAATGCTTTAAAATGTAGAGTCAGCACTGACTCTACATTTAAATGCTTGTTCCAGAGCTTGAAATTCACTTGGAAAATGATGGTCAAAGATGCATAGAATTTCACTGATGCTCATGTAATGATTTGGATGATTTCTTTGCCCCTGTGGTCCTCCAGCCTGCAATGCTGGTTTGAGTGACTGCTGCTGCTTCAGATGCCCTGATATAAAAAGAGCCCCCACAAAAGATCAGTACATAAGCAGAAATTGGAAAAACTGGAGAAACTAATTTGGTGTGGAATTCTGTTTTCTTCCAGTGCCCACCATGTCTGAAACTATGCAACAGCGGAAACAGACTAGCTGACAGTTTTAAAAAAGGAAATTAGAACACACTATTAATAATAAAACAGCTATGAATTTTAAAATGATGATAAATATTACAGAATAACTCCCACTGTACAAGCTTGTGAGCTGGATTTATTGGTGATTTGAAGCCAGCCACTAACTCACATTGCCTTTTTTTTTTTTTACCTGTAAAGTGTACTTTTGGGTTTACTTGAGTTTGGTGGGCTTCAATGTGACAAATAGAAATCAGGCAAGTAATTAAGTGAACTGAATTCATTTCAGACGTTTCCCTGTTGTATCGTTATTGCCTTTCATCTATATTTAACCTGAAACATATCCTGTTCAACATTTTATGCATAGGCAGTGTTGTGAATTAATCTGTTTAAGTGACAGCCACTTTTATAAAAACTTTGAACTGAATGGGGCTGATTTCTACATGAATATCTTGAAATGAGTGCAGCTCATCTTGAGGTCATTTCACAGTGCTTTATTCAAGAGTGTATAGAGATAGCGTACATTGACATTATGGAATCCATAATGGATGTGAATGAAAAACCACTCAGTCCCTTGAGTGGGTCTTTGAAGGGAACAAATGTGAATCTTCTGCCTCCCTTCAAAGAGCCTTCAAAACCAAATATACTTGTTCCTTAGACATTTGAATTTGTAAAGTGCACCCAGTCTGTGTGCTACTTCACTAGCCTCAAGCCTTCAAGCCTTTAATACTGCCAATGCTATGAGAGATAGAACTGTGATGAAAAATAAAAATCAACTTAATTAGCTACCTCACTTTGATAAACTAGAAGATATAGACACATTACTATAACAACATAAATGACCATATACATTTTATAAGTGATCTTGCCAATAAGTGAATTTGTTTAATATTGAGAATATTACTGTCCTTCAGTAAAGGAGCTCAGTTTACAGCAGATTTGACTGAGGGGTGGGACTAAAATCGTAACAAGTTCATACCATTCACTTTCAGTAGGTCTAAATTCTTCCATGATTACCTTTAAGAAAATCCTCTATTAGTCCCATAAGTGGGAAATTTAAGTGGTTGCAATAAAATAAGAACAGCAGAGTGTAGAAAAAAACACAATACAAGCTAACTAGGAATATAATTAGTAAAATACAAATGTATATACAAAGGTATATATATATTTGTGCGTGTGTCTGTGTGTGTATGCATACATACATGCACATAAATAAATATGCACTCACGTTTTCCTATATATACTGTATGCCCATATGTATCCCTCAAGAATCAGTACATAAATACTTACACAGACACACATACGTATGTCATTTCACTCAGTAAAGCATTGCACATCAACAGAAAACTACTGTGTGTATTGCATTTGTTAGCCTGATTGTGAGTGGTCATTTGGAAGGACTTTGTTGGAGAGCCTGAGAGCAGTTGGACGGAAAGACCTTCTAAAGCTCTCCTTACTGCATTGAGAAGCTGCATCCAACAACTGAAGGAGCTGCTCTGCACCTTCAGACTGCATGGCACAACTGAAGTGGGTCCAGTGACAAGCTCACCAAGAGGCGAATATCTGCTTTGGTCTGGAATGTTCTTATTAGAATACAGTCAGTTCTTTGGATATAATGTCCACCTAATTAATTGCAAGGATTTCTTTGGGAAGTAGTCATGCCTGATGGGAAAATCTGTGCTCCAATTATTATACTGGCTTTCTCTTTCATGGTGTTAGGCTCCTCAGGGGATCAGACTGCTACTCTTCTCTGCATCAAATCTTTCTAAGGAGGGAGGGCAAACCGCACTCTGCTAAAATAGTTCTACCTAAGCTCTGATTACGGAGCCCTTCAGGCAACCGCTAAAGATATCTCTCTGAACGACATTGTCGCTCTTTTTTTTGTTGTTGTTGTTTGCATTGGATACAGGTGGAGGACCTCAACATACATCAAAGCTTCAGACTGAAGTAAAATAGAGCTGAAAAGGGAGCTAACAACAACAGCAGCAAAAACAAATTGACTGGGCACAATTGAAAATTGTAGACAATAGAAGCTCTTGACATTGTTAATTAAATTTAACCCTTATTTTCAATGCACCACAAAGCAGTTTTTCCAGTGCATGGAGAATCAGTTATAGACTATGGATGAATGCACAATGCAGTACTTTATTATTTTTGCTATAGTCTGTCTTTGCAATTGCTACAAATGTATTCCACTTCATTCTAAATAATGTGAAAAGTATGCTCTCTTCATCAAAGAAGTGATTAATAATTATTTGCTTTTGATTGAAATAATGGCTATATAAAGTTGTAGGACTATAAATTCAATTTAATTCAGAATAAATATATTTTAGCCAAACTCGATGTTGAATTTCTAGTTTACAGCCTCTGAAGTAGTTTATAAGAAAATGCATAAAGTGCTAACTTTGAAAAAATATTATTTCAGAATTTTAACATCTGGCATTTAAATTGGTTGGAGTGCCGCAGGAGAGGCTTGTTCAACTGCGTGCAACCTTACAAAATTAGACATATTGATTAATCACAGTGCCAGAGTGTGATTAAATTTTTAATTGCTTGAAAGCTCTACTCTGCATTCAATCTGACTACGTTTTGAGTAAGTAAAAGAACAAAAGTATATCACGTGGGTCAAATGTGATAAAAGCAGTTAAATTCAATCTAATTAAATAGCCAACATTTAGTACATCCCACCTTACCTTTATGTAAGATTCTAGTATGTAAGAACCCTGGAAAAATGAATGACCACTCAAGCTGTTGGAAGACACTTCAAAAAAGCCCTTTCTTAATGGCACTGCTGTTCTTTTATTATTCATCATGCTTACGTTAATGTACTTCCAACTGGTAAAAACTGTGGGAACATTGTAGACACAATGAATATATGATTGTTTTTTTGTTCGTTTTTTTTTTTTTTTTCATGCATACTGCTTTTATCTGAGGCCTGATTTTGGTGACATTAAAAACAAGCAAAGAGGCAGCTAACTGTGATTCTTTATTTTGTACTTTGCAGTAGTCTCTATGAAACATTTTCGATTTGTGACATCAACAATCAGACTGCCTCGGTATTGTTTCACTATCCTTTCTGTTCACCTAGAAAAAAAGCATTAAGTTGGAAAGAATGAGAGCCCAAGCCAAAAAAAAGAAATGCTGTATTTTTTTAGTTGTGGCCTTGATAAATCACTGAAGTGGAGGTAAAGGTGGATTTGTTTGCGTCAAGACTGCATAAACATCCTTTAGTGCAGGATGTACTCAGTCAGGATGTGTGTTCCCTACGACAATCTGCTTACTTTTCTCAAGGTCTGGAAGATGATAGCTGTGCTGAGTGAACCATTTCAGCAGCTGCTATCTTCGATTTGTTAACTAGAACTGTTTATATAGCCTTGGCGCTGCTAATTCTAAAGAAAGTACAGTGTTTTAATGTTACACAGACAGGGGCTTTTTGAAGATCAAACAGTAGAAAGCAGCAGAACCTGTGAAAGCTTTTGACATCAGGAAGACCTGCCAAAGGCTTCACGCTAAGACTGTGGCTCAGTGGTGAGAGTAGTCATCTTGCACTCAAAGTGTTGGACTAAGTTCCAGCAAACTCTTGTCGATATGACTCTTGTCAAAGCATTTAACCCCAACTTGTGTGCATGTATATGTCTGTTTAGTGAGTTTGATTGAATGGGTGTGTCTCCAGTGTAAAGCACTTTGAATGGTCAGCATAACGAGAAAATCACTATATAAATTCAGTTTAACATTTACTTGTTTCGTCGTTGACCTGCTTTCAGTCTCCATGGCAACCAGAATTTGTATTGGGTGATGGATAGTGGTAGTTTCTACTACTACATTAATGCTTAGTGTATAAACTTGGATATGCACTGAAGGATCAGGATGCAGGTTTCAGAGCAGATCCGTCATTTCCAGCAATGCAACGCAGGAGTCACTTCCCCATGTCTCACAAACTGCTTTCCTGTCTGACCACTGGCAAATAAAGGTCACTCAAACCAGAAAAATCACTTAGATAATCTTTTTTAAAAGCTGGAGTAGTTTCTTAAACTTGTCAAGTCTTTTGTTGCAAGTGTCTACTAGCTCTGCATGATTGAAATCCTTGGCCTTCCATCAGCTGAATATATGATATCTTTAAACATATATTTTTATGTACCTAGGTGATTAGATAATTACAGTCAGGTGTATCGGCTGCATTGGATCCACCACTGCCACCAGCAGCGACAACTGTTCAAGAAAAAAGTCACACAAGGACAAAGCATAAGCACAAGCACCTCCACATGACCCAGATTCTGACAGTAGTACTAGCTCTACCCTGTACTTCTCCAGTGTTACTAGCTTAATGAGATTGCTGATTACAGTACTTAACCCATTCAATCCCAAATTTTTTCCTGCAAAATAAGTGCATGCATTTCAAACCTTGGACCTCCCTAACACATGATATTTATAAATTATTACATTATATGTTGGTTATGTTAGTGAAAATGTAAGTTTTATACTTGGCAGCAATTGTTGCCAGTGGGAAACTGCATAGTCTGAATTATACAAATCTGGCTTATTTATACATAGAAAAAATAAGAAAAATCATGACATGCATAACTTATTATAACAAAGAATGTTTACAAGAGTGTTCAGAAATATTTTAGAAACATATGCCACATCATGCAGATGTCATTGTCTCAATGTGCCAAGTGACATTTGACCTCATTTGATTATTTCATTAATTAGGCAAAATCAGGTGAAAATGTTAGTATGAACAAATTTGCATCTGAGAGGACATTGCCCCTGTTCCACCAGACCAAGCACAAGACCTTTGCCGTGTCCTGAGCTAGTTTCAGGTGTGGTGTCATCTTGTAGTTTTCATTCAGTACATAGGCCACACTTTGTGGAAAGGGTCGGTTTTTGGGCAGTGGAGACTGAGGAGACTCCTACATCATGACAGTGATGTAGGAGACATCTTTTTGAGAAAATCTAAAACATCTTATAGTTTAAGCTGTGTGGGAACAGCAAGACATATGAAATAAACAGCAAAGCTATGGACACTTAGCATAGTGCTGTCTATGTATTATGCAGGCGGCAACAACTGTTGCCACACTTACATTCACTCTTCTTATGATTAAAAGATGAAAGGATACAATTTTCTCTATATATCAGTAGAAGACACATAAAGATCATATTTACAAAATATTTTATTTATACTTTTTTTTATTTTACTGACTTCCTCATTTACACGTTTGTGACACATTTACCTCCAGAGTTACAGGTGGAAAGTAAAGAGGTCTGGTCATGTGACCTTTCACACTAGATACATGAAATTGATATTGCTTAGAGTCGACACAATATTATTTGATTTGCAAACTTCAATTAGCTGCTAAAAGCCAAAACAGTTTTTTTAGAGCTTCCAGCAGTTGGAAAAAAATGTCTGGCAACAATTGCTACCGGTGGGATTAAATGGGTTAATTGTAGTGTTACATCATTTTTGTTAATAAACTCTTGGGAAAGAAGTTGTTTATTCCATACATGTGTAGTATCTTGCTGTTTGTGAAACACCAATGCTGAACTTATCTGTTCACCTATTGTTATTTATCTAAGTCTTATCAGGCAGGTCAAAAACAATAAATGAGACGTAACTATCTATTTTTCTGACAATTACATGGTGGTGCCCAAACTTGGTCATTTTGATCTAACTTATTAGTTTCATTAGTAATTGCTCTAAGCAATTATGTAAAATGATTCATAGACAATAAAGACCCCATTGTTGTAGAACTCAGATATATGTCTCTTTATTAATTAGGTGACATCTAAAGGCAGTTTGTTGAATTGGATATAGTGTTAAAATAAACATGGTCAAATACAAATGCACAACATAATTTTCAAATGTTTATTTGTAATCACAGAAAATTCTAAATAAAGTACCTTGAAGATTGTATTTTTAATGTGACAAAAAACCTAACAACTTCAGAGCTTTCTTTCAATTCTTACAATAGATGCACCATTTTGAAGCCTTTTTATTTTATTACTGCACTTTTCTGTTCTCTTATGTAAAATAATGTGTCTTGGAAATTAAATTTAAAGTTGAAAATTAGCATTGGCAGGGTGTCTTGCCAATGTGAAGCTGCACAAATGCATATTTATCTCCTAAAGTGCACGTCTCAGTCAATTTTCTTTCTTTTCTATATAATCTGTACTCAGTGTGTTCAGTGGGGAGCCACAAAAAGAGATAACAGATCAATTTTAATTACCCTGAAGCCTCTACAAGAGCGGAAGAGTAATGGAAATTTTAACTGCAATGCGAGCACACAACAACTACAGGGAACCCCCAGATGCTCAGATACAAAATATAGCACGACTCCCACGGTTGTGCCCAGGAGAACAGAGGGGTTTTGAAAATCTGCGAGTTACATAACCATGGCATTGACACAAAATTTTGAAAACTACACATAGTGTGGTGTAACTTCATGAAAAGGTGGTTAAATCGTCTCAGATGCTATGGACAAGATGAGTTTGGCAAATTATTTCTACTGAGATGAAAGAAAAAAGGCTGTATACCTTGTTGGAGAGATCATTCTTTTGTCAAGCGTTTGACAAAGCTGGTTTAACCTGCGGCTGTATGAGAGTGTGCGGGAGAGATAGGAGAAAGAAGGGAAAAAATAGTGTGGGGCGGGGGGGACAGAGAGAGACACAGATGGACTGGGGAAATGCTGCAAAAGGAGACGACGCTGCCAGCTGGATGCTGGTTTAGAATTGTGGGCATGTTAGGTTTCACAGAGGACAGGGTGCTTGTTTGCTTTGTAGCTGCAGAAACCCACCCGCCCCAAATTCTTTGGTGCCTTGTCAAGTCTTAATGGGAACGGCACCATCTGTTGAATCTCAAGTGAACGTCATCCCTGTTGTTTATAATGTAGAAGCTTAAACATATTTATTTTTCTTAAAAACATAAACACTTATACTGTGACACAGCAGCAGCAAACTAGTCTGTAGCAATGCAATCTTACCACTACCAAACATATGGGGACCAGCATAAACAAGCTGAACCCCTCTGTCATATTAACAGCAAAATAAAACCAACTAACAATTAAACAGACAACTCATAAATAAATAGAAAATCCCAAATCTACTGCGTCTAAATCCTTCTGCGACTGAAGCCATACTGCATTTTCCCCTCAAGGAGGAATTTAATCAACAAGGGCAAGAAACATAACCTACATTAGAACAAAATGCTTGAGCTGCCATGCGGCACCTTTGAGAAAGGGAATAAATCAGTATTAATGAAGCAGAATCCTTTAGTGCTTTTTTCTGTCAGTATCCACACAACATGTTAGATGCTGTAAATGTCTGTGCCAATCAGTCCCCTTTCAAATGTCCTTTTATGGTGGGGAAATTAGCTTCACAGCTATTTTTAAGGGCCTTAGTATTTTCTGTTTTCTGACCTGTCAGCCACAGATGTTCTGCAATGTTAGAGGTCTTATCAAAACTTGCTCTATTTTCAGCCAAAGCTTCTGCAGGCAAAGGAAAGAAAAGTCCCTTCAGCCCCAAAAAAATTTTATAATCTGTCATTTCTGACATCATTAAAGGGTTGGTATTATGTAAAATGTACTTTTTTACAAATGTTATTCCTTCATCAAAAATACACCTGGAGTTTTGCTTGATTCCGTCATGCATGTGTGGGGAATCTTTTATTGTCCCATGGCAGCCATTCAGGGGTATCTAAGTGCTTGCTCCCACAAACCACTGCTTGGTTCCACAAAGATCGGCCAGAGCTGCAGTCTCCAGTTGAGCTTTCTCCTCACATATCACTCCCCCACCAGATAACACCAGGATCAATTAGAAATCACCAGGTGGAACTGTGCATCTGCTCAGCTCATCATATGAACTACTTCTCAGTCCAATGCTCCTAAGAAAGGTTGGAAACAGAATAATGAAAAGCATTATCCTGCTGAAAGTGGAATCTCAAAAAGTGTAGGAGCTTCTTAAAAATAGCAGAAGGCTTTAAATTAAACCATTATGCATATTGATTTTGAAAAACATTAGAATATGAGCTCTTTTGTCAAATTGTCATTGTGGTAAAATCATGTATGTTTTCTTAAATCCAAGGAAACTCAACATTATGTAAGGTAGGTTAGCTCAGCTGGACAGGGAGTGGTGCTAATAATGCTGAGGTCATGGGTTCAATCCCCATGCTGGACAATGGAAATTGAAAGTCTTTCAGACGAGCAACACTTCAAAAATAAAAAAAAGAGTGGAAAATAAACACTTCAAAATAAAAACTGGCTCTGAAATAAAATCAACACTTCAAAATAGCAGAAGGCTTAAATTTAAACCATTATGCATGTTGACTTTGAAAAACATTAGAATATCACTGCTTTTGTGTAGATCATGTCACATGTCAATCATTTGCCACTTATATTTCTAAGTTTGTTTGATGGAAGTAATTGATAAAGCAACAATTTACTAAGTTGTTTTTCAAATTTACAGAAAATTTTCCTAATAAATTACACTAAATAATAAATTTTACTAAAAGCAGGGCTTTTCTGGGCGATAGATCTCATCATTAGTCATCTGCCATGGCGCTGCACAAGGCGGCAGCTTGTTGGAGCAGCACTGTTATGTTCTTTATGATTTATTATTTATAAAACTCTTTTAAATTTTGGAGTGTTGGTTGTGATGCATAACCGTATCATAAATGATCAACTTCTCAAATGGACACAAACAATCTTCAGAATACAGTATCAGGTGTTTCACTAACATGTAGCGGTAGAATTATTTTCTTGACTTAGTGTCTTTCTACCATACTTCCTATTCAAACCAAGAGGAATAGTGAAAGCTAAGGACAGATGGTTTAATCTAGGACATGATACACTGAAACAACATTTCTGCAACCCAGATGTGGAATGGTTAGCTTTAGGTTTTTGTCCATGTTATATACTGAGTTTACTAGTGTAATGTAATCAACCGCATATATTTCACCATCAGCTGTGGCAACTCTGCATGCAGCGTCATCAGCCCAGTTGTTGCTAAGCTGCAGGCATAACATCATTTACGGCAATATGTAGAAGTCCTAACTATGCCTTGCTTTTTTACACTTCCAATATTTTAGCTTGTTGATTTCACTAAATTGAAAGAAAAGTTAGATTTGTTTCATCCAAATGTCACAGATCCATACAGCTTGACCGGAAGACCTCCTCAGGTCAAATCAGATCATAATCATCTGGTTCACTGCTCAGTGCATAAAACCCCCTGTTGACAGGAAACCTATGATAAAAAGAACTATGAGAAGATGGTAACAGCAAGAAAAAAAATGCTCTGTGTGATTGTTTTGAAACTATAGACTGGGATGTACTCTGCCAGCCCCATGTAGAAGACATTATTGCCATGACTATGTCTGACTGACTTTATAAAATTCAGTGTGGATAACACCATTCCCACCAGAACAGCAGCTTGCTTTCCCAGTAAGGAGCTCTGGATTGTCAGTGAGCTGAGGGAAACTGCTCAACAAAAATTAGGAAGGGTATTATTGCTTAGAATTATTTAGAAATACACAAAAGCAACCAAAAATTTGCAAAAACCAGGCAACATAAATATTATGTTGTTTGATTTCCCTGGTGCATTTAGGACAATGCAGCCTCTTTACAATTTGTCTGGTGACTACCTGAAAAACAGGCCACAGTTTGTGAAATTTTATAATTAAGTGGCAGATCAGCTTGTCAACAGGAGAGGAGCACCACAGAGGACTTTACTCATATTTTGTTAGTTTTATTTGGAGCAAAGGATCAGTGTTAATAAAGACAGCAGGAAGAGATTGTTTCTGCCCAAAGCCTTTGGCATCTAGAATGACTTGGATAGTTTTGGTTGCATCATTTAATTTTTGTTTAATAAAATATAGTTGAATTGAAATAACTTGATCACAGATCAAGTATTTTTTTCAAACCATGAAACTGAGGTGGCAGAATAAAAACTTTCAGCAGTCCATTGTGAAAGACGTATGGGAAACTACACCCAGAGGACTGATGCAGTCACACTATTGAAATGCATTCAGCACTTTAAATATAAAATAAGTTGTTTTGTATGATGTTCAGCTTCATATTAGCCTCATCAAATTCTGGAGATCAATATCATTTTAAGATAGACATACTCTAGACAATGATATTTCATCTGCTGCCACTGAAATGTTTGCTTGGTTTCATAACACTGTCATGTTGTTTATAATTCCCCATTAATTTGTAAAGTTCATAGTGGTTAAAAGTTTATATAAGTGGATCGTAAGTTTGTAATAAACATGTAGATCACGGAATGATATAGTAGTATCTACAATGAACTTTTGAACTCCAGTTGTAAGAAGGAAGAAATGCCTAGAGAGGAACAAACGCTAAATACAACATAAAGGCTTCATTTGAAAATTCATACTCATTTTTCTTGTATGCATGTTGGGTTTCATTTCTTTTGGCTTGCACAAACTAGTTCACAGAAATATAAGTGATCAAATGCAATGTTTATAGAAAATTAAAGCCATTAACAACCTATTGGCATGAGTATTACACTGGAGGATTTTTAGTCTCACAAAATAGGAAACCCTTTTAAGAAAAACAAATATTGGCCCTTCAAGGAGACAATGCTTTGGGTTAAAAATCTGTAGAATTACCACAGAAAATTCAGAAACCACAACTGTAAAAATATTAATGGAGGTCAGTGCACATTTTCTCCACATTAAATATCGCTTTAAGATAGCAGATGAGGCGTAAAGGGAAAGAAAAAAATGAAATCTAGAAGAATAATCCCATATAACCATTCTCTGTCCAGTCTGTTCACACATTGCTCTGTTATCGCCATACAAACAGAAACAGTCAAAGGCTTTCTGTATCCAAAAATGTGTCCTCTGTGACACATTTCATTGGGATTGGACCTTAAGTAGAAGTGAACACTGCCAACATGCAGTCCCTCTTCAGTATACACAGGGAGTAGGAATTTATCTGGCCAGTAGACTCTGTAAACATGTCTGGAAACATTCAACAACATTCAGCAGCATAAATTCTTCCAACAGGACCATTAGGAAGAATTTATGAGATCAACAGGTCTTTGTGTTGGAAAGCAGAGCGAGAGAGCGGTATTTTAACTGGGTGTTTGAAGTATGAGAACAAGCTGATCAGCAGTCCATCATATGTAACTTTGCTCCAGCTTTAATGTGTAAAGCAGTTTATTGATGAATAAGTCACTAGGAATGGAAGCTGACCCCGAAGAGTCTCCTCCTTATGACATGAGAGTGAATACGGCTGACATCCACTTTCATCCGTAACACTTACTGTAACTGTGAGCAAGAAGCAAAGACTTGGATTTATCTATTTTCTTTTTACCAAAAAAGAAAAAGTTTAAGGAGACTCTAAAGAATACATTCAAGCACTCATGGTTTAAGGTAGCTAATGTACTCTATTTTAAATACATTATAAATATTTGGAAGCTGATGGAAAAACACAAAACTCTGTTTTGTTGAGAAAATATAATGCTACAAAAGAGAAATAAAAAAAGAACATTTTAATAAAGACATGATCTTTTATGCCCTGCACAATAATCAGGAAAACCATTTACCGTACTTGTAATTTTTCCAACCAACCATCTTTGACATCCTCCACTATACTTTTTAATTTATAAAAGCTCATTGCTAAAGAAGCCAACTCTTAAACTATTTCTAATCATATTACTGGAAAGTTGAGTTAGAGGAAAAAGTGGTTGAAAAGTTGGAATAATGAGTCTCCTGTAAGGATAGGTAAGCATTGTGATTATGTACAAAGACTGACATTCCATTTTTAATTAAATGTTAATCAAAACATTGCTTAATGTTGATTTTTTTTTAATCATTTTCCTCTTCTACCCAGTGCCAGTCTCTTGAATAATCATAATTTTATTTTCAAATCTGCCAGAAGAACAAAGTATTTTGGGCCTTACTATACTCTGTTATCTATTCTCTTTTTTAGCTGTTTTTCATGTGTGTTTTTGTTGGTCTTTTGCTTAATTTTCTGATAAACTGAATTTTCATAAAAATTAAAAGAAATAAAGAGAGATAATTCTACATGATATCTGTTTATTTTTAAAACTGTATTACTGAAATAGATGTACTTTTTGAGTATAATACAATTCATTGATATACATCTGTATAATATCGTGCTTTCCAAATATGAGCGAGCTACAGGTATACTTCCTGAACAATTTGTTTTGTTTTGTTTTGTCAATAATCTATACAATATTTCAAATAATTTCAAACACGTAGCTGGTTATAAAGCTTGAATTATATGTCAAATATCATTGTATGCGAATAAAGGGTAGATCGGACTTTCTCGTTTGGGTGATTTTTTTTCTCTCTCTCTTGCAGTGCCACACTGTTCAATGCGTCTCCAAGTGCGCACGACCCGTCTGCAGCAGCGCTCGCTCTGCAGACCGCCTGCCAGGCATCTGGAAACTCTGCGTTCATTTCTGGAACCACCGCTTTCCACTCAGTCACCCCCCAACAGGTGGATTAAGTCGAATCGGACATGCACATTGGTGGAAATTAACCACAGGGAGGAAAGTAGAGGTGTTGCAGAACTAGGTCTGTTCTACCCTGGAAATTCGGAAACTCGTGGCTTTTTTTTATTCTTTCTTTCTTTTTTCCTTTTACCGGGATTTTTTTATTCTTGTTGTTTTGCGCGGTGAGATGAATGCGGTGTTTTGACGCGCATTAAGACCGAATGGAAATTGAAACGCGCGGGATCAAGATGTATTCAGAAGTGCGGCGAAGTGACAAAAAAAACACAGTAGAGGATGCAGACTGAAGCAGATTGACAGAATAAAGACAAACTGGCTTCTGAGGGCACTAACATATCATCAAGAAGGCGTTTCTCATAAATTCATCGCACATCTGTTCTGAATTTGAGAAGTTGAGATAGACGTTTTTTATGCTGCTCTCCAAAGGAGGAACCTTGATCTTCGTGGACGATGCCCCAGTGTTCAACAGCCATAAGGTTTGTTGTTCAGTTTGTAAATTCAAAATAGCTAACGGCAGCTTTCAATTGGCCTGAACAGGACAGAAAAGCAACATCAACAACAAAAAAATAAATAAATAAACGTGGCATCCAGTTAAAAATAGACTATATCTATATAGATATATATATATATATATATCTATATAGATATATCTATATATATATATATATATATATATATAGATATATATATATATATATATATATATATATATATATATATATATATATAGATAGATAGATAGATATATATAGATATATATAGATATATATATATATATATATATATAGATTGATATATAGATATATATAGATATATATATGCTGTACATATATATATATTATTATTTTTTTGACATTTTTGATTCTTGTCACACCAGTCACATACACACCAGTTGTTGGAAAATTACAATTTAATGATAGCTTCAATCTCACTGCAAGTTTCAAAGTGGGTCATTTAAATATATTGCAAATCCTCTCAGCTTTTGCTGCCTGAACTCTGCAACTTTTACATCATGTTATGATGCCATTGAATATAGCCATACACTTACAACTGTAAGAGTTTGAGTGAGTATGTGTGGGAATTTTACAATCTTTCAATGCATGGACAATCTGCATTTCAAAATGTAATAAATTGACCATTATATGCTGTAAGGTTTAGAGGACTGAGAAAACTAGCTAAAAAACAGTCTCTATGTGTGTTCATTACATAATATATATTAAGAAAAACCTAGGGAGAATTTAGAGAGACCAATTAACCTGACAGTCATGTTTTTGGACTGTGGGAGGAAACCGGAGTACCAGGAGAGAACCCACGCATGCACAGGGAGAACATGCAAACTCTGTGCAAAAAGACCCCGGGCCAGGAATCGAACTTAGGTTATATGAGAACCCAGGACATTCTTGCTGCAAGGCAACAGTGCTACCAACTACACCACTGTGCAGCCCTACTCTTATTGTAAGTAGAATAAAATGCTGGTATACTTCATGTTTTAGTATTCTCACTTGTCCAACGCACCTGAATGAAATGATAGCTCATTAAGCAGACCACTGCAGAATGTTGACATGCTGAGGATGTCGTTGGACCATTTAAACCAGCTGGGTTGGTGTAGAGACTCATCTAAATCTGGCAGGACACCAGCCCTGGAGGACTGGAGCTGGACACCCATGACATAAACATAGCTATTTTTAATCCCTTTATGTTTCTTGATAATCAGAAATCATCTCAAGCTCAAAAATGGAATTTAGGGGCGTGCTCCGGTGGCGTAGAGGTTAGCGTGCCCCACATTTGGAGGCCCTCAGTCCTCGACGCAGCCATCGCGGGTTTGATTCCCGGACCCGACGACACTTGCCGCATGTCTTCCCCCCTTCCTGTCAGCCTACTATGATAAAAGGGACACTAGAGCCCACAAAAAGGACACCCCGGTGGGGAAAAAAAAAAAAAAAAAAATGGAATTTAATAACTTAAACTCGAGTTCGCTTGAGACACTAAACTTTTTTTCTTTTTACTATAATCCCTCTAGACTAGGAGTGTAACCATCATCTTAGAACTGGTTAAGTTGACACAATTACCCTGAAACCTGAAACATCACAGGTTAAGTTAGTAGACCCCTAAGTGAGAAAGAGACAACATAAGCAAATTATTACTTAGCACATGAAATGGAATGGAACTGACTATAAGAAATATGCCAAAGGGTCTAATTTAATTAAATGTCTTGAATATAAATAATGTAAATAGTCATACATTACACGTGGCCTTCTCACTGTGCTATCTATAATACAGACACAAACAATTTTGGAGTATGAATGAGAGTAATTCTGGAATTCTGTAAAAAAAAAAAAAGTTTCCTGATGCCTGCCTGGTTTCTTCCTGGAACAGATCTAGTTTCTTAGGAAGCTATAATCTCCCCTTAACCCTGCAACACTGTCCCTACTGAAGGCCTTTGATCTAATGTCTCCTCTCTCTTTCCTCTTTCTATTATAGCAGTAAAGATTTATTTTAAATATGCCTAAAGCAATAGTGAATACGTCTGGAATAACAACAAGACAACAAAGCCTGCCCAAGGCAAAGCAAGCTAAGCAGCTGTTTAAGGCCCAAGTCTTTCAGCCCTCTCCCACCAGGGAAATCCTTGGTAGTCCTATGTATCAGTCCATCCCTGGACACAGATAAATTAATCTGCTAATTACTTCATCATTCCAATGTATACTATCTACATTTTTATTCCAAACTTCTATTTAGTTATTTATTTCCAAAGAAGCATTTTATGTGCATGTGTGTCAGCGTAGCTAGCCAACAAACAAATGCTAATTAGGTGACATCTTCTGTCAGTTGAGGATCTAGCTAGAGCCCTGCAGGGATCTTGTATTATCCTCACCTTTTTTTTTTTTTTAACCATGGATATCATTAAATTTCAAGGTCAAAACTTGTCACTGACAGCTTACCCTTGTTTTTTTGAGAAAAGTTGTCCCAACTTTAAAAATGAATTAATAAACCAAATGTTCACTTCATCAGTTTCAGTAAAATACCTCTGTTAATTTTGTAAATATAGTGAAATGTTTTCTTGCTGATGTTTAGCTCAAAGGTAACTTGGTACATTTTGAGATTATGACTTAGAGCCTAGAAAATAGACACTGAACAAAAGCCCATGGGTATAATTTTTTTTATCACATTACTTTATGCAAAAAAAAACAATAATCACATAACAGACATTCAACTGCTCCAGTTAAAGCACAATTTTTTGGACCTAAAGCTTTAGTCAAAATGTGCATATATTTACGCATATGCTATGCTAATTGTAAGCTGTTATTCTTTCTCCTTTCATGGATTTGCTGCTCATTAATGTAATGATAATGAGTCGTCCTGAGACCCTGAGAAAATAAGACAGAGTGGCTTATTAGGCAATAGTGAACTTGAATTATGTATATGAAACTAATACATCTTGACTAACATTCATCCTTTTTTAATTCTTTTTATACACCTTGTCTGACTCATGTTACTGTTTTCAGTGGGTTGCTTAGATACAGGACTTAAGAAAAAAGAAACAATTTTTTGAGTTGAGATTCTGAAATTGCCAGTGACACAACATAATTTAATTTACTTGTAATCCATCATAACCCACAATGCTTAAGATAATCTTGTGTTTAGTTTATGGCCATTTTAGTTATTAATAGCTTTTTCTTGTGTTCTTTTAATTTATTTTGAAAACTGGATTGGTCTTTTAAACGTATTATAAAATTTCTAAGTCGGTTAAAAAAATCTAAATCATTCAATACAGAAATATGTTATGAGGAAATTCATTTTATCAAATATATTATTTTGTCCATGTAATCCATTAATCGCATTACTTTTTAATGATTCGTTTGTAAATTCTGCTCCAGCTCAATCATTCAGCATAACCTTTGATGTATTCACCTTTTCTTCCTCCTTCTTTCCATGTAAGTGAAAGTGAGCACAAACAGCTTCATTTTCTTCCTAACACTTTTTTCTCTGTTTCTTGCAGTGTGAAGTCCCACAGCCTGGCAGCAGCTGTAGCAGTGTTAGTAGGGTGCCGGTAAGCTGAATTCTTGGGAGATGTCACAGCTGTATTACCGGAGGACTGACAGCTCTTCATACCGGGACCGCATCCCGTTACGAATTGTGCGGGCTGAGTCGGAGCTGTCGCCTTTAGAAAAAGCCTACCTCGGAGCTGTGGAGAAGGGAGACTACGCCAGTGTCAAACAAGCCCTGGAGGTTTGTAGAAGTGATTATTAGTACAGTCACTTATAAATGGAAAAAAGGTTATCTACATGTGGCAGTTATGAACAGTTGGAGCTATTTAATTTAAAATTAAATTAAATTAATTTATTTCATAGCAATATTTATTAATAGCAAATACATAAATGCAGCCAAAAAAACAAAAATAAATATATCGAAAAATGTTTAATGGGGTACTTATTTTGTCAAAGTTTTATTTATCTATTTATTTGCAAATTTATTTATTTGAGGAATTATTTATATACTTATTTATATTATAATGGTGTTTTAGTTTATGAAATTTTTGTAAAGTTTCTTTATGTATTTCAGGGACATTTAATTCTCAAGTGTTTATATTCCAGGCACTTTTTTTTATTTAGTGTTCATAAAGTAAGTATTCCATTAAAAAATATTTTTTATGCATATTTTTTTATTTCATGGGGATATTTATTTATTTGATGGAGTATTTATTATAAACAGTATTTAGATATTTATTTATTTAATTTTGAATTAACAGTTCACCATAAAATAGGTTGTAATTGGAGTTATTTGTAAACCATTGAAATGGAATCATTTACCACCATCAAAAAAGCTGCTATTTTCACATTTGGTTAACCACTTTAGCACCTTTTAGACCTGTTGCAGAAGAGAGACACTACATTTCTGTTTCCTTTCATATTTTTTATGTTTTAATGTACTAGAGTCAGTAGTAAAATTGATTATTAGTGATCCAAGTAACATTGTCTAGTGCACAAGTGCCCAAGTCCAGTTCTCGATTGCTACCCTCCAAGTTTTAGATAGATCCTTTCTCCAGCACACCTGGACCAAATTAACTTCTCGTTAGCATGTCTCTGCAGAGTTGAATGAATCCTGTTCAGGGAATTCAGATATCTGGTTTAAGTGTGTACGAACAAAGATGCATTGAAAGGTGCAAAACTCTAAACTCTCAAGGACTGGACTTTGAGTAGAGGTTTTAAAAAGTGGACAAATTTAAGCTTTAATAAATCCGCTCATAACTGGTGATTGCACTCCATAGCAGACATTGACATTTTTACAGTTACACTGATTATCTCTGCTTTTAAAGTGCCCCTTCTTCCCCTTTGAATAAGTGCAGAAGACTTTTTCTTGTCCTATTGCCTACAAAAAAAGAAAAAAAAAAGATTATTTAATTTCCAGTTCATTTCTGGTTAGTTCAAGGCAGTCTTTTTCCTTTAGTGGTAAAAAGGGGAAAAAAAATCAAATGGTGGAGCACAGACCATTTAAAACTAACAAACTTTTCATCTCATGACTCCATATTTTTCCATTCAGGAGGCCGAGATCTACTTTAAGATCAACATCAACTGCATTGATCCCCTTGGCCGCACGGCTCTGCTCATTGCCATTGAGAATGAGAATTTGGAAATCATTGAGCTTTTGCTGAGCTTCAGTGTCTATGTCGGTGATGCCCTGCTTCATGCTATCCGCAAGGAAGTGGTGGGAGCCGTGGAGCTGCTGCTGAATCATAAGAAGCCAAGTGGAGGCATGCAGGTAAGGAGGAGAACAAGTGGAAAATGGGATAGTTTCCATCCTTTCCAAATTCCAATAGAGATTTTGCAGAAGACACTCAACACAGTTGTGTGAATCAAAGGCTGTCTTTTAGCAGCACATAGTACATTTATTTGGATTCAATAAGCGACAAAAACAAAAACACAGCCTTTTACTTATGGGTTTAGACTCTGCAATAGTGCTTATAGCTTAAAATATTTGATAATTAGATGATAGAAAATTACTGGGAAAAACCCTACCTTAACTTTTTCAAGTAAACAACATTAATTGTGTTCTTGCTTGATCACTTGGCAGCCTCTTCAGCAGTTGCCATTACAGTATTTCTTTCTGCTATCTTTCATACATCATCAAAGGTTATCCCAATTCCCATCAAAACTAGAAAAACATAACCCAGAATTACTTCTGGTTAGAAATATCAAATTAAAAGCTCTTCTAGCTTTGTTTAATAAGAAGTTCTACAATTATATTGTAATTTACACCATACATTTGAACATCTTAACTATAAAAAGATGTTAATAAATATTTAGACATTTAATAGATTTAGAAACTGATTTTCTATAATATTATAATCTCTTTCTGTTACTTTTTTATTTATATATCTAATAGGGTAAATACTATATTTAATGACATTTGCCAAACTAATTTCAGAAACACACCGAAAGGATAAATGTAGCAGACCTTTATAGACAGGTTTTGAAAGGCGTAGTATAATTTAAAACTGACTTTTTTCAGCATTACATTAAGTTGTAATGTTATTCCCTCATCAAAAACATACCTGGAGGGTTGGTTTGATTCTTTCACATAAGTTTGAGAAATCCTTTAATCTCTTGTGGCAACTATTTAGCTGTGAAAAATGCTTGGTTAGACTTAGCAACGTCTCTGAGATACAGCTGCGGTTTCTAAGCTTCTGAGCTTCCTCTCCCTTTCCTGCCATGCCTTTCATTAAATTCCTTCAGAGTAGCCATAAGAGATTAGCAAACATCTAGTGGTACTGCGAGTCTCCTGAGGTTATATAATCTACTTGTCGTTGCAAAACTGGTAAAGAAGTTGTTATAGGGTTAGAAAGCATGACAAAAAGCGCACAAATCTATAAATAAGATTCAGTTATTCAGTTCACCCTTTTTTCCCCACCTTGACTATACTGAATATGTCGGCATATTCAAGTTGTCTGATCTCAAAGGTCAATGCTGTCAATTGTTCTTATATTGTGGAACATTCTATTATATTTTGTTTGTATGCAATATCAATAAATTATAATCAGACTTTTTATTCAAAAACAAGTAGCAAAATAAGCTGCAGTTTTTATTTACATATTTTTATTCCTGTAGTTGGTGGGTGTTCTGGAAAGAATTTGTGGCATTTTGATATATTTCACAGGGGAATATTGATTTAACACACGAATAATTTGAGTTATGAGCGCCGTCGTGGAGAGAATTAATTTTGTAAGTCAAGGCCCCATCTATATATGTGTGTGTGTGTGTATGTGTGTGTGCGCGTGCGCATGTGTGTGTAAAAATAAAATACAACTCTAGATTGTGGTTCACAAAATGGTCCCAAAACAAAATGCTATGTTTCTTCTGAGAAAGGATCCAACATGCTCAAATAAAGGAGTTCTTTTATGTCCAATTAAGGGAAAGCTACTTTGTCAGCCTTGAAATACTTCAGCTTTCTGTCATTCAACATAACCGACCTCGGCAACAACTAAAGCTCACAAATCCATCTTCTTCATAAACTCTGTTTTGCAGTTGAAATGAGTCTTATACATTGAAATATGATGGCATTTCCTTGAAGAAAATATGACGTGCAATTTGTGCAAATGTGCTCTTCTCCCTCTTTTATCATGAACATTTTGACAATACTGTCCATCTAAAATGTAATGCCTCTTGTTGTAAGTCAGCGCTGGCAGATAGAAGTTTAATTCTTATTATCAGAAGAGTGTTATGAGTCCTTTGCTGTTACATTTACAAGCTTCATATCCTGTCTGCTCTTCTTCTTACTATTGATGCACCACATCAGACAGGAGAAAACTTATTTCATCAGTCAGCTGATGAGAGATTTCGCTGCTGCTCTTGAGTTTAATGCAACAATGCACCTAATTTTCTTATAGGATAAAGGTGGACTTAAAATGAATAAAAGATTAATAGTTACAATATATTTGCAAAACATAAAAGCAGAAGCATGATTATTCATTCTCTTTACAGAAGTGGATGTGGAGAGTCTGAACCCTTTGCCATTAACATCAATCAGCTGACACATTACCTCTATAACTTAATTCCTTTCTAAGATAGCGTTTCTTTACGTCACATGAGTGAGCTGTGAAAATAGATCACTCTGGCACAACCAAATCCCCTCAAGAGAGCCCCATTGATTAGATTAAAAAGCTGTCTTGGAAAATGCATAGTGTTTGTTGCCAGCATCTTCTCCGAAACTTATTAATGGAAGTATTTGTTTTATGCTTCGCTGAAGATGTGGATATTTATCTTTCTATTCTGCGGAAAGTCTGGATGATTGGCTTTTAATCATCTCACAAATATTCCTGCTTTTATTTATACTTATATTTTGTTGAGGACTCTGTGAATTTCAAGAATTTTTATGGCCATTTTTCACTTTTCTACAACCTTTCCTCTTCAGCTTTTTTCACACAGTTATAGCTCCCAAAATCAAATTCCTTGACAAAAATAAAAAAGGTGAAATCCATATATTTTATTCACTAATTTATGTGATAACAAAGGTTTTGTGTAATATGTTACTTTTAAAAATACTTCCATGCTTGTCAAACCATTGGACAAACATTTTGACTTTTTTATTTTTTACACTTCTAATATTTACTAATTTTATTGGTCTAAAATATGCTGATATTCACCCTTTAAGGAGTTCCATAATTATCATGTGAGTAGAGATAATCATCTGTTAGTGGCACACTTGAACTTATTGTTTCAGAATCACAAGGCACCTTGTGGTTATTTTCCCTTCTTTTTGATAGCTTTGTTTAATTCAAACACCATTTCGTCAGGAAGGAGCAAAATGTAAAGTGAGAACAGTCATGCTTTTCTGATTTACAGCCTTCAGCTTTGTTTTCCACATTGCAATGCAAAACCTGAACTGCTCAGTGTCCCATTTTCTTTCAGCATTATCTAAATGTTTGTGATGTTGTGGGATGACATGTGAAAACCAGCAGGGAGGCTTGAAATAGAGCTCGGTGAAAACTAAAAGTGGCACAGATACTGAGCTCTTGCAGATGCTATTGTTGCATGTTTAATCAATTTGCTGATGGTGGCTGCTTCATTTTAATGAGACCAACAGATATGCACAACACAGAGGAGTGGGTTCTGGTTTCATCTCCTTTCTCCACAATTATCATAACTTCACATCTTGCAGTTTGCGCTCCTCCTGGTCCGTGCTTGGGCACATGCCAGAGCTGTTTGATGTTCATGATTTGAAGTCCGTCCTCCTCCCACGTGGAAAACAGAGTCTATGCTGTGGCTTATTAGATCATCCTCCTCTGCGAAATGCAAAGACTCTCAAAAATGGCCCTGTGCCACCTGACAAAGTGAAGACTAATGGGGTAAACCATACCGTAATTAGTGTCTCCATGATAAAGTGACTTCTAAACATGTTTTTTTTTTTTTAAATGGTCTTAAATATTTTTCTTTGGCTGTTGCTCAGGGTTTTCTATTTTGTCTCGGACCACTGTCTGTGGTCCATGTCTTACCTTTTCACTTTACCTGTCTGGCTCTCAGTATAATCTCTGTAAGAAGAATATCCATTAGTCAGCCATTCAATACATGCTTCTTTGAGTTTATATTTATGTCACAAACAATAAAAGAAGCAACCAACCTGTCCTGGAAAGAGGTGGCAAGCAAGAGAAGGATTCAGGAATGATTGCATAGAGTTGTCTGGGTGGGCAATTATATTCTTGCAAAAAAGGTTTCTGCAGGTGAATATTTGGGAAAGTATATTGGAGAATAAAATTTAACATAGTAAAGACAAATTATAGGAAAAGATTAAAGTAAAGTCTGACCGTATAAGTCAGACTAACAAATGGATAACTTTGCAGCATGGTTGATTTATTTTTATTTCTAAATTGTATTTAGAATTAGAATTCAAGATACGCTACATTGAGAATGCTATATAATTATGTCAATAAATAAAAAAATGGATAGATGCAAAAAAATACTTAAAAGTTTACATTGGACATCAAGAGCAAAGGGCACAAGGACCCATTTCATTCCCCTTTCTCCCTCTCTGGACATGTATGAGTTTTACTGAAGAATATAAAATACAAACTTCTACATTTTAGTTTGACAGACAAATAGATTTTATCTTTTATACATATGTAGCAGGGAGAACTGAGTGAGTGGCAGCATCAATGTGATCCTTTTTTAGACTCTTATGTGACAGTAAAAAGAGCTTTATTAAAACCATGATAGGAAAAGAAACTGTCATTCTGGGTGGATCTTCTTACTCATTATGCCTCCTACTGAGGAGATGAGAGCAGAAATTTCATGTACAGTGTGGGTGGGGTCTTGGATGGTGTCTACCTTATGCTTGTTTCTTCTGTTGTAAACATCTGTGATGGGTAAGCCAATTTTACCGTCTGCTGTTCACATTGCTGTAGAAGAGTTCAGCTATTGCACCACACAGTGGTGCTAGAGGTCAGACAGCTTCACAAAACACACCTCCAGAAGGAGATGATGGTTCCTGTGATCACCCACTTCCTCTACAGGTTGCTCAGGAAACATAGCCACTAATGAGGCTTTTTGATGATGTGCTGTTATTTCACCAAAAGTTGTTGGTGAGGTCCTTCCGTAGGTATTTGACATCACCTGTGAAGTTTCCGGACATTTCTTTCCCATTAGAAACTTTATTAAGCAGTTTGTCAATGCCTACATGAAAGTTACTTTCCATGAACAAAATTCCCAATTTTTAAATTAGGTCAATTTTTTTTGAGAAGTACTAAGATGTTCACTCAGAAGTCAGTTTGCAAAAGTCTTCACAACAAAAACTCCAATGGGATTTTTCTCTCCAGCAGTTTTCTGAGTGAAAAAAAAAATCCATCAGGAAGAGGCAGAAAAAATAGAAAATGAGCCCAAATGCTTCCTTAATTAGGGCCTTTGTCCGTAGAAACATTGGAGCACAGCTCTCCAACCTGCTGCTCTGTAGCCTTATGATGCACTACAATGGCTCTCTGTAACTTTAAGAAATTAAATAGGAAGGTTAAATATATGTTATTTCTCTATCAATGGGTCATGTGCAGTTTTAGGGATTGTGTAAATTTTCAGCAAAGACAATAAAGCAAAACAGAAAAAAAGTCTAAGCTTGACTGTTGTTGTGTTAACAGACCTAGTTTTATAGTTAACTAGAAAACCAACAATTAAACTGACTAATTTTGATTAACCCTCATTATTTATTCAATAAATTTTAGTAAATATATTATGAAGGTATCTTTAGGTCTCTGACTTATTAACTTTGTCTGGCAGAGGTACCTGGAGTGCAGCTTTTTAATGCAGGCAAAAGAGGATGAAGTTTATTTGATGTGCAATAAACTCTTTTATGGATGTTGCAACTTTTTTTAGCTTAAGCAAGAAAAATACTTTGTAGTTATCCTACAAATTAAATCTTGAAAAAGTTCAAAAGCCAACACCCTTGATGAAATGTGGGCACATTAATGCACTTCATAGGGAATTTGTGCATCTGCGAAGATGCTGTTAATGCTGAATAATATTCGCAGGTTAGAACCACTGAACAGTGACATTTACCACCATCCTGCATGATAACATCAGACCATTTTCTGCATATATTAAAGCAGCGGGTCTTTATAGTAAAATAAACTGCTGCAGTCTGGATCAGTCAAAATCTGGTGTTTGAAGTCCAAAAATACTTCAAAGGAGCTCCCAATCTGTTGAACAGCTGAAATCTCTTTACCAAACAAGAAGGGGTAAAACATTTTCCCATTTTAAACTAGCACAGCTGGATTTCTAGTTAGTGAACTCATGCAGAACAACAAAAGTTGTGAGGCACAATATTCACCTGAAACAACTTTATTTTTTAAGAAATTGTTACTTAGATCTGGTTCTAAATCAAATTATGCTGTACAAATTTCATTTTTACAGTTGTTGCCACACATCAAATCCATTTTTCTCAGTTTCCCTATAGCTTTTCAAAACAGCAGAGAAAAACTGATATCTTCCAAGCTGTTTTAAAATTCATCTTGGTAATGTTTCCTCACTGGAACTCTGACCTCTTCTTTTCCTTCTGTCATGAGTCTGCCTCAAGTTAAAATCCTTACCCATCTCACATTTCTCTGAATAACTTCCCTTTTTTCCACCAGTGAATCAGATAATAGACTTAAAAGTATCAAAAGGAGCCAACTTACTGTTGCCCACTTGTTCCCCTGAATGACATGAACATAGCTAAAAGGACTCGGCTGCAGTATGTAACAATAGGTATAGGTTGGAGGAGATTTTCTCTGAGCATATTTTCCTCTGAAATATGAGAAATACAGAAATTCCTACTTCCTACTTTAAAAAAAAGTCTTGTCAAATGGTGTTATGCTAAAAAGCATAGTACAAACATTTATGAAATGTTTAAGCTTGTTGTTGAAAGAACTTGACAGACAAAAAGAAGTACCTGAAGGATCTCAAAAACCATGGAACTCAAATAAAAGTATAAAGTCATACACATCTGCCAGCCTAGAAAGAGTTACAAAGCCATTATCCACAAATGGAGGAAACATAGAAGAGTGGTAAACCATCCTGCAAGCTGCCATCCCACTAAAAATTCTCAAAGAGTGCACTGATGACCTATCCAGGGTGTCACAAAACAACTCAGATCAGATTAACTGGCTTCACAGTCGATGACCTCGTGTGCTGCTTGAAAAGTTTCTGTTGACATGTGTGAGTCTGAGAGATTTTTTTCCTCCTCTCTCCTGAAAGGTTCCCCCTATCTTATTGGACAAGCAGTTTTCTGACTTCACCCCTGACATCACTCCCATCATTCTTGCTGCACACACCAATAACTATGAAATCATCAAGCTTCTGGTGCAGAAAGGTGTGTCTATGCCACAGCCACATGAGGTAAGTGAAATAAGTATCTTTGAATAATGTTGTCAATTGTATATTTCATAATTTATACATACCCACTGTATCATTAAGACGTAATTTCACTTTGCAAAATGTGCAGATGAATTAAAAGGCCAGGAGCGTGCTGCAATGTCTAAATATTACAGACATTACAGTGCTTAGCATATTTGATTAATTCAGTGCTTGCTTTGCTACATGGGAACATGATCCATGACTAAACACAGAGAAGCCTCATTAAAATGTGCCCATGATTTATTTGATCTTGCAGGTGCGCTGCAACTGTGTGGAGTGTGTGTCTGGTTCAGACGTGGACAGCCTGCGGCACTCTCGGTCTCGCCTCAACATCTACAAAGCGCTGTCGAGTCCCTCTCTAATTGCGCTCTCCAGCGAAGATCCCTTTCTCACTGCATTCAGGCTCAGCTGGGAGCTGCAGGAGCTCAGCAAGGTGAGGAGAGGAGAGAGACAGCTGTTTGCTGAGCTGAGACACACCGTTCTAAAATTAGACTTTAAAGACTTGAAATATTGGCAGCATGCTCATTAATTAACCATGTGTCCTTTCCGAATCACATTATCTGAAAAACAATTGCCTGTGAATTTTATTTTTAGAAGGCACTGGGAAAAACGTACTGTTACTGAAGTAAAAGCGTATGAAATGAAATGTATACCACACTTTTCAATTTTGGATTTCTTTCTTAAAAAGATGTTTAAAACCATATTGTGTTTGTTTATCACAGGAAGTCCCAATTTAATGCTGTGATACTTTATGTTGGTACTTGTGAAAATGTGAAAAAAAGGTTCATCATCTTGTTAGAGCTGATGGATTTAAGTAAATTAAGAGGTATATCATAATAAGAACAAGTCAAATGTTTTAAAGTGGTGAGGAAAAGCAGGTGTATCTGAAAAAGTGCAGTGACAGAAGCAGGGTTAATTAATGCATTTAAAAATGTACATTTATTAACAAAGAATATGAAAAGCTAATTTTCTGAAACAAAAACTAATCTGTAATTTTAAAGAACGGACATTCTTACTGCCTAAAGAGGAAATTTAAATCTAAAATATAACTGATTATAATGTGGTTAGAGGAAACCAATTTTCCATTCCAAATCACACTGCATTAAAGTTTAATTTGCAATCAGTTCTTTTGAGTTCACAAATTTACTTTTTAATTTGTTTTTATATTAACATCTATAAGGTTTTATTTTGGATCATATTGGTATTTTGTATTTATTCTCTATCTGGCTTTTTTAGGTGGAGAATGAGTTCAAATCTGAGTATGAGGAGCTGTCTCAGCAGTGTAAACAGTTTGCTAAAGACCTCCTGGACCAAACGAGAAGCTCCAGAGAGCTGGAAATGATCCTGAACTACAGAGACAATGCCAACTTACTGGAAGAGGAAGGGAATAATGACCTTGCAAGACTCAAACTAGCAATCAAGTACCATCAAAAAGAGGTATGCTGACACATAAAACTGTCAGTAAGGATGGAGACTTTTCTTTTTGGTTGAGCTGGGTGATTTATTTTATAGTACTGATCAAAACAAGCTTCATGGAATGGAACAAAGAGACAACAGAAGTGATTGCTTGTTTAGGATATATGCTGATTTTGGCATCCCTGTAATATGCACAATTTATAGGAATAAACTAGGACATTCACACATTTAGTTGCATTTGAAATGGCTAAAATTGCACATGGTCATAATAAATAGGTGGAACATCTTTAATCATCATTTTGGAATTTTTTTTCCTCCTTTTAAATGTCACAGATTTAGCTTAGTGTGCTCCTGACAGTTGACCAAAGGTGGAGACCATGATAAGATCAAAGAGCTTTCTGGGACCTACAACAAATTAATTGTTGCAGCTTATGAGTCTGGTTGAAAATCTCAGTTTACAGAGGTCCAAAATCAATTTAAAATCTGACATCCCATAGCAGGGAACAAGTGAAGACCATTCAACACAACTAAAAACAGCTGCTCAGGTATGGCTTCCAAGCAAGTTGAGCCAATGAGCAGACCGCAAGATTTATTGGACAGTAGGGTAGAAGCCTAAGTATCTGATTAGGTGGGCCTCACCAGTTCATCATCATAGACAAAATCATAGATTCTTCAGCATAAGAAGATGGACCTTCTCTAAAACGCTAAAGCCGATGCTGAACTGATCTCTGCACCATAACAATGATCCAACATATATGATGTACTTTTTTACCTGACTGCATGTCAACCACAACTGTCCTTCAATTTAACAATAAGAAAAGGCTAAAACAATATCAATTCTGAAAGTGTAAAGATATTTAAACATTTAAACTTATTGCACAATAAATGATAGAGAGGTGCCTTTAAAAAAATTGTGCTTAATAATCGAGTGGAGGGTAAACATTGCTTATTCTCTAAATTTGTGCTTTACATATTAATTACATTGAAAGTGAAAGATTTTTTGCATGGTACCTTACAATTAATGCATGAGTTCTGATTGTTCACAGTATAAAGGAGGATGGATGTGGGAAGCAGAATTCTTGATGCACTTTGAAAGTTAGGGGAAGGCTGAAGGCAATAAAATGTGCTAAATGGATATTCTAGTGCAGAAAAGTTCAGCTAAATATAAAGGTGAAGCAAAATTGATGAAGAAGCAAGAACATTACCCCCTTGGGCAATTTGAATTTCACTTTGCTTTTCTTTCCTGGGAGCTCTATGTGGCTGACAGACCAGATGCACTTTCTGGAGAAGTCTTCATTTACGACTGTTTATTCCACATTATATTGCATAATTAACATTAGCTCACACATTCACAGAAGCACACATACACTTGAAGATGAGTGCAGTTACTGACAAAAAGAAATTAATTGGCACATGTGCAGGTGGTCGTCATGGAAGACAATGCCCTGTCATCCTAATGGATCTCTTGATAAATATCTCTGTTCAAGGCAATAAAACTCTTCTGCAAATTGCAAGGAGATTTTTTCCCTGTGACCTGGCACAAATGTGTCAGGTGGGTATTAATGACATTAAATATGTGCCAGTATGCTCTTCTATAGCATTAACTTCAAATGTGATCAATTTTACATACTCATAAAACACATTCTGGACCTCATAGTCTCACTTTCTGATTTTTGATAGAGACATATATTTTATCCCAATAGGAGATTTTAAATATGTTGATTTAAAACATGCTAACTTCAATAAGATCACATATTTTGTTCTTGTCTGCAGAGCATGTTGTGGAATTACTATTTTTGCACCAGGATTTTTTACTGTCTGTGTTTATGTGACTTACTTTTAGTTGATCTTACAGCATATTTCAGTACAGTTCCAGGCAACATTCTGTGCAGCTGTTTCCTGAGAACAATATCATCTGTGTGCATAACCTCCTCTCTTTGACACACAATGAAGAAAGGTCCTCCTACAGATTTTTTTTGTTCCTCCAACGCCTCATATACCCAGCAAATAGGGGGTTTGGCCCTCTGACACATCAAGGGCGGACCCTTAGTTGGGCTTAAATTGACTCATTTATTCTTGCAAAGAGCATTTTCCCTCCCTTTTTGATCTTTTGTCTTATCTTTCACCAATTTTCCAGACAAACATAGAAACATTATGTTTCTATGTGTCATAATTAGCATGACACAGCCTGAATGTGAGATATTTTTTCATATTGCAGATGCTTTATAAGTGTGGCAGTGATCATTACTGGCAATCCTCAAAATGGACATTGGTGCCAATTAACCCTTGCTCTGTGTGCACTGAGGACACAGAATGGAGTTGTTTTGTATTTTTCATCACATCTCTGTTTACTTTTTTGTTTATTTTACTGCTGGTTTGATCCTGGGGTTTAGAAAGGCATTTCATAATTATCTAAAGACAAATCTCCACAGGAGTAACTAAGCTCACACAACACTCTGTGGGTTCCTTCAGCAGGAGGTCCATTCAGATAAATATTATTGCATCCATTCCCCAACATACTGTTGGACTGGTTATTGTTACACTAGCAAAGAAGATTGGTAAGCATTCAAAAATCCAAATAGGAATAAAATTAGTTTTCTATTTAATGCCTAAAATAACATCAGGCACTGAGAAGAATGCTATCAATTTTATATGCCATAGTTTAATGTTGCCCTCTTGTGATTTTTTATAAAAACTGCAATTAAATGTTTCAGCATTTTAAAAGCTCCTTTAAACATCAATTATGGAGCCATTAAAGCTAGGTTAGTGTTAGGGTTTTGATGCAGAGCATTTCCTCACAATAAATCAGTGATCCCACGAAAGACCTAAAATACAAGTGAAATCACATTTAGAACATATTTTTAAATTTCAATTATTTCATGATTAATATTGATCTTATTAGTTCTGATAAAATAATTGGACTTTTTTAGCATCAGAATAATTTTTTTGACCAAGATTGTGTGCACAAAGGGATTTGCATTTTAAATTCAAAAGTACATTTACAGTGTATGGACATAAACTATAAATATTAAACTTTATGGGAAATAAAATAAAGATAAATTAACAATATGTATATGTACAATATGTATATGTATGTACACTGACCTTTTTAACTGAATGTATTACAAATCGAATACATTACAGTATAAACAAATATACAATATACCTATTCACGATTATCCTTGAAAACATTTGAACACCCTCAGGCTAAGATTTTGTTTCAGTAATGTGTGTAGATTTTCTGATCTTCAAAACGTTACAACAACATCACAATTTTCACTGAGTGTTAAAAAGTCTTTATTATGAAATTACACTGAACTAATAATCCTTTATGCCACAGAATGTGCACTTAGTGTTTATAAAATTTAATCTTAGAAATGTAAAAGTAATTTAACCTGAAGAGTTTTACAAAACAAATCTTGTTGCGTCACAATGAGCAAAAGCCTTGATGAAGAGAAAATGAGAAAGAAATGTTAAGATTCAAACTAATTTCAGCTTTTAAGAGTGTGGACTCTGTGAGTCCCCACCAATGAATTTATACTGAAGTGACTTTTTGGGTTCAAACTAGGAAATGTTCCTAAAAGGTAAATTCTAAAAAGTTTCCAGATGCATGCATTTTAAGGACATTTTTTACTCATTTTCACAGTGACCAAAATATTCGTGATCTATTAAAGTAGCTTTATTATGTATTTACCATGCACATAGAGCCATTTCATACTCAAAATACTTGAATTTACATAATACTCCCCCTTTAAGAGGTGATATGCCACTCTAAAATGCATAAAGAAACTGAAGCATGTGCATTATGATTTTATCAAAAATGTCTTTCATAATGATAACAACTTATTTATACTAAATTATGCCTGTTGGTTTCCAAAATGAATACACTTGGCTTTCATCTACAACTCTATGGTAGCTCTTTGGTAATGAAAACATTTTCTTTTCACTGTCTTTAAAAGTGAAGTAAGAAGGTTTAGACAGACTATGTCTGGAGAGCTGCAGGTAAACATGTCCTTACTAAGTTGAAAGCATCTGCACTTACACAGCAAAAGCTATATTTTTGTGAGCACTTACAGACACACGACAGTCGAGACGTGCTTTGTGAAGAGGCAATTTTCCAACTGGACTTGAGTTGTGCGAAACAGCCACCTCAGACAAATACGGCACTTTACTGCAGCAAGCTTTTCTAAGTCACTGTGACAGGCAAAAGAAAGGTTGCTATCACATTGATGTTTGCCTTGTTTAGACTTTCTCTCACTGGGGACAGAAGATTTTTAGAGCTGAAATGGAAAAGTAGTTCTCTCTCTATTCAAAATGTCCTCCCTTCATGGTATGATTATTGTTTACTGAATCATGTCTGGTTGATATATTTGGATCAAATCATTGATTATATCAATCTACATAAAATCTTGCTTGCATAATTTTCTTGTCTATCTAGAATCTGAAACACACTTGTTTGAAAATGGCAAGAATTGATGCACCTGAGTCTGAAATGCTAGCTAGCCTGCAACTTACACTGGAATTGCATTTAAGTCCAAGTCAATTCTGACGTCTACTTTTTCCTGACTAGAACTTGTTCTCTGAAGACTGTAGACTCAATTTAGACTTGAGCTCTCATAAACAGTCCGTCTTATGTAAGTGGAGCTAAAAGTGAACAGGTTAGTGCAAATCATTTGAGTAAATGGCTCTTGTCCACGCTAAATTGTTGAAGTATATGCAAATAACTGATTGATATGTTATGTGGGGCATTTATGGCTGCTCTTTAATGTTTTATGACAGTACCAGATGGTAAAAGGAGTTGATAGCTAATTCACACTTTCTCTTTTTTTACTTTCACTGAGCAAGCATTTGCAGTCAAACTTAGAATTGTTGAGATTTTTCTTTTTAGGGCTGTGTTACATTTATTTGCCAAACAGGGGTGATTCATAAAAACCATATTCATAATGGCCACACATCAAATGTCAAACAGAGTTTTGTATTAAATTATTTCACTTTTTTTAAGAGCAACATACCTTATAGCAAACATCTTCTGCCTTTTTCAAAAGATTTATCAATAAAGCACTTAGAGTGACAAATAGAACTTTTTATGTATGTCTTCTAAAACATAGTTTTCATTACATTTTTAGTGTAAAATATCCCTGATCATTTATTTTAAAAATAATGCATAGCAGTTAAAGGTTTATGATAGATGACTTTTATACACAAAGTGCAGCTGTGCAGTGCTCTAGGCAGACTACATGATTTGCATTCAGTGTGGGAATATTCTGGTGATTAGAGACTTTACGTGGAAAAATAACTTATGAAAATGTCTAACAACATCAACAAATCAACCATATCATCATAAATTCAGATTCCTTTTTGCCACTAACACTTATCCTAGTTTTTAATTCAGATGGAATACAGCTGTTTTTAAAGATACAGAACACATTTTTATTTAATAACTTTGTGACCTAAAGGTCTCCATTACAAGAGTCAGCTGGATCTTTCAGACATTGGGTGCAAGTTAATGAGGTTTTTATGTGACTTATGTAAAAAGAGATGGATGATTAAAAGAAACCAGCTGGTCTTTTCTCTATTTTTTTTTTACATTTCTTTTCATCTTAAAATTTGTCTTACTGCAGACTGCACATAGTCTCGTTTGTTCATAAAATTTGTGTAATCTCAAACACCACTTCTCCCTTTCCATGTCATGGTTTGCACCAGCATTGTTTCCAAAGCAGAGGAGCATAAGATCCATGCCCCAACACAGATAAGAGGGTCTGTGGTTCCCATGGAAACAAAGCTGCAGTATTAATGAACTGGAAACCACCAGGGTTTGTCAACACTTTGATATAAATACCCATTATAATATTTTACAATATTGTATGCATCTATATAAATGTTTGCATATATGTATTTTAGCCCATGCAGGACACATGCAGTACCTTTAGAAATGACTGTCTACCTTTTGTTTCTGATTCATAATAAGATTTTAATTTCAAATCTTTTACTTTGTAGTCATGTATTTAAAGCACTGCTACACAAATGACAAAGAAACAAAAAAATGACATATTTTTAGCCTTTGAAAAAAAATGAATACATTTTGTATGTTCCTGTGGATGAGTACATACGCTTCTGTGAGCAGAGATTATATTTACAGAAAGTAGAGATTGCAGCTTCATTTATCTAAATAGTGCAACATTTTTAAATTTGAATGTGGATGACCAGCACTTCACTGTTTTTACTTCACTCACACTTCCCACTCCTTTATTTATTGCTCAAGTTTGCTTCCGTTGCTAATTTTGGAACTCAAATACTAGTTCACTATATTATGGGAAATCAGAAAAACAACCTGAGAGAGAAACCTCTCTCATTACAGCCTTACAGTCTTACGTTGGCATAATGTATGAAATAAAATCCTCTGAGACACCTTTCATGTCTGTAAATGAGAAAAAAATCTTACATTTAATTCTTGTAACCCTCCCCTCTTTTCTCGTTTTTGTTAGTTTGTGGCTCAGCCAAACTGTCAGCAGCTCCTGGCCTCAAGGTGGTATGATGAGTTTCCTGGGTGGAGGCGGCGCCACTGGCCAGGAAAATTCATCACCTGTGTCTTCATTGGCCTCCTCTACCCTGTTTTTGCCCTTTGTTACCTCATCGTACCCAAAAGTCGCTATGGCCTCTTCATCCGCAAGCCCTTCATCAAGTTTATCTGCCACACTGCATCGTACCTGACCTTTCTGTTCCTGCTGCTGCTTGCCTCCCAGCATATTGTCACCACAGAACAAGACAGGCAGAACCGACAGGGCCCTCCACCGACCACTGTAGAGTGGATGATACTGCCATGGGTGTTGGGTGAGTATCGTGTAGAATGATCACCTTGTGCAAAAGTACTCTGACACTGAAACAACCAGTGTCCTTTGAACTAATTTTTATGACTTCACAAAAAGAAATTTCAGTGACTTTGATTATGGAAGCAGCTATCACACTAATTATGGTTCCAAGTCTTCTGGGTCCTTATTTTGGCCTATTCTTCCTCACAAAATAGCTCAGCAACTGACAGATTGTATGGAGATTATTTCTGACCATCATGTTTCTGTTCTGGACACAGATTCCCAATTCTGTTCTCAGGGTGAAATCACTACTGAGTGCCAGTTATCCCCCACAAAAAGCATTTTACATGTTGGCCATAAAGTTACATTTTAATCTTTGGACTTGACATGTTGATGGAGATAGATGGCCCATTTGAATTGGATGTGTTGGAGTAGAGATATGTCTAAAACTGGCATGAAACCGACCTTCGAGGACTGGAGCTGGACACCCATGATTTAAAAAAAATAAAAGTAAATGGGGTTGAATACAAATGGACATCATACTTTGCAAGTTCTTTTTTTTTTTTAAAGAACTTTCTCCTTAACTAAATTCATATTGATTCAACAGATAAAACTGCAACTAATTTTCTTCAAGTTTCAGGTTATTATGTGGTAAGATGATAAAAACTAAAGGGATATGAATACTTTTGTGAAGCAAAGTATCTAATCAATAAATCTTCCACTTTCATTTCCTTACATACCTCAGTCTGTCAGTCAGTCAGATATTTTATCAATTTTATGGCTTTTCCTAGGATTTATTTGGGCAGAGATCAAGCAAATGTGGGATGGTGGTTTCCAGGATTATGTCCATGACTGGTGGAACCTGATGGACTTTGTCATGAACTCTCTTTACCTGGCCACTATATCCCTCAAGATTGTAGCCTACACCAAGGTAATGATAGTCTTTGAATAGCAGTAGAACTGTCAGTGTGTGTTATATTTTGTGCTTCATTTCATTTTCCATCCTTTCTTCTTCCCTATTTAGTACAGTGGTACTAAACCCAGGAACCAGTGGGAAATGTGGCACCCCACTTTAGTAGCTGAGGCAGTGTTTGCCATTGCAAACATATTCAGTTCCCTGCGCCTCATCTCCCTCTTCACCGCCAATTCCCATCTGGGGCCTCTGCAGATCTCACTCGGCCGAATGCTACTGGATATTCTGAAGTTCCTTTTTATTTACTGTCTGGTAAACTCAACAAAAGCTTCCAGATAAACAGGAGGTCTGCAGTAGATGTGCACAGTGGGACAGGACATGTGACATTTGCTCTTTCTTCAGGTTCTCCTGGCCTTCGCTAATGGGCTTAACCAGCTGTACTTTTACTACGAGACAAAAGCTTCGGAAGAGAAAGGAAAATGCAAAGGGATCCGCTGTGTTGAGCAGAATAATGCTTTCTCCACGTGAGTTACTGCATGTGTGATGCTGTGAAAAAAAGTGTTATTGAAAATGACTTTTTCTTGTGCAAACTGTTACTGAGATGAAAATATGTGAAAGGCTTTCTGTTGCTAAGAGAAAATACTCCTGTTTAAGTTCTTATTACTTAAAATGACAATGCATTATGTTCCACCTTTTGCAGCATGTTACAGCCCCAAAGTTCAAAGTAGACATATACCAACAAAAAGTCATTTGACTGAGCATGTTCATGTTAGTGATCAAAGTCCAGGCCTAAATGAATATGAAAAGCAGTGATGGGTCTTCAAAATTGATGATCAAAGATTCTTTCCATCTATTCTCCTTGTTCGACAAGCTATTTTGCAGAGAAAATTGAACATTTACAAATCTCTTATAGGTTGTTTGAGACCCTACAATCCCTTTTCTGGTCTATCTTTGGACTAATCAGCCTCTATGTAACCAATGTGGATCCAGACCACCAGTTTACTGAATTTGTTGGTGCCACCATGTTTGGGACATACAACATAATTTCCCTGGTGGTGCTCCTCAACATGCTGATAGCCATGATGAATAACTCTTATCAGCACATTGCTGTGAGTACATGACATAATACATGTAGAAGAAAACATCACAATTCTCACCCAGTATATGTTTTTTAAATATACTTCAATCTGTTTGTAGGACCATGCAGACATTGAGTGGAAGTTCGCAAGAACAAAGTTGTGGATGAGTTACTTTGAGGAGGGTGCCACGGTTCCCGCCCCTTTCAACATTATTCCAAGCCCCAAAACATTCTGGTACCTCATGTGTTGGATCAAGAGACAAGTGTGTAAGAGGACTCTGTCCAAGAGAACAAAAAGCTTTGGAACTCTTGGAGTAAGTTGTTATGGCGGACATGATGGCATCCTTTCACTGTCAAATAATCTACACTTCTCAATACATATCCATGTGAAGATGATTGTTGTTAAAAATTATTTGTGAAGAAAACACAGTTTAGATCTTTGAATCAGGAGACATTGCAGTACACTGGTTTCCTGATATATGGATGTTATTAGTCTTTTACATAGTAAACTAGGATTTGTCTACACACCTTTTCTACATACCCAATCCCAACACCTCACCACCCCGTACTTCTTTTACGTTTAAGAGAAAGCAGTAAGATACCTTTCACTTCTTTCATTGCCTTTCGTCCTTTGCAGGTAAAATTAGGTTTAATGCAGTCACAGTGAGGCATTTTGTAAAGTTAAAGAAGTACTAATTTAAAACTGTAATGTTATAAGGATTATCCAGATTAGATTTATTTTATTTTCTTTACTTTTTCTTATTGAACATGAATGTTTCTGATGTCCATGTAGAGACGGGCTGCGGAAAACGTGAGGATAAACCATCAATATCAGGTAAAAACAATATCTCTTACATCAAGCTGAATACCTTGACTTGCAGGGTTGTTTGTGTGCACTAAGGAAACTTGTTCTGCCCCTTGATGTCCTTTCTGCACATCCGATTTCAATCTGAGCACACACTGTCACATTCAGCAGGACTGGCAATTACAGCCAGCAGGTTATTTATCATCATTCTCTGCCAAGGATTTCCTATTTGCCCACATCCGCAGGGGGTCATGACAGCATCTGCATAGAAAATGTTGCTATGGATAGATTCTACTTTCTGTGTATAACTTTTCTTCTCTTGCATTTTGATGAAGCTTTTTCCTCTTGTTTTAGGAGGTATTGAGGAACCTGGTAAAACGCTATGTGGCTGCAATGATCAGAGATGCTAAGACAGAGGAGGGCCTGACTGAAGACAACTTCAAGGTAAGATCAGGTCCCACTCATTATAAATAACCATAAGCAGTTATTTTCAGTATCTCTATCTATAGCAGATCACACGTTTTTCATCCCTGGTAGAGTCAAATCTACTTAGATAAATTGCTTGTCAGACTGAGAGCGGTAATTTATGCCATATTTTGCAGACAGTTGCTTACCTGACACACAGAAGTACTATTTTGGTTCTCTCTGACAAATCTAATGTTGCTCTGTCACATCATTTGTTTTTGTTATGACCTGAAAAGCAAAGAAGACATAGCAAGTAATCTCCTGGTCTATCTGCAAGAGATAGCCACATATGTACTAACATATATGCACAAATATTTACAGGAAGCACTAAGTGCTTAGACTGGACTGAGCTAGAACAAAATAAGCAATTTTTATGAAGGGTGGACAGATTTTTCTGAAATATGTATCTTTTCTTTTTTAAAGCAGTTTTTTGTAAAGTCATGATTGTCAATAGTTGCCTTACCTACAGTGGAAAGATATTGCTGTAAGATTGTTGGAGAAGTAAATACATCATTGGAGGAAAGGAAATTAACAAGCTAATGAGACATTCATAGTATCAATCTGCCTCATCAGCAATTGTAATATAAGGAGGATAATCATAAAATCAGTCACTGGTCCTGGTAAAAAGGGGAATATACCATCTCCAATACAGTCACACCACCAGTTATGTTTGAGTGACAGCATTGTGTGTGCAAGAGGATGTTTGTTTTTAAGAAGACCAACTAAAACAAATGAATAGCTTCTATAGGAGGCATGTACGTAGGTGGTATGTTATGATTAGTATTTTTTTAAATGTCTGGCTTATTTTTATTAACAAAAAAAATTATCATTGGTATCAAGGGTGATGTCAGGGGGTTCTTTGAAACTCTTTTTAAGTCTTTTTAAAATAATATTTCCCACAACAGTTTTCTATAACCACTATGACAAATAATTAAGGATAAGCATTAATTATTTCAGAGTGACTTTTTCTTTGCTCTCTCAGGAGTTGAAGCAAGATATTTCCAGCTTCCGTTATGAGGTGATGGGCATGATGAAGACGGGAAAGCCTGCTCTACAGGGCGCGATGGCCAGTTCCAGTTCAGTGGATTCCAGTCTTGCTTATCCAAATTCCTCGCTCAAAATCTCCCCTGGCCTTCCAGCCAGCCAGGCAAAGAGCAAGCTCAACCGATTCAAGATCACTGCATCCATCCTCAAACAAACCAGCTCTCTTGCTTCACCCAGGCCTCCTGAAGCATCCAACGGTCTTCCTAATGGACTCTTGGCGTCAGATAAGGGTTGCAGTGAACCATCGAGCCAGCGGAAAAACTGCTCCAAAGATATTAGTGACTTTAGTTTGTTTCAAAAACGCCACTGGAATGGTAAAGAAGTCCCATCAGGGTCTGGCGAGGTTCTGAGAGAGATGTACTCACTGTCAGAGGAGGCAGGAGAGTCAGGGGGTTCAGACACAGAAGAGGAGAGGAAGGAGGATACAGCTAAGGCTGAAGAAGAACTGCTGGTGAATAAATCGGATGAAGACTTTCCAGAGAATAAAGAAGAGCTAAACATTAACAGAAGCCTTGAATGTGAAGATAAACAACCTGAAGAAGAAAGAAAAAATCTAGCTCCACAAGAAAGAAACCATGATATATGAAGATGCATGAAGTTCCCTGCAAAAACATTCCTGTCCTACAGATTATTTCATGTTGCAGTCACAAACCAAGACCCACCAAGCGTGAAGTGATGAGCTTTTGTATTTAGGTTACTTTTTCTCTAATACCCCTAAAAAAATTGAGTGGAAATAGCTGTCTTCAGACATCAGCATACTACAAAGTGTGGTGATATTCAAAGAACTAGCTGAGAGGAGCTTAAAAGATCCACAGACAAGGTGGGAGAATAATTTGACAGGATAGCTATTTGTCATGCTCTTTACAAATCTGGCCTTTAAGGAAAAGCAACAGGAACAAAACCATTGTTGAGAGAAAGTAATAAAAACTCCTATTTAAGGTTTTGTAACAAGTCATGCAGGGAACCCAGTAAACATGTAAATTTCTTTGGCCAGATTAAAACAAAAACTGAACATGCATCAATGGTTGTATCAATATTGTGGTATACCATATAAACGGTCAAAAAAGAAACAGATGTTTGTGGTTGCAACGTAAAATATAAATAAATATCAGGGAGTATGAATATTTTCATACTTATAACTACAGGCCACATTGTTCTGCAGACAAAAGGACTGACAATCAGGACAGGTTTCGGGACAGGAATGTTTGCCATGACTTTTACAGAATATGTTTTCCAGCTGTTGTTAAACTAATGATTAGTTTGTTTGTTGGGGATTTGGAAGAGCTTTTAGATTAAGTGATTTAGATCAGCAGAGGAAATGCAGCAAAGGTGACCGAGGATTAACGAGCCCGATATGATCGTTTCATCTTATTTCTTCCTCAAAGATGATTGAAAAATAATTATTCCCCAAAACACACTATTCCCTTTTAATCCTCTTTTATTTTCCTTATTCTTATCAGAAATGTGTATTTTGTTCAAACTATTCAGTTAGCTCTGTCCTTAAACAATCTCTCTACCTCCTTTCCTTTTATCTCTACACCACTTTACCTCCCTGCATCCTTATCTCACGAGAGCAATAGATGTGTTGTTTTCAACCTGACTTTCTGCCTTACACTGTCTGTTTCTGCACTTTACACAATTTAAAACGACATTCAGTCCTTCACAGTTGTATCAAGCTCTCATCATGCACAGATTCTGTCAGTGTTTTTCTATGCAAAAACCTTGGATTGTTTTTCATGTCATTCTGACGGGGAATATTCTCTTATGTAGAACATAAAAAATGTGAACACAGCCTATGAGCTATTTCAGACTACACACTTTTCATGTCTCAACTCTTAAACAGAGAAGTAACTTGTTGTTTTTGATAGGATATCTTTCTAAGATGTGCTGTTAGTTAAAATGAATGGAAACCATTTAAAAAAATCAGAATGAATTCAAAATAAAAAGAACATATAAATATTCTGATTTTGTGACTTTTCAGTTGTTTTTATGTATGTGTGCGGTTTTTCTGTTTGATAAATCTAACTTTTGTTTTCCTTTAAATTATCTTTATTATCTAATTTCTGCTATTTAAATCATCTTGCACTTTAAAACTGCATACATGTGGCTATGTTTTAATGGCAATTTGTGGCAATTCGGCATTTTAGCTTTAGGATCAGTGAAGACAGAAATGACTTTGAGCAAAGTCTCTAAAATTGGATTTTAGCAAACTGCAGGTCATTGGCACTATTTTGTTGCTACAATTTTTTTAGCGTGATGAAAAAGTCAGCAGAAATCCCAGGTTGCAGTCACTTTTAATATAGACAAGAAAATACTTCAAGTGTGTGGATTTCTGCAGATTTCTGCCATAAACCTTTTATGTGTTTTTTTTTTCTGTTGCTTTCTGTAATAAATTGTTGCTTTATTTATTTCACTGTAAACAAATGAATACACTTTATAAGGTATTATAAAGATGATTAAACTGATGTATTTCATTGATGCAAATGGTGAGCTTAGGCACTGCCTGATTACCTGGGTTTTACTCACAGATGTAGAAATGCTTAAATGCAAAAGACCCAAACATGAATAAATGCATATTTACAAACATTGTAAATTAAAACATTTTTCAGTTATATTCTTTTTATTTTACTAATCACTAAGCTCAGAGCACTGATGTAATATTCTCTCAGACAGGATTAAGCTCAAGTTTTGCTCTGAACCAAACTCATAATTTTAGTTTAAAAGTGTATTACCTAAATTACAGCTATAAAATTGATCATATATAAATATAGGTGAATATTGTTGATATTAAATAAGGCAATGTAAATATGAAAGACAAATGTTACTATGCTATTTGCAAGAGTACAATGAGACCAAAAAGAGCCCTGTGCTTGAATCATCTCAAAGAATAGAATTATAACTTCACCTTGTCAAACACAAGTTAAGGTTTAGAAATAGAAAATCATACCCTTCCCTCACAGTGAATTCAGGAATCAGAACAGCAAGCTGGTGTATGTGGGACCACAAAGTAAAAAAATAAAAAATCTGATTAACAAACTGAACAGTTAAGAACAGTGAAGGTTATTAAGTGCATTATATTTAGTGTACTTTGTAATTTAGTATATGTGATGAATTGAGTTGAAAAATGGGAGTCAGCAAGTATTAAAAAATGGGATCAAAAATGATATTTTCCAAAAAAAGATGTTGAGCTCATAAAAGTGGTCAAAGCAGCAAGACTGAACTCAGGAACACGTGTGAACAAACCAAACCAACTGGCTACACAATCAAAATATAGCTGACCGAACAAGGAAGTGACACACCATGGAAAATATAATGGCAGATCAGACCAGTACACCAAAATATAGGTAACTAAACACAACACACTAACTGCAAGAAACAATACAGCACTGTTAAGTTTGTTGATAAAATAAGCATAAGATAAAATACGTTTGTTGATAAAAAGGTAATCAGAACATTAAATACATATATTTACTTAAATACAAACACATTCCCCCCTCTCCAGCAGAAACTCTTGGGTCAGTCCATTTATCCCCTTCATCTATTTAAGTACTCTTAGCCCTAGACTCCATTTTGTTTTTTGTCTTGCAACTTCTAGGGCTCATGGCAGGTAAGAAACTGGTACAAGAAACTAAAGTTGGTCATAATCATAAACTGAAGACAATAAAATACATGTGTCAAGTATATGTGCACTTGCAAGTAGAACAAGTGTGTGTAAACCAATCAACAAACATTTAATTGCAAACAAAAGTGTATTTGTTTTGATGAATGGATACATAAATGTGCATTAGAGAGTTAAAAGTGTTTTTAGTGGGGTTTTGCAGTATCTGAATTATACACTGTCTTTAATAATCGTATGTAATCTGATAAAAATGCAGTTTTTATATATGTATAAAAAAGAACAAGTCATCTTTACCAGTACTATATATTCCTATTTGCAACATAAAGTGTGTTTGTACCATTTTCAAAGGCACTTTTTAGGGGGGCTGTATTGACACATGTTGCCCACTAGGGGGAGATATATAATACAAGATGTGCGGGCTGTCGGTTTCCTTTCATAGCAGTTTCACAACCAGCCGAATCAAACTGGGACTGAAGTTAAAAAAAAAATAATAAAAAAAAAGAATTAATTATTAATTTCTAAAAGGAAACAAAAACATTGAGTCCTCATGAGCAGACTGAACTTATTGATAATTGAAAGCATGAGAAGATAAATACACCTTTGTTGTAATTGAAGAAAATAAATTAGATGGTTAATTTTGAAATTGTTTTAATTATTACTTGAATATCAATAAATTCAAATTCCTTTAAATAATAATAATAATAATAATAAGAAGAAGAATTAATAAGAATTAATAAGAACTATGTAGAATGGGTTATTTAAAAAATTGTTTAACAATAAATAAATAAATAACATAAAATCTTAGCAAATGGAAGACTTCACATTTTTTTGACTTGTTTCAATGAAGTTATCAGTAATATTTGTGCCTAAAGTTTCAACCAGTTAAACGGGCATTGATTGGACTAACAGCTTTCTTCCCCTGAGAATTGCTGCTTGTTTTACTGCAACAATTTTTTTCACAGGACTGTCTAAAAAGTAAATCTTTCAGCTGATCTATAACCATGCTACCTGCATGGCCACTAAAAATAGCAACGTAAAGCATATCACAATAGTTTGAAAGTCCTTACCTTCCCTGTAACTTATAGATTTAAAAGTACATTGTTAGTTGATAAGTCACTGAATTTCCAAGCACCAAAGAGCTGTTGTGTTCTGGTTCAAGTCTACTCTACTCTGCATCCCCAAAGTCAAAGTCATGGAGATGCAACATTCAGTTTTTATGATCCAGTATCCAAGAACAAAAAAGAACAAAAAAGCTAGAAATAGTTCATTCCAATCAAATTTAAATACCCATTTGTTTAGAGTTGGATCAAAGTAATATCAGCCGAAATATTCATTTTAGTCTGTATTCTAACTTTCCTTTATTTCATGATGGCAATGCCATAATTTTTTAATTTTGAATTGCCTCATTGCTGAAACTTGCTTAGAAATAAACTTGCCTTGCCTTAGAAAATTAGTGATATTACACAATAATAATAGTGTACAATAACAATAACAATTAGTGACAATGTCACAGAACCTCACTCAACAAAAATCCAAACTAAACCACTTTATATCATGACTGTACCTACACTGCATGGCATCAGAAGCTACTTAGGTTCCACTTACAAGAAACAACATGCCAGAAGAGGAGTAATTGCCAAAACCTTATGGAAAACTTTCCTTTCCAGACGCTATATTTGTCTGACATTTGAATGGCCTCTAAAAACCAATAGCATGGCATTGTCTTAGGTTCCCAGAAGTTTATCTGCTAAATGTAGTCAGGATTCAGATGTACAGCTTCTAAAAATCAGAAGTCAGGACTGTACAGAACACTCTCCACAGAGGCTGATTCATGATGGATTCTTTTCTTTCCTCTTTTGAAAGTTGTATCCGATTTGGCTTCAACACAGGAGAGCAAGACAGCTGCACACAAAAAAAAAGAAAACTGGGACTGTGTTTAAGAGTTGAGGTAATGAGCATGACAGCAAGAAGAAGGAAGGCAGAAAAGCTTTAGGAAAAATACAGAGACTTTGGGAGGAAAAGGTGGTTCAAATAATAAATTCACTTCAGAAAACACAAAGACAAACAAAATGGGAAAGCAGGATCAGAGTGAGGTATAAAATATGAATTAAAGAGGTCTTTAATGCAACACGTCAACAAAAAACAGACTTCTCTGAATCACCACAAAAGGCTGATCAAAGTGATTTGAAAAGATGTCATAAGCCAGTTGGCTTGAGAACAGATATTAGGAGTACAAAATTAAATTATGTGCATTTGTTTATTTTAAGCTTTTTTAGAAAAACAACAACAAAAAACATATTTTGACTACTGAAATCCTTTAACCAAAGCTCCCAATTGCACATTCCTTAAATTACTGTTAATTTTAAAAATTATTTACAGGATGCATTTTTTTTTTTATTCATTTGGTGTCCTTGGTGCTATGGGATGAGATGGTGGTTGAGCAAATTCATATAAAATGTGTGAAACAGCATGAGGAAGGAGGAGACAATGAACTTGTGCTGAGGTCTGTGCTGGAGGAAGGGTTTGGACTGAGAGGAAGGATGTGTGTGTGGTTGAGAGAAGAACGTCATGGTATGGAAAAGACAGTAGCAGAGTAAATAGAGAGTGGGTGTGTTGGAAAGTCAAGGATGTTGGTATAAAAGTTCCCCCTCTCACTTATGTGGTCCAATATCTTGTGGGTGGGTTTTTCAAAAAGGGTTGCAAGAGAGTGTATTCAAAGGACAAAAAGGAGAGTGTTTTGGTGGCCTTGAAGTGCAGAGGACTGATAACTCCTCAGGATGGATCAGCTACCAGTGGTGACTTTAGTGGTGGTGGCGCTCTTCTTTCTAGGAAGTGTGGATTCCTCAGCTTATGACAAAATAGTCACCCACAGTCGCATACGGGCAAGGAAAGAAGGGTAAGAACAGAGGAAATAATTGGAAGGATAGATTAGGAAAATTATTTGTACTTGGATAATCTTTACTGCAAAACAGAGTGATCAAATATTAGCTGTATCAGTGACAAATTAGTAGATATGTGTGTTTGTGAAAGGAAATGGCTTTCACAATCGGCTAAGAGTTACACTCAAGATAAGTTAATTTTGTGCTTTTTTTTTTGTGCAATTCAGCATTTCAGCACTTTGTTTAATTTAAATATGAGAATGAATGTCCCATTATTTTCAAAAGACATGATTGATAAAAAAAATTTCTAAACAAACTCAAAGTTGAACAAGTGGACATTTCCTTCACTAGCAGACACAAATATGAGCTTGTTAAAATATGTGTGATTAATATTTGCTGTCTTTTTTTGCTTTTTGCTTGTGTTCCACAATTACAGTGATTGATACAAAGTGACATTTATTGTCATTAAAATGAAACTAAGAACATAGGTATAGAAATCTTGTCAGTGATTTAAGTTTCTTTTACTGATAAGGACCTTAACATTTTTGCCATGTTTTCTGAGCAAGAAAAAAATTCTTACTCAAAAAAGTTTATTTTTCTTAGAAGTAAAAGAAACTTTTCACAGATTACTGGCATTTCTGCTACCATTTTTGCTCATTTGTGTGTCTTGTGAAACTAATCTACCATGTTCCCACCTACATATGACACTATTACTCCTCCCCGTGATTTTCACTTTGTTTTCTTTGCTTTCTTACCCTTCCTCCCCACAAAATTCTTTCTTTGACAGGCCCAATGTGTGTGCACTGCAGCAAGTGGAGGGAACCAAGAAAAAGTACTTCAGCACGTGCAGAAACTGGTACAAAAAATCCATCTGTGGCAAGAAGGCGTAAGTCTTCCGTACATTGCTGATTTGTTCAAATATAAATTGGGTCTTAGTATTGAACAGTCATCTAAAGTGCAAAGTGTTCCCTGCTTTATCAAATCCACTGAATAAAGAAAACTGTCAGATCAGAATGAATATTAGCTGTGAATATTTCTTTGCATGAAAATAATTCATCCCCAGCACTTTCAGGTGGATGAGGGCGGCTGAGTTTGAGTTCTCTAAATTTCTGCCTCTGTGGTCAACCAATCCATCCACTTTCTTCCCTAGAAAAAGAGGCAGAATTTTACATAATGTAAAACAACTGCACTCGTTGTCTTCTTTCATACTCCTTTTTCTCTAGTTTGGACTTGTAATGCAGTAAATTTCTTTGTTGAACTTATTCAATATTACCCAGCTGTGCATAAAATTCTGGAGATTCATCTGGTTTATTGAGATTTTAGTCCTTGTAAGCGTGTTGAGCTTTTGTGTGTGTTCATGGAAATGTTGTCTGTTCTTATTTTAACTAGTTATAATTTAAGGAAGATATTTTCAAGCCAAAATCTGGAAGAATGTCATGATGAATTTACAGCAACAATATTTTTTTCCTGGGAAACGCCTCACTGAATGAGTGTGTTATTAGGAAACATTCAATGGAGTGTAAGGCCCAGCTGGAGCTTCATACTTTCTCAAGCAAAGAGCGAGAAAAATGTGGTGCAGTCTTTCAGACTATCATTACCATCCAATCAAACTCATTAATCTAAAGAAACACCATATTAGACACCTGAGGAGATTTCAGAAATTAGAATAGAATATAATATCCTTTCTTGTCTCTCATCATGGAAATTCCTCTGTATCAGCACCTGAAATACAGGATATTCATATACACAGAGATAGCATTAATAATAAAAAAGAAAGAGACTGAAGAGTAAGGTCAAATATCAAATATTAGAATAAAACCACACAGTCATGAAAAATAGCATCCTTGGCTTCTTAGAAATGTTTACCTGTGTAATGTGAATGTACTAGCAGAGATTAGCAGGTTTACAGTTGCAACTTTTGACGTAATATACTTACACAATTCTCAAACTGCATCAGAAAGCATTGCTACTCAATTTTCCAAAAATTATTAGTGTCTTGCAGTCATGGTTCAGAGAATTTACTGCAAGACAAATTCCAGAACAGACATTTTGATAAGACACACTCACAGTTCTAGTGTCCTCAGACCTGTTTAATTTATCAAATCTATCAAATTAAAAAAAATTGTGAATCAGTAATTTAGATTGAATGTATGCCATTCTGATAATGTGACAAACTTTTCAACTAGAAGTGGTTTCTGATTTGGCCAAAAGGTCCTTCTGCCCAGGACATCGACAGCTGGAGCAGAACATGTGGAAAAGAAACAACCACTCCAAACATGTCATCTGTCAATTACACATTGACTAAATATTCCCTAACTCATCTGCAAAGACAGTCCCAGTTGTCTCCAAACTCCCCCACCCCAAAGGAGGGGGTAAGGGTGAAGGGGTGAGGTGTATTTCCTGTATGTCCAGGAAAAGGAAATGAGTGTTTGGGATTAACTCTACTTAGGCACTCAAATCAAACTTTGCTTCACATTCCTGGTGGCTGATGATGCTGAAAAACAAAACATATATATATATATATATATATATATATATATATATATATATATATATATATATATATATATATATATATATATATATATATATATAAAAGCAAACACATTTAAACATTTCTACTTTTAAATCTTAAATGCTTAGCTGACCTTAACTGAATTATTCTGCACACAAGTGAAGATCCATCACATTTGACACTTTGACCATCTTGTAGTGATAGAAGAGTGAAAAGAACAAAATAGAGACTGGTGTGTTTTGGGAGTGTGTGGGATGACAGAAGGAAAGGCTCTGTCAGGTGTCCTCCAGTCCAGACCTTGAGCGCCAGTGAATCAAATGGCTGAATTGCCTCTCAGAATGCAGCCAAGTTCTCCAGATTTCTGCTAATGACTTGATTATTTGACTCAGCTGTTGAAGGAGAGATGCATTTAATAGTTGCAACAACCGGTCCTCGAGGCCTGGATTTGATGACTCCAGCTCTTTCTTACTCAACAGAAACCCCTCTGCTTTTCAACTTTTACTCCCCAAAGGGACGTAGCATGTGTTTCTCTTGACATTTGGCTTGCATATTGGAGCTTGGATCTTGGAACAAAGTCACACCTGGCGTGAATGTGTTCTGGTTGCATGTCAGAAAATGGGTGGACTCTTCTGTTTGTTGTGATGGCAACTAGTGATACAAGCCAATAAGAGCATATTACTCCACATTTTATGCGTTCAGACACGAATGGAAGTGGTTCATTAACAGATACTCTGCAGTCTGGTTTAAAAGGAATGTAATTATTCAAACCTGTTAATAAACTGCTAATTCCTTCAACGTTTCTGGGTATCCATCATATTGGATTCTGAACTCGGGACTGCTCCACCACTCCTGACTTTCTTAGTCAGAATTTCATGTTTAGGGGTGATTACTGTTGTATTTTCAACTGGAAACTTGTAAAGTCCAATTATTATGTAAAAAAAAAAATAACAACATAGGCCTGAACTTCAAGAAAAGGAGTTGAAGCCACTTCTCTACGTATTTTAAGGTACAATCTAAATGTTGAGGAAGTACTGAATGAGGCCTTTAGAGTATAAAAGTTGTAAGAATAGTAAACAGGTTGAGATATATATAAGATGTAACTGAAGATATAAGACAGACAGTTTATCATCCATATGATTGGTTGATTGCATAACAGAGAAGAACTGCAACTGCTTTCATTAGATAAAATTATTTAGGTATGTGCGCTCATCTGGAGGCCACATTGCTCTGATGATTGCTTTCAGCGAACTGCCTTGTTCTGTCTCTGGTCTTTACTGCACATATTATCCTGTCAGAGTAAAAGCCAAGAAGGAGTGACTTCATACCACCTCTGACTGCCAACAATTGCGCAACCAGTATTTATGTATTCAAAATTCTAACGTAAAATAATATGAACATTTTGGCAATTTTCACAACAAAAGGCAGCAGATCAAAGGGGATTAAAGTTTGCCTGACTCAACCATTTCAAACTGTGAGACCAAAGATGTTCCTTACTAATGTATGCTAAAGAATAATGCATCACAAAGCGCAGCATTAGTCAGTTCTGTGTTTAAACAGTATTTGGAATTAGCCCTCCATCTGTTAATATATCTGAGCAAATTTTTAACCTAACCTATTTCAAGAATACTCCATCTGTGGATCAATGCTGTAGATCAGTTTTCCCTTTGCCTAACATTTTCTTTCTTTATTTGTGTCTCAGAGAAGATGTTTAAACTTATTGACCCCTTATTCAATATTCAGTAGTTTATCCAGCAGTCACCACACCCATTTTGTTTGCATCATATCCCTGCAGTAATGTGCAGCCTGAGTTCCCTAAAACTATTCCACTCTTTGAGAAAAGCACATTCATTTTCTCCCAGTTTCTTTTAGTTTCAAGTTGCTAATTTTGGACTAAGGAAATCTTTTACATGTCTTAACTGGCCCAGAACCAAGTGGACCAGTCACAACAGAAACTGAAATTAGAGCTTATTTTTTCTTCAATAGAGCAAAAACATACGGAAAACCTTGAGGATGGGGGTTGCAGAGGGCATTGTGTAAAATAGAATTCTTTTTTGAGCTCTAGATCAAGCTATATATATATATATATATATATATATATATACAGAGGAAAGCCGTTGTGGTGGATGTGGCAATACCAAGTGACTGCAACATCAGGAAAAAGGAGCATGAAAAACTAGAGAAATACCAGGGCCTAAGGGAGGAACTGGAGAGGGCCTGGAAGGTGAAGACCACAGTGGTGCCTGTGGTCATCGGGACCCTCGGGGCAGTCACCCCCAAACTGGAACAGTGGCTACAACAGATCCCAGGAACAACATCAGACATCTCAGTCCAGAAATGTGCAGTCCTAGGCACAGCCAAGATACTGCGCAGAACCCTCAAGCTCCCAGGCCTCTGGTAGAGGACCCGAGCTAAGAGGAAGAAGAATCACCACCCGCGGTGGGTGAGAAGGGAATTTAAATATATATATATATATTTTTTTTTTTACCGCTTAAGTATCAGTCAAATTCTGCATCTCCATCAGTCCATCCATTTTCTTCCGCTTTATCCGGGGTCGGGTCGCGGGGGTAGCAGCTTCAGAAGGGAGGTCCAGACGTCCCTCTCCCCAGCCACTTGTTCCAGCTGCTCCGGGGGAATCCCAAGGTGTTCCCTGGCCAGCTGAGAAACATAGTCCTTCCAGTGTGTCCTGGGTCTTCCCCGGGGCCTCCTCCCAGTGGGACCTGCCCAGAACACCTCACCAGGGAGGCATCCAGGAGGCATCCTGACCAGATGCCCGAGCCACCTCAACTGGCTTCTCTTGATGTGAAGGAGCAGCGGCTCTACTCTGAGTTTCTCCCGGATGACTGAGCTTCTCACCCTATCTCTAAGGGAGAGCCCAGACACCCTACGTAGAAAACCCATTTCATCCGCTTGTATCTGCGATCTCATTCTTGTCCTGGTCGTGGTTTTTGTCCTGTTTCACGACAAGGACAAAAACCACACTGCTCTTTCTGCATCTCAAGCCATAATGATTCTGCTACATTTCAGTGTCATTTCATGTTCTTGAAGAGTCACTTAAATACAACATTCTACATAGTAAGCCTGTGTAATAGCTTGGGTTGTAGTGTTCTGATTTTATTTCTGCCAGTTTCAATTTAAATTTGATAATTTCTCTGCCTTTGCACCTATAAATAGTTTGTTTGTACTGGGAGAACAGTACGCTTTGAAGACTGACTAATGCAGAGACACATCAACCTCAGCTGGTATTAAAACCCCATAGGCTTAACTTACTGAGGTTTCTTATGCTGCATCTTTAAAAAAAAATGGACCAGTGAACCACACTCTGGAATTATGTTAGAGTAAAATCGCATTTCTAAATAGACTAGAAAAACTAAAACTATGTGTTAACGGTGGAATTGTATCATGCCTGTGAACGTTTAGCAATATTTCCTTTGTTGCAGCAATGCTGTTTACCTGCTTTTTTTCTTTTGCGTCCAACAATGGCAGCAAAGACAGCAGTGGAGAAGCACCGTCATCCAGTGTGTGCATAGTTGGATTAAGATGTATTAACACATGGATCAGATTCTAGATCTGCCACAAATGCGTGAGCATTCCTATGGATGTTGGGCCGAGAGAAAAAGACAAAAAATACCCATTTTGATAGATTTTATGAGAAGTCTCTTATACATTTCTTAATTGTGTTCATGCGTACTTTATACATTTTCATCCAGTTTAGAGGAACCTCTCATAATTCCCAGATCTAGTACAGTTGAGAAAAAAATACATATCTTTCAGTTGGTTTGCACAAATTGCAAGCTAATCAAAAAGGAACAAAATTGTGTGCTGTGAATTACAGCACACAGCATGAATGCTCTCTGTAAAGACATTTAAATTTGCAATGAATGATGAAAGCTAGGTAAGGGACTGTTGGCTGAAAACCTAAATTTTGTTTTGCCTGGAAATCCCAGGTTCTGACTCGGATAACAATCCAAAAAGATTCCCGGTTAGCTTTGCACATTTACATGTTACATGATAATGTTATCCAAAAGATTTGAGCCTTATTTTTGACTCAGAAAGCAATATTTTGGTCTTATATCTTGTCTAATGTGACGGGGCCAGACACTTTCCGTTCTGGTGATTTTATCCTCTCCCTGGTCCTGTTCCCATGTGTTCAACTTTAAAAAATAAAATAGAAAGACATGAGTAAGAATATTCCAAGAATTGTTTCCCAACCAGTTGGAAGCAGGTTATGATAGGTTTTTGTTTACTCCTCATGATTTTCTATATTTTGTCTCCAACTGAACTGGGATGACCTGGTTCAGCTCAACCAGCATGGTTCCTTTTCTGCTACATCTATAAATCCATTCCAAAGTAATAAAAAGTGTCAAAGACTTGAAGGATTTGGGTCAGATCCAAACACTAAACTAGGGGGTTTAGTAGAACCCACTATTTGCACTAAATGCACCACTATCTTCAGCTTATCTTGTGAGCTGTGACTCCCTATCAGCTGAGCTGAAAAATGTAATTCAGGACATGTAGTGTGAATTTAGGCAGAATGATTTTCACATAAAATAATCTTGTCTACTTTCCTTGTTAACATGATAAGTGTTTGCCATGTAAGTCTTCTGTTTCCTATGGAGTAATAGAGCAAATCTATCAAGTCCAGTAAAGTTTCTCTCACTTTGATATTAACTCTTATAGACTTATTTTCTTCACCACATGGTAGCTGCAGAGTTTTTGTCTTTTGTTTTGCTCAGATTTTCATGTCTTTTGATATGTACGGCTCTGTTGCACTGACTTTCGTTATGTATGTTTATTTGTTATATTGTATGACATTCGCTGGATGTCATTAGCTGATTGCTGAGATAAATATTCATTAGGGTTTCCAAATGAGTTATCCGTTACAAATTTTTCACACTTTGTCTTGGGAAAAATTTATTATGTTTATTGTGCTTTGCTTATGTTTTCTCCTTGCAGTTATTTTTAAGAAGTCCCCCATACACCATGTTCTCCTCATTGAAAAATATTAAACTCAGCGAAAGTGCTGCTTTGTGTACTCTTGCTATGCAATTTCTTTTAGTTCACCAGTCATGATCCAAACAGTTGTCATTGTCTCATGGCTCCAGATGTTGTTTTCTTTTTTTCTCTCACTCAGCTGCCAAATCTGCTCCCTTGAGAGAGATTTTTTTTCATTATCTCAACTTGCATTGCATTCATATTTGATCTCCCTCTGTTTTATTTATTTTCATTTTGCTGCCAAAAAATTGAAACAATACTACACACAGCAACTGCAAGTACTTGAGTAATAATGAGGGGGGTTTTATTCTTATTCTACATCTGCTTCTGTTTTAATGATTAACAGTGAACCGAAACTTTCATGTTTGTATTTATTTTTCCCTTTTTCCAGGGAGGTCTTATATGAGTGTTGCCCTGGGTACATGAAGCTGGATGGAATGAAAGGATGCCCTGCAGGTGGGATCCACTGTAGTCTAAACTTATTGCTCTCTGTTGTTTTTGTCAAAAATTGCTAACTTTAATTTTCTCTATCCTACAGTGGCTCCAATTGACAATGTATATAATACTTTGGGGCTTGTAAAGGCTGAAACCACACAACGATACTCTGATATATCAAAGCTAAGACAGGAAATCGAAGGCACAGGCACATTCACTGTGTTTGCGCCCAGCAATGAGGCTTGGGACGAACTGAATCCTGTGAGTGATGTGGAGGTGTAAAATAATCTTGTAACAAATATTCTAATTTTTTAAACTTTTCACACTTTCTCACATTTATACCACACACTTTTACATTAAATTTGAGATTTATGTGATAGACCAAAATTGTTAAAATCCCAATGAAATACAATATTGTTTTGTGTTTATGGGTAACAGTTTAGGGAGTATGAATTCTTTTTCAAATTACTGTACATATTTGCATTAATAAAGCCATTTACTGTATTGTCTTCATTATTGTGACTTCCATAGACTGCACGGGCTGCATTAGAGGACAATGTGAATATTGAGCTTTTCAACGCGCTTCACTATCACATGGTAAACCATCGCCTGATGACCAAAGACATGAAGAATGGAATGCCTGTCACTTCAATGTACAATAGCCAGGCGATCTTCATCAACCACTATCCTAATGGGGTCAGTCTATGAAACAATCACTGGTGCAGAGTCATGTACTCGTAATGACTGGACTGAAAATTGTATCTCCCTCTTTAGGTTGTGACTGTGAACTGTGCCAGGATCATCCACGGTAACCAGATGGCAACTAATGGTGTGGTGCATGTCATAGATCGGGTGATCAGCTCTGTTACTGGTACAATCAAGGACTACCTGGAGAATGAAGAACAGCTCTCCTCTTTCAATGTGATCAAACTTGAATTGGCTTCAACAATTGAATCAGGTCTTGTCTTCTTTGGATTTACATTTAACACAATATTTCTTGTTGTTTTTGTGCTTTTCCTAGAATGCAGTATTTATTGCTGGTATTATGAATAAGTTGGGCCAGCCCGGTCAGTTTACGTTGTTTGCTCCAACAAATGAGGCTTTCGATAAGCTGACGCCAGGATTCATGGAGAGTATCTTTGAAAACGAGCCAGTCATTAAAGGTACAAACATGATAAAGCAAAAATCAAATTGCTTATTGTCTTATTATGATCTCAGCTGACTCTAAAATTTTGACTCCTTCAGTGCTCCTGGTGCTTATATAATTACCACTCTACATACTTTGCATGTACAAGCACAAGACACTATTTTAATGTTTTTTAAAACAATGCATTCACCCCATTTAATATCCATCTTTTTTAACTCAGTTAATATTTTTGAAAGGATTTGCCTTAAAACATCTCAAAAAAGTTTATAAATTAAATCAATTAAAGCCAAGATACTTAGTCATACGCATTCATTTACTTTCACGTCGTAACTCAAACTTGATACTAAAGACACAGTTTACTTCTATTATAGTTATGAATACATATTATGTAACTCTTTAATAGTTTACCTTAAATTGAGTCAATTCTAAGAATTGGATATTTTAAGTTTCAAAACATTTTGTTTAGGTAGATTTATGAAAAACAGTTATGCCTGTCTCAGGCATAACTGTTGGAGAAACAAAGAATCAAGCTACAAGAAATATTGCTCTTTGTGGTATTAAATTTAGCCACTATAATCATAAAATCATGGAATATCAGAACATCATATAAGACACTGTGTGCATTTACAGCCACACGCTAGTGCTGGCAAGAAAATATGGAATACACGGTTAATCTTGCTGGCCAGATGACTCCCATCAAGTTCCACAGCTGGGCATCCCATAAACTAAGCTTCTGTTCCATACCACAGGACTTAGGTCATCGTGCACAACACACTTGTACACACAAAGAAGTGTGTAATGTCAAACTGACATAGTGACTATTAGCTAATAATTTTGATTTGGGCTCAAAAGATAAGAGGGAGTGTGTACAAGCTGCCTTCAAACCTCAGTAAACAAGCCAAATATACAAAAGTTATTTTCTACAAAATTGTTAAGACATATCTCTGAGAAGAGCACTCCTTTTTTTAGTTGAAAGAATTAACATTTGAGCATCGCAGATGTCACATTATCAACAGCTACACCTCATTATTTAGTTAAAATCAAGTTCTAGCGCAATATCAGACAAAATACCACATCTATTATCTAACCACAATACACATTAATAAGCATGAAGTTATTTTATGAGCAGCATATTCAAGTGAGAAGATATTCAATTCCACATCCTGGTGGTGAAAAAATTACATCTGAGAGATGTCTGAAAGCACCAAAAACATTGAAGTGAAAATCAGAAGTAGCCTATCGAACAATGTAAGGTTGTTAATGGTTTCATAAAAACATGTTGATTTGACCTAATCATTACACAACACAAAGGCAGAAGAAGCAACAACCAAAATATCAAATGTATCACAGGCGTTATATGATGTCCGTCAGCCTTACCACCTTAAGGCTTACTCAATCTACTTTTTTGCTGACAAGCTAGCCTTGATCAGTGAAGGCATGGACTCTACTTGACCTCTGAGGGTGGGCTGTTGATACAGCTCACAGACATTTGATTGAATTGATATCTGGAGAATTTTGATCATAACTTTATTTAATTGCCTTAATATGACCTGAGCAGCACCTTCTATATTTCAGCCCTGGTGACCTACCACCTGCTGAACAGTGTCCAGTGTGCAGAAGCAATCATGGCAGGATCAGTGTATGAGACTGAAGAGGGCAGCACCATAGAGATTGGCTGTGACGGTGACAGTCTGACTGTAAACGGCATCAAAATGGTGCTGAAGAAGGATATCGTAGCCTCCAATGGAGTAATTCACCTCATAGACCAGGTGCTCATCCCTGATTCAGGTAAGTGACTTCTCCATAACTATTTGATGTCATTTAACTGCACGACAGCGACTTGCAAAAATTTAAAAAAATAAAAACAAAAAACATTAAGCAGTCATTTGACCAGATCATCTTCCTCCATATGTTTTTTGTTTTGTTTTTTTTCACATAACTGTGAAGAGTACCACAACTGGCTTGTTGCAAACTTGGGAATTCAAAAAGATTTCAACAGTGGATTTTTTCTTGTTTTTTTTTATCCATTTAGCAAGTGTACTGTCAAATTAAAATAGTTTTGATGTAGAGAAAGTCAAGCGGTTTGAATACTTTTACAAGTGTGTGTTTGAGTTTTCCATGTTTGTATGCCCTTGATTAGCCAAGGAAGTGAGGGAACTGGTTGGAAAATCCCAGAGCACTTTTGGCGACTTGGTCTCTGAAATGGGTTTAACTTCTTCCCTGAGTTCGGACACACAGTACACACTCCTCGCTCCCCTAAATGCCGTCTTCACAGGTCAGTTGAAATAAGTTCTACCGAACTTATTTCAGAAGCCTATAAACAAGCTATTCTGTGTAATAGGTTTACATTTCATGTCATTAACATCTTACACACAGAAAAGAAAGTGGAAGCGATCTTCTGCAATATTTTTTTTTCTAGCTTTATTTTAAAACTAACTTTAATGTGTGCTTTTCAGACGAAGTGATGGCAGATGATGAGTACCTGAAACTCATTCTGGAAAACCACATGTTGAAGTTAAAAATCTCACTGAGTATGCTGTTCAACGGACAGCTGCTGGAAACACTTTCTGGCAAACTACTCAGAGTCTTCATCTATCGCACTGTGAGAGCTATGTCTGTGTCTGTTTTTGAGAACTGAGAATAAAGTATGTCAAAATATAATTATAGATAAATATATTTGAAGTGAAAGCCAATGGCAAACATTGGCTTCCATCTTTGAAGTCTTAAGTCAGTGGACTTAAGATTTCTGTTTGTCGATATTTTAGTTGTATTTCGGCTGTAATCTAAAGCTGCAAACTAGTTAAATATGTTTCTGCTTGCTCGGTTTGGAAACTACAATCATATGGGATTCGTTTCTTCATAGAAACATTGTATTGTTTAGTTTGATTGATTGTGATTAAAGAGGATTGTGTGACAGAACCAACTCCCCTTTCAAGAAATTGTTTCCAGATTCAAACAGTGAATGTTAAATGTGTGATTGAACTCTCTTTTCTCTTTTCAAAGGCTGTGTGCATAGAAAGTGCATGCATGGTGCGAGGCAGTAAAGAGGGAATGAATGGGGCCCTTCATGTGATGACATCATTGATCAAACCAGCCGACAAAACGACCTTTGAACTCCTGGATGCTGATGGAAATTTTAAGTGAGAACATTTTTTTTTTCATATATTTATTTTACATTTAAAATGAACCATACCAAACCCATAAGAAAATGTTTCTGCGTTTTCTAATGTATGTCAGATTAAAAGATCCCTTTATGGTGCTTCTTAGCAGCTTACATGCTCTTCTTTTGCCTTGACTGGTTGTATATTTTAAAATGGTAACATAATTTCTGTTGAATGTTCATGATCCTTAATTCCTGTGTTTTTTTAATTAACATTTTTAAATGTTTTTGTTTGTTTCTTTCTTCTCTAATGGCATTGGCAGGGTTTTCTTGTCACTGATGGAAACAGCTGGTCTGGGAGATTTGCTGAGGCAGAATGGCTCTTACACAGTCTTTGCTCCAACTGACAAGGCATTTGAAGCCCTTGGTGCAGATGACTTAGATTTGCTTAAAAGTTAGTATCCATCAAAACCCCACCACGATTTTAGTAGCTCAGGTATGAATTTGAGTAATCAAATCAAAATTGTCTGTGTTGTCATTGGCAGGTGATTTAAATGCTTTGAGAAACATTCTTCTCTACCACTTCAGTGAGGGCATCATCATCAATGGAGGACTAGAAGCTAAAGTGACTAATCTGCTGAAAAGTCTGCAGGGCAAACCCCTCCAACTTAAATCTGTAAGAGCTATTCCATTTCTTCTATGTCTTCAATGCAAAAGCAGAAATTGACTGAATACATCCACCTGTCATCAATTAAGTGGTCATTTTGAAACCAAGATCATTCTGTTTGTTTTTTGTTTTTTGGAGCAAGCCCCAAACTCTCCACAAGAAGGCATCCTAATTAGATGCCCAAATTGCCAAAGTTGACTCCTTTTGAATAGCAGATGAAGTTCCTGACCAAACACAGCCACCTTATATAAAAAGCTAATTTCAGCTTCTTGTAGCAGGAATCTTGTTCTTTTATTCATGACCTATAGGTTACCTCAAGTGACTACAGGCAAGAGTATGAACTGAGACAGTTAAGTAAATTTACAGCTTGCTTTTGGGCTCAGATTTTTTTTTTCATCACAACAAACTGAAGCAAAAGACACCTTTCTCCAGATGACATCCTACCCAATCTACCATTCTCTGGTTCCACAGGAAGATGTTTCATCTCCTCCAATGGCATCAGAGACTGAGTTCTAATATGGAGGGAATTATCTTTTTTCTTTTTCCTCTTTTTCCTATTAATCTAATTCTTAGCAGGTGTTTTGTTTTCTATACTTGACCACATATTTTCAGAACTTAAAAATTGTATATGTAAGATCCTAAAACAAGTTCAAAATCTGCTTTCAAATGGATTTAAATACAGTATCACCAAAAAAAATGGAAACTTACTTCCAACTTCAGGTAAATTGCATGCAGAAGCATCTGTTGAATGAAATATATTGTAGGTGTTAAAGATAAAACACAGGTTGAGTGCTTTTTAACACTCAGCCTTTGTTTTACCTTGAACTACCTTTACTGTTTCTTCATAAACATGCTTTTATTATTGTGTAATAAAATTTTATGGCCACACATTCTGAGAATTTGAGTATTGGACTCAACTTTTTTCCAACTTTCTCATTTTAAACTCACATCAGAGAAGTCTATATCAAAGTGCTTCAAGGCTAACAATATGCTGTGGAGAACAGCCAGGAGTAATAAAGCATGATATTTTATCTTAAACATCAATGCAAATTCTTTACCTTCACTCCTCATGTCTACCTCCCATGGAGCCTCTACCTGCTACAGCTTGTTTATTTTTGGAGTCAGCTACAATGAAGTGTTACAATATTTTGTCTTTGGAATACATTTTTCCTTCAAAATTATAAAAATAGAAACTTTTTCTTAAGGTTTGATGTTTTTATTTTTATTTTTTTTCTCTTTACCCCAAAGGAAAATAATTTTATCCGTGTCAACTCAGTGGAGATTCCCAAGAGTGATCTAATGGCTACAAATGGCGTGGTCCATGTGGTGGAAAATGTTCTCTACCCAACAGGTAAGAAAAGGCATGCAACACCCCATCATGTGTGTTCGAGTGGCATAATATACATAATGCATTTTCAAGAAGATATGTTGCATGTCATGTATAGACCTTCCTGTGGGCAGTCAGGACCTCCTGTTGGTGCTGCAAAAGCTGATCAAGTATATTGAAATAAAGGTATTGGAACAACAGAAAAAAGAAAAACAATAATCACGACTAAAAGAGAAAACTAGTCTGTTTAGTATATCATCTAACTGTTTGTGCTTTTTGTTCTTTAGTTTGTTTCTGGATTTACTTACGCTGAGATCCCACTCACCTTTATTAGTAGGTGTTCCTTCTTTTTCCTTTATTGCTGTAAGATGAGTAAAAATTGAAGCTAAAACTGATTTTACTACTTTACAGAAAGGATCGTCACAACTACCCATTACTTTGAAGGTAAGACTAACACCACTGTTAAAAGATATAGACCTTTTGATTGTGTGGAGTTGATTGTGTGATTTGTTGTGGAGTCCCTGACAGGCTCTACTGGTATAAATGTTGTTTAATAAATAATAACTACCTTAGAAATCCATTACGAAGCAAGATGATTCTATCCAGTACATTAGAACTATTGTCTGGTCCTTCTACTTTTTTTCTCCACTCTTATTATCATTTAAGTCTACTTGGGTCTGTTAGTATTTCTAAGTAATTACAAATGGGGTAGTAAGGGATCTGACTGGGGAACCTAGAATTAAGGAGATATAGACAGATTTGGGCCTCATTTGCATAATGTGGGCATTGCTCTACTCTTGTGTTGATGAAAGAGCTGGGCCAAAAAATTTAAGCTTTAAATTTACATAGTTCAACTCTCACAGGGAGTTCATCACCAACTCCCTGTGGTTCCATGATTTGGATTATGACAGAAAGAACTAGATTACCGATATCGGTGGTTGGAATGAGCTTCCTTTGCATGGTGGATGTGTGGATCCATAATCTTTGGTTGTTGGTTAATTTAGAACAATTATTGCTAATCTTTTGTGAGACAGTTACTCAAGACTTTAGTAAAATTAGTCATAACCTGTAGAAAAATAGTAACCATGTTTCTGACTCAAAATGCTTTTGTTTAACAGGTACAACTTAATCCACTGCAAAAAGCAGAATAAAAAAATCAAAAAATTTTTAAAGCTACATTTTATGATTAGAAATGCCTATGCAGCATTTATGAACATAACTTTTAACATTTTTCATTTTAGTACCAGAAACAAAAACAGTGATCATCAAAGAAAATCAACCTTCAGTTAAAACAGTTACCACAGTCATTGAAGGGAAGCCAACCATCAAACAGGTAACAAGAGTGATAAAACCAAATGGCTCAAAGGTGGTTGGTGAGGTGGATCGGTCCACCAAAACAGTAACCAGGGTCATCAGCAGACAGCCCACCAAGGTCACAAGAATTATCGGAGGTAAGTTAAGAAAAAAAATAGCATTTGGAAAATGTATTCATCATTTCTTTTGCAAGTCCAAAACAACCAAGGAAGTATAAAAAGCAACAAACTCATCACTTGTGATCTGATGTGTTTTAATGCAGGTAGAGAAGACAGAACTGGTAGGAGGAGGACAGAAACAAGTAGGTTCTAAAATGATTAATCCTTTCCAGAGGGCATTGAGCCTTGATCTAAGACTAAAGCTCTTTCAACAAAAACATTCTCTATCTTCCTAAACTTTGAAATGTTGTGGTGTGACCTTAGACAGGCTTTTCATTGTCTTTTTAGTGTGACTATATTAAATATTAGCATTAGATTACAAACTTACCTGCATATCTAAAACAAAATGGCTAAAAAGCCCGTCAAAATTCTTTCCTCAACTTGACTGAAATGCTAAAATGTAGTGAACAGATTTCAGCCTGAAAGGACTAAGCAAATTCAGTCAATAGGGATTCAAAACTGTTAAATGATACCCAACCTTCTTCTCCCATCCTCATCTTAAAGGTGAAACCACAATCACCACGGTGAACGAGCCTCAGATCATTGCGGGTAAGAAGTCTGCATATTAATGCATAAAAACAGTTGAGTTTAAGAAGACAGGACAAAAATCAATATTAATGCATGTCCAGTGACCATCTTTAAAGAGGTTTGTTTGCACATTCAGTCCCAGATTTGTCTAAGATAACCAGCTTCGGTGATAATCCAGCTCTGCTGAACGAAGAATCTGGGAAAATCACCAGAATCATTCAAGGTGAAAGCCTTTTCCTGCAAATCTATAAAAATTTAGCATTGGATCAGCCTGACTGAAAAAGTTGTTTTCTTTTACAGAGGGCAGAGGATTTGCTGCAGCCAGGAAGCCACCAAGTAAGATCCTGGCTAGAAATATAAAGCCGTAACCTGCAATTATTTTGTTCTGTAGCCTAATTTAACTGTTTCCCATTTATCCTCCATCACAAACCCGATATAATTAGTCCTGTTTTATGTTTCACAGCTGGAGTAAAACGAACAGTAAGACTGGTCAAACGTCATTACAAACCAAAGGAGTGATGTCAAACAAAACAAATGCATGATCAGTGCTCCTGGTTGAGTTCTGGTGTACCTGTGGACTAATTCAGATTAATCAAGTGAATCAAGCAATTTATTTGTCTTAACATCATCTAAGCCAATCTCTGTGTGGTAGGAATGATGTGCTTTAGTTTTGTAATAAAATTGAAATACTTTTCATGTGAATGTTACATCTTAAAGCCACAATTTTGTATTGGAATAAATGGGAATGAAAGATAAGGCATTTCACAAATGATTCTTTAAAGTTGTTGTGTTGTGAAGACATTTCTTAGGAAGACTTTTGGAAGGTTTATAATGAGTTTTTGTATAAAATTGTGCTTCTAACATCATGACAAACAGTGTTGTAATATCATTATGCTGTTATTCAAGTGGTAGTGAAAAATAAATTGGATATTTTTTCTCAGTTTTCAAGAAACCTTTTGTTTTGGAATACTAAACTTTTGTCTTTGTCCAGAATATGAGTTTCTACCATGTTTGCATCTAACATTAACAATGTTGTTGAAAAAAAAACTAAAAAAATAGTACATTTGTAAATACATCTGAAATAGACTTTGTTTCATTTGTTTTTCGTATTGCTGAGATATTACCTCAAATATTTAGCAATAGAGCATATTGCCCCCTAATGTAAAATGAGATGTCATCAACAAAAGTTATGTCATTTGCAAGAATGTTTCAGTTACCAGTGCTTAAAAAGATACCAGTGATTGGAGCATTTACTTACTGTGGATTTATTTATTAAAATTTTGGGTCAATGTTATAATTGCTGTTAAATTATGTCAATGTTGTTTTAAAAGTTATTTGTGAAATGAAATTAGTTTCAGACATGGAACGGGTCATCTGAGAATATATTTGGAATTATTTGACATCTATGTTTCAATGACTCGATCCTTCTGTAGTAAGTCTGATTAGGAACCTAAGCTGCTTACAGGAAACATGATTAACTTTTCAAAACTTGATAGCAACAAGCTTTATATCATCAACTTCTAGCTTATGTATAATAAAATGGGGTAGGCCACGCCCACTTAAGTCTGAACATTTTTGTATCATAATAAAAGCTTCTTTGACTAAATTTATATTTCAAAGTGGATTGCGTAGCTGATTTTGAAAACTTCATATTTTCATCACTATGCTTATAAGATAAGGGTGAAATGATAATGATTGCTAAAAAAGTATGAAATCTGATAACTAAATTTCAGGAAAAAATACTAAGAATGTTATTGGTTGAATTTTACATTTGGTAACCTGTAACTTATGGCTCACCATGAAGTCTCTTGTATTTTGTAAACAGTACATACATAACTGAAGCTTTTACGTGTGTATTAAAAAATTTTATATTAATCACACTTAAGTGCTGCAATTAATCACAATTACTATGCCTAGTCTTGTGCTTCAATTAGAAATATGCATGCAGTTATGGCTATTGCAGGAATGGTGCCCTGGTCAAGCCCCTGCTTCTGAAGAACTCCAACCAATTAAAATACCATCAGTTATATATGATTTCTATTTCTTGAGTGCTCTACACCTTGATCATGTAGCCCGTGTCAAATAATGCCACTATTTGCACATTTTTAAAAAATTGTTTAAGAAAATATTTTATTGTGTGGTGTCTGACTCCAACCCAGACAACAATATGCCTGAAGAATTACAATAGCTTTATTGCGTAAAAGATTTATAATCATATAAATCCTGGAGCAAAATACATGACATACCTCCAGTTACACAGAATTGTTGAGACATGTTAGTTCCACAATTGTCTTTGCAACTATGCCAATCACACCTTAAACATGTAATCAGAATGAAGAAAAGTCACACATCCTAGCCAAAACAAACTTATGCCAAAATTAATCTCATAGGCTTCATCTAAAAGATGTATTAAAATATTTCTGTAAGTGGAGAGAGAGTCCATTTTGTCATTCTATTTTATAGGAACAGAGAGCAAAACTACCAAGTAAATCTGGACCCTGGAAGTCTGGCCATTATATGTTGTTTTTGCTGACCTGTGTAATACCATGCTTATTATTAAAAACCTCACCAGCAATTCATTACATTTTTATTAGAATTTCACTATTCACAGCAGTGACATAGTGAATAGTCACTGGTCACTGCAAATATAAGTGCAGTGACAAGTCCCATCTTAATGAGAGAGCATTATGACAGGTGTCTCTGTAACAATATCATATATACTTCTAAATAAATAGCTACACATGTAATATACATGATGAACGTGAAGCGGTCATACTGAGCACAGTTTCCATTAGAAGAAATGTATTGTTTGTTTTTTTACTACCACAAGATACATGAATGTGCAGTATGCATTGTGGCCTCCCTGTTCTCAGAGACATTGCAATCCGTCTCCCAGAATCTGATCCAAAGATTTCATACATTCTTTTTCTCCAAGTGCAATTCCAGACAACTATGCTGTTTGTTCTTCAATTCTCAATCAAAACCAGCCAACCATAGCGGCAAATCAAAAATTTATGGAGCCTGAGAGGAGTCTCTGATGAGACAAGAGCAAAGTCCTATCCAGATTTACTTTGTGATTGATGAACTGTGACTGAAAAGGATTTCCAAATGACCTCAAATGCACGACTTGTGTAAATCAAAGACAGGGGGATTAATTTAATGTTAGTTTAATGGTTTAATGTGTTTGGTCAAAAGAGATCAAGAAACACACCGCATGATACTTGATCCAAATAAACTATATATATATATAAGAATACCATAATAACAATTATTTATAATTCTGCTTAAATCCACTGATTAAATATTTCTAATTACTTTTTAATTTCCTAATTACCTATGAAAAGCTAACATATACAAGCCTTTGAAAATATTGTACTATTCCTAGTAGTGTTAAAAACATGAAAAACAAACAAAATAAATGTGTGCATTGTTATAAAAATCAGCAAAAGAAAAAAAACTACATATATATATATATATATATATATATATATATATATATATATATATATATATATATATATATATATATATATATATATATATATATATATATATATATATATATATATATATATATATATTTCCTTTATATTTCCAAAATAAAACAAAGTTTAATGGATTGAATTTCACTTAAGAAGATTGGCTAAACTTTTATAGAACCAGTGGTTCCTATGCAGTCAATATAGTCACCCCAAGAGAGAGAGCAGTTAAAAGTTACTGCATATGTAGAGTGGGTCCCTTTGTGTGTTTGAGAGCAAAAATTGTCTGGGAAAATCTTGCATTACTCAACTATGTTGATGTTTTCCAACTCTGAGCAGACAGCAACATCTGCCTACACAAAATCTATAGAGCAGGCTTTATTGTGCAGATGAGTGAAACCATTTGTGCCTCTGGCAAGTATTTGTTCATAGAGAAAAGGGAATGTGATCTATGTCTGAAGAGAGAATGATATCATGCCTTGGAGAAGCCCTTTGGGACTTCCAGTCAGATGGTGTTTGTGTGAAGCTCCTCATTAATATATGATCTAAAAAAGATTCAGAATTTTTATTTCAGGAGATAATTAAAGTTGCTCATGTTTATATGGTAAGGTTAAAGAAAAGGGATGAGTCTTCATCAGAACATATGCAGTAGAGGTGAAGTATTACATTTCAGCTTTGGTAATTAGTCATTAGCAAAACGATGCATGTGAAAATAATCTGGGTACACCCTTCTGTAAGGACCTCTAAAAGACTTCTAAAAACTTGCATTGACACAATTGGTCCAGGAAGGTGTTTTAGTTTCATAAGATGAGATTGTCTGACAAAGGTATACTTTTAGTACGTAGATAATAAAGGCATGTAACAGCTATTAAATCTAATCTGAAATAGATCAAACCATACACTCTTGATTCTACTATTACATGATTTATTGGAAAAAAGATGAACTGCAAACTTGTATATAGAATATGTAAACAATTCTTATTTAAAAGGAGTATTATTGTAAAATGAAGTTAGCATAAATATAGGTAAACTTAAAACAGTCACATGTTCAGGCTTTCTGAATGTAATAAAGTTTTAAATGTTCCATCTTAATTTTATTGTTTCATAATATGAAAAAGTTAAAGGATTCATAACTTTGTCATATTGTTTTCTGAGTACAGCCAGAAATGTTGAGATATTATTTGATGACTAAACAAAAGGCAGTGGATTATTGTTAAAAAAAAAAAAAAAAAGAATACAGTTTTAAAGTAAAGTAAAGTACACTCAAGATTGTAGCTTTAACGTTATAGAATATGACAAAGTTAAACAAGCGTGAATACTATCAAGAGGTTGTACATGTTTTGTTTTTTTTTCCCCCATTTAACATAGTTCTTGTTTGGTGATTATATCCCTTCAACATTCACACAGTAGTAAGAGAGTGTAGTTTTTTTCATTTATAGCTCTCAAGGGAAAAGCTTTCAACACAGAAACATGATCTCATTAGACTACAATGATAGAAATATTTTCCAAGTCATCTGAAACAAGGCAGAGACAGGAAAAGAACGTGAGCTGCGAACAGGCTGAATGAGGCAGATTAGGACAAACCGGATAAGGACTGTATGCTTCTTCTTACACTTACTCTGACTTGTTCTGTGTAAACTGCTGCAGATGTTAAAGTTATTAGGTTATATGGAGAGCTTTTCTTCAAACTACAATATATAATGTTGTACTAGGAGAATAATATGTAAATTATTCACCAACAGCAGAAGAGATGTTAACATTTTAAAGTGACCTGCATCTAACATCAAAACCACAATCAGAATCTGAAAAGTGTAGCTGGCAATACTATTTAGTCACCATCCTATGTTCCTGATTGAAATCCAATGCAACCAACTGCTTTCAGAAATTACCTAATAAGCAAAAGGACAACTGAGTAATTTATTTTCAGTAAACACACCAAACTGTTAAATAAAGGCCTTAAAGATTTGCTAGAGAACAATAGTGAACAAACAGCACACACAAATCGTGTCACTTTAACACATTTCCTGATTTCAATCACAGAAATGTATACAAGTACTCTACTATACAGCAAGTTGGAAAGGAAAAGTAACCAAAATAATTATACATACCCTTTAAAGTAGACTGTACATTTATAACTTGCATTGTTTTTTAAAAAAAACTTAAAGAGCTTGAGAGACAGCTTTTAGCCAAGAAATTCAAACCACTTTGTGTTAAAAGTATTGTTGACAAGTTGAGAAACTGTCAGAAATCTAGCAACTTAGAATTTAATTCCCCTGAATTGTCTAGTGGCATTTTCACATCAGTCAAATTTTCAAACAATTCATAAAAGTACAACATGGCAAACACATTTTAAATTATTTTTTACATGTGCAAAAATTGGGTCAGGACTTTCTATCAGGTACTGTCTGTACTCCAGACAACATCAGCTAAAGAAGAACTCCCGTCGGGTTTCCTGCCGTCTGTGAATCATAATTGGAATCAAACTTTTACAAGTAATGAGAATCAGTGACAAGCAGAACATTAATACTAGTTTATTCCTACTAAATTAGTGAGATCATAATTTCTTGATAGATGTTGTTTTATTTAGAAAATGCTCTTAATTTTGGCACTGGGGGGCATTGTAAAAGAGACAATGCATTTGTCCAAATAAAGCAATTTTGGACAGTTCCTATATTTCTAAGCAAGGTTGACTCAAATTAATTCTGTTTGGTTTTTGTCCTTTTCTTTGTACAACAAAGACATTTTGTAATGACAAAAATAGAAAAGAGGGGCAAAGTTACAGTTGTCACCAAGAAAATTAGAACATCTAAACAATAGTATGAGTACCAAGGCATCCCATAAGCCTCTGTGCGTAAGTGAGGGGCTCCTTTGTGGCGCATCACATACTCTACCCAGTAAGTAGCCTGATCCATGGGTGGCATCGGCTGATCTCTGTGCAAGCTTGAAAGTCTTTGCATGTTTTCCCGGTAGCTGACTATGTGGAGCAGTTCTTTAATAGTCTTCTCAAACGTTTGACCATTTACATCAGCTAGTTGAATAATCTTTGCTGCTCCTCTTTCCTGCAAACGTAAAAGGTTGTCATATTGGTCAAAGAACAAGGGTATGCCAAGCACAGGGACTCCATAGTAAATGGCTTCCTGGACTCCATTTGTTCCTCCGTGAGCGACGAAGACTTTGATCTGCGGGTGGCCGAGAAGGTCCTTTTGTGGCATCCAGTCCACTATTAGAGTGTTGTTGCCCAAAGTAGAGGGATGCTCCCCTTTGTGCCTCCAAATCACCTTATAATAAAAGGCACAAACAATGTAAATGTTAAGTGAAAGCCAAGATTTGCACAATACAAGTGTGGCGTGGCTATTGTTGTAATCTTCATAGCAAATATAGAGACATATAAAACTTATTAATATTGTTTGGATGAAACTTAAATCAAAATCAGCCATTCCATTTTTTTCAAAACAGCAAAGTAATTTCAAATATCCTTTTTCTTTTTACAACACAACATAATCTGTAGCCATTTCTCCTGATTTCCTTCTCCTCACTGCTATAAAGCTCTGTATGAAACTTCACACTCAATCTTGACCAGAAGAATTTAGTATTAAGTATCTGGTGTCTGCTTTTATGGACATTTTCCAGGACCTGATCCTAAAACAACTCAAAACTTAAAAATGAAAAAGATTATTTTTTTACCTTTTGGGGCATCTTGGCAAAAACACTGGCAATTTCATCTGCAATCACTTTGGGTAAAGCATTGACCAAAGTTCCCAGAGTCATGATGATGACTCCATGTTCTCCAGCACTCTGAACAAAATCCTCCAGGTCCGCTGGTAGAGGCTGTGCAGGTTTGCACTGGAACCCTCCAATGTAGACAACATTTGGCATTGTTGGCCGAGGAAACTCAAACACAAAATCTGACCTAAACAACCAAACGTCAGCACCTTGAAGCAGTGAGACAATGTCACATCCACCTTCAATGTATTTATTACACAAATTAGAATAGATAGGTCCCACAAGAAACTTTTCCTGGAACTGTATTATAATATAGAAAAAAAGGTTTTTCACCCTCTGGATAAAATCCATTCTGTCAGTTAAGCCAGATCCAGGCACTGGGATGTAAGAGAGGGGTGAAGGTGCCAAAATAAAGTGACCTTCTCCACTTGTAATCCAGCGAACATTAAGGACTAAAGGCAGTTTAAGATATTTAGCTAACACAGGACCTGGACCCATGGCTGGATCAGCAAGAACCAAATCATATTGGGAATCTTTTAGGTTTTTGACCAAAGTCGGATTCTGAAAAATCTGAATTGTAGCATTGCACCACAGCAAATGGGCTTGAGTAATCATAGAAAGGAAATCCTTGGTGAGCTTCAAGAAAGTCAAAAGTGAAGCCCCTTCTCGCTGTGCCTAAAGAAAATTGTGAAACAGAAAATAGTGGTTAAAAGCATGACTTAATGAAACACATTTAAGAACAAAATGTCTATATTTGCCAATTCAAATGCAAGGTTCATGTGAAATAAATATTGTGATGATAAAACTAAGGATCTAACCATTAAAACATTCAACCATTAATGTGGCACATTATATCCTCTGCAATTTAAATGAAATTCAAGCTAATCTAGAGTGAGAAATTTTAAAAATTACCTGCAACAACTTGATAGCAAACATGTCCAAACCACCTGTGCTTTTAATGGGTTGTAACCATCATTTAATTTAATTGGAGCATTCTGTCTATTTTTGTACGTATCTGGAATTAATTATAGAAAAACTGTTCAGTTTCTTTCAGATTGTCTGAATTGATACCCGAATTGACAAATTTAGGTGTCCTAGTAGGATTTTATTGACACTTTTTTATTAAAATTTCTTACCTAAGGAAATTTAGTTTGCAGGGAGGTTGCAAAGCCTAGAGGGTGCATAAGTATTGGTTGAAATAAAGGTACGAAAACAACATTAATGATGGTGAATGTTTCTTCATAAATTCTATGTGCTGATTGATATGTATTACATGGTTATTTTTGTATTTCACTCGGTCACATTTGTACTTTTGCTTACATTTGTTCTTTGTTGGCTCCAAAACAAATTTTGCCTTGGAAAAAGTTCATTGTGACCTTGATAATAAATTAAAAAAACTAGATGGAAAGTTATCAGAAAGGTCCAAAGACCTTATTGCAAGATTAGAATCAGCAGATATGTCTGTTTAGTGTTGGAATTTTAAACGTGACAACAGTCTCTAGTATTTTTAATCTTTTATCCACCTTTATCTGAAGGTGGATAAAATCATGAACAGTTCTTTTTTGAAATGATCTTCAAAGGATCCAGACCTTAACCTGATAGAAAATCCATGAGGGCTCACACAAAGAGCTGTGAAGAGGGGATACCCTTGATAATCTGACAGATTTGGAAAACATTTGCAAATACTGGCAACTTGGCTTGGCAAATACTACCAAGTCAAGACAGAAGATGCTGACAGATTTTCACCAACATATGCTTAAACTGGACCAAAAGGCAGTTCAACATATCAATAATTGTGGAATATTTGATTTTTCTCCTTCAACATATGTTTGTTTTTTCAGTTAAATTGCACAAGATGCATTTCACTGTAAAACCAGAAAGCTCTGAAATGATTGATCAAGCTTTCATTTTTTTTATGTCACAATACCTTAGCATTGTATTTCCCAACACTGGTCCTCAAGGCACATTGTCCTGCATGTTTTAGATGTTTCTCTGATTTAAGACGCCTGATTCAGATGACTACAGTTCAACAAAAGCTTGTTAATCAGTCATCAATTGAAGTCATGTGTGCTTGAAGCAGGGAAACATCTAAATCATGCAGGGCAGTGTGCCTTGAGGACCAGGGTTTGGAAACACTGCATGCAGTATATACATAAACACATACCCTCATTTGCTCTTGTAGATATATGTCAAAAAAGTTCTCTAAACCTTCATTCATTTCAATGGTGATGGATGTGTAGAGGGGGGATTTTTCTGGAATGTACCAGCTGGTAGAAGACCTAATCACACTGATGTTGTGTCCTCTGGAATGAAGTTCTTCCAGTAGTATTTTCATATTAATCCAGTGGCTGCCATCCACAGGGAACACCAATATGTTTCCCCCATCGCAATGTGATGTCAACAGGATTAGGTGTAAGGACAGTGTGATTATACTGGAGAAATGAGTCAGAGCCATGGATCCTACAATGTCCCAAAGAGAAATAAATGTATTTCATTACTATAGACACAAATCAAGTTTGGACAAAAGATTACAGCTAAAATTGATTGAAAATGACTAGAACAATAAAAGTTATAATGCACTCAGTTTCCAATTTCAGATGGTTTCTTAATTTACTTACCTAATGTTGGTAAAGACCACGACCGTCCGACGTACCCACACTGACAGCTTGTACAAGATAAACCAGTAGGTATTTGATTTCAAACTCCAGCTTCAGAGACGACCTGTTCTTTTGCTAGTAAATAAGGCACGCACTGTACATGCAAAACGTTAAGCAAGAACAGTGGTTTCATCATAGTGAAACAATGACCTCTTTCATAAGCGTATAGAGTGGGTTATGTAAGATTAAGCTTCAGGGGCAGAAGTGCACAGGCATGTATGAAGAAAGAAACATTCCATAGTTGAACCAGGGAGTTATTTTACACCAGACTTTAAATAGTGTGATTAATTATTGATTATATTGAATACACTGGAGATTTTATGCATGTTTGAGAAATTCTTGGTTCTCCAGTGACTGCCATTTGGAGGTGCCAAATGCTTGCTCATACAAAGCGTTGTCTATTTACCCAAATCTCCAATCTTGGTGCTGCATTTTGCTGTCGCGCTTTCTCTCCACAATGAGTACCTCCTTCGAACACATGACGTTTTGAAGGAGTGTTAGAAAGTGGACCTTCTTTAAGAAACGAAGGCCAATTTCAATGTATCATATTGATATCCAGAGTCAAATTAATTAATTAATTTGCTTGATTGTGCAGAAGATGGCAATATGTGATTTGAAATGTATAAAACATCCCCTAAGAGAAACATAATATAAGGCTCCATTAATGCTGAGCTGGCTTTCAGTGGATTAGCACTTTTATACTTTATGATGTTATTGTCAAGATTGGGGAAGGTGGAGATAGGGAAGAGTCAAAATGCAAACAGCAACATGGTATAGTGAAAATTTATTTAAACTTAAAAACTTGACATGAACACGAGTGTTTACTCAACTAACAGACATAAAAATGCGCAAGAATCTTGCACCAGACAAAGATAAGACAGAAACCTAAAAAACATGTGACATGTGAAGAGGATTACTGATCAGGTAACAGATTATCTAAATTAACAGGGAGTATGCTGAGCTGAGGAATTTAACAGGAGAAGCAAACTACAGAGACTACAAAAATAAAAGTTGACAGGAAATAAAATCTGACATCTAAAGGATAACAAAACCTGCTCAGCTAGGACACGGCAAGACTGATGTATAGGAAAAATGGTGATCAAGGCAAGAGCAGAAGACAAAGGAGAATAGAATAACAATAAATGAAGACCAGACCAGGTGTGAGAACAAGGTAAGCGAGTAATTGAATAAAAAATTATCTAATTTAAGTAAAAGATGACTATCTAAACATTAACGGAAAATAACCTGGAGAAAGAAACATGACACAGGGACAACTGTGAACCCAAACCCACAGACAAATAAGTTTAATGCAAATCAGCTTTATTTATATTTTCTGTTCTTTCTTTTGCAAAATAGAAATCTAAAAACAGCAAAAACTGAGAAAAGCACCACAGCTACAGAAGTCATCAAAATGAGTAGTACATCTAAGCAATGATATGAGTACCAGGGCATCCTGTAAGCCTCTGTGCGGAGGTGAGGAGCCCCTTTGTGGCGTATCACGTACTCTATCCAGAAAGTGGCTTGATCCATAGGTGGCATTGGCTGATCTTTGTGTAAACGTGACAGTCTCTGAATATTTTCCTTGTAGCTATCTTTATGGAGCACTTCCTTAACAGCGCTCTCAAAGCTGTGACCATTGACTTCATGGAGCTGAAGAATCTTTGCTGCTCCTCTTTCCTGCAAACGCAGGAGGTTGTCATACTGGTCAAAGAACAAGGGTATGCCAAGAACAGGGACTCCAAAGTAAATGGCTTCCTGGACTCCATTTGTTCCTCCATGAGCTATGAAGACTTTTATTTGTGGGTGGCCAAGTAGATCTTTCTGTGGCATCCAGTCCATCATTAGAGTGTTGTTGCCCAGAGTAGAGGGACGCTTTCCTCTGTGCTTCCAAATCACCTGATTCAGAATGGACAAATCAAAAGAACATATGTATATATTTACTATTTGTAGTTTAACTTGAACAGCAGTTGTCTTCTAAAATCATCCCTTTGTGGTTCCTCAACTGTGCTAATTGGTTTCTTCAGTTAAAATAATATTGTTGTTTGTCGTCATCTTAATACTATTTTTGTCTAAACCAAATTATTCCTTCCCTCAGTTTAATCAACAGCCCCTTTGATATCTTTTTTTTTTTTTTACCACAATCCTCCCTTTACAGAACAAATTCTTTCACCGCATTTTAATCTGGCAGGTTCATTGGACTGTAAATGTCTTTTTAAGAATACTGTTTGGACTGTTGAAACCAATTTATATAAATAATATCTATTTTCTAAACTTTGAGAAATATGCAAGTTTCTTCAGTGGGATTATTAATTCAGCAGGAGGGGTTTCATGTCAGTGCATGTTCAGGAGCAGATCGCAAATTCTTTGCTGGGTCTCTTGTTTCAAAATCTGTCAGTTCAGAAAGATCTGAAATATGGAGTATCCATGACAACTCCCACAGGCCATTTTCAGTTACTAACTAGGAACTGAGAAGACACAAAGGTAAATCTATCTACAATAGATGTTGATAAAACCCTGATCTATGTTTACCTGCAACATAGATCTGCAACCAATCATCTATTGGTTAAAGAGACTTTGCACCATTATAAATTAGCACCACTCCATTTGAACTATGAAGTTGCTTTTCAAGATTTTTGTTTTTGAATCACTACATTGAAAATGGATCAAGAGGACGACACATTGTTTTGAATTGTTGTGGTTTTCTTTGTGACATTTGGTTATCACGACTTTTCTACGATGTGCCCCTGGGCAACCCCAATGATGTATGGATGTCTATAGATGTACAGTACAGACCAAAAGTTGGGACACTCTTTCTAATTGAATTCAATTAGAAAATGTGTCCAAACATTTGGTCTGTACTGTATACTGTGTCAGGAGTGCTGTTAACGCTGAGTGAACACATTGAACAAGAATAAACAATAAAACCTTGGCAATTCAGTCCACTCCATTTATCATTTAGATCACAACTGAGACAATTCTGTTTTGTTCTTTCAGCTCATACCACTTTATGGCTCTTTGATTACCAAATGAGAAGCATCATATTTAGAACTAAGGTTTCTGAATGATGCAGGAATATTAAGGTGTGATAATTAGAAATCTTACATAGAGAAAGTAAATGTACCTTTTGGGGCATCTCAGCAAAGACACTGGCAACCTCATTCACAATCTCTTCTGGTAAAGCATTGACCAAAGTTCCCAGAGTCATGATGATGACTCCATGCTCCCCAGCACTCTGAACAAACTCCTCCAGGTCCGCTGGTAGAGGCTGTGCAGGTTTACACTGGAACCCTCCAATGTAGACAACATTTGGCATTGTTGGCCGAGGAAAATCAAATACAAAATCTGACCTGAACAGCCAAATGTCGGCATCTTGAAGCAGTGAAACAATGTCACATCCCCCCTCAATGTATTTATCACACATGGCGTCATAAATAGGTCCCACCACAAATTTTTGCTGGAATAATATGATACTATAGAAAAAAATGTTTTGGATTCTCTGGATAAAATCCATTTTGTCAGTTAGACCAGGTCCTGGGCTCACTGGGATATAAGAGAGTGGTGAGGGAGCCAGCACAAAATGACCTTCTCCACTAGTAATCCAGCGAACATTGAGGACTAATGGCAGTTTAAGATATTTAGCTAACATAACACCTGGTGCTATTCCTGGATCAGTAAGAACAAGATCATACTGTGATTCTATTAAGCTTTTTATCAACTTTGGATTATCCAAGATTCTTGATGCAGTATCACACCAAAGGGTATGGCCCACAGAAACAAAGGACATAAACTTCTTTGTCAGCTTGAAGAACGTAATCAATGAGGACCCTTCTCGGTGCACCTGAAGTAAAAATGAATAAAACTTTAATAACTTTCTGTAAAGTTAGTACAAAACCGCACATTGGATCCACCACTTACATTTATAATCACTTACCTGCAGTTGATATTGTATGAACTCAGCAAAGAAGTCCTTTACATCTCCGTCCATTTCTACTGTGATGGATGTGTAGAGGGGGGATTTTTCTGGGATATACCAGCTGGTGGAACCTCTAATCACACTGATGTTGTGACCCTTGGCATGAAGTTCTTTTAGTAGAATTTCCATATTGATCCAGTGGCTGCCATCCATAGGATACACCAAAATATTCCCTGCATCGCAGTGTGATATGAAGAAGATCTGAAGTAGGCTGAAGACTACTAACAATCCACCCGCTCCTAAAATGCATAAGAAACAATCCTCCCTGAGTTTTCAGGAAATGTATAACCAGAAACTCAGATATTTACTAACGTATAACAAATTTAATACAAATTGAATAAGTGTGGCAATGGGTTGTATCACATCTTATTGAAAATCCATGATTTCACACCACAAAGAGAAAGTGAGTAAAACCCCTAACACAAGACAAAGATCATAGTGACATTTACTCACCCATATTGAAGTACGTTACTATTACCCCGACTTGCAAGTGGACTGACTGTCCATCTCCTTTAGGAGACCTTTGAGTACAAACACCAATAAAAGAGATAAAACCGTCACAAGGTAAATGAGTAACAAGCAGTACACACACTACAAGAAGCCGCTTCTTAATTAAATGAATATACCATACTACAGCCAATTTATTATTATTGGAAATCAAATCAAGATTTAGTTTTACAACATAATGTAGAAATTAATACTTACTTTACTATGTGTTTTTGCTTTCATAATTGGGAACAGTTAGGAATTTAAGGGCAAAATCAAGGTTGTTTTAGCAGTAAACATTTTGGAAATTAACATTTACAGCGTGCATTGTTGGATTTGTGTTTAAAATTAGTTTTATTTCTATGCGTTTTGCATTACAAACAGGCAGACCTTTCAATATTTGGATTCTTGGTGGCTTGTTGCCCAGAGTAGAGGGATGCTTTTCTCTGTGATTCCAAATCACCTGATTCAAAATGACGAACAAATAAATGTAAAATATTTGCACAATTTCAGAATCAGAAAGAATGGCAATGTCTTTGATCCCTAATGAAACAGGTGCTTCTCTGATGTGGTGCCCAATAGTTCACTGAGTTTGTTATAAATTGTTAAGAATTACTCTTTGTCCTCAATTGTATCAGAGAATGTTTGAACTAAGTGCACAGATGAATTTCATTTTCAGGAAATCTGTATTTAGAACGCCATGAAATTCAAACCAGACATTGGTAGCAATCCAGCGATTTTAAACTCACAAAGAAATCAAAACAATTCACCCCATAAATTATGTGAAGTAATGTGGAAGAAGCGCAGGGAATAACAATTGCTTTTGCCCACTAGAATTACTTATTGCTTGCCTAAAAAGGCTTTTATTTGTTCATGACTGTTTCAAATTCTCTTCTATGAAGACACAAATTGCATCTATGGTAAAGGTGTGACTTAGACCCAGTTTCTACATGCACTACCTTCAAATCTTGTAACTTGTGGGCACATTTTATTTTTACTGTGAGCTTCAGTTCTTTTGGTAAATTCAGTCAGGGTGATTGACAAAGCTTTGGAATCCTTTCAATTTCCATTGATTTGTTTTGGCTGCTGCTAGTCCGAAACACTACTGCTCATCTTTTAACAGGTGCCAGAAGGTATGACCATCATCCCGGTTTTAGCAGATTTACTGTTATATGTATATTGTGTTATTCTGGGGGAAGATTATTGGAAAAGTAAACTGTGCCAAATAGCTCAAATTCTATGCCTTATATGGTATAATGAGTTTTTTCACAGTCCAAAACTTTGCAAAAAAGAATTCAAGACAATATTTTACCTTTTGGGGCATCTCAGGAAAGACACTAGCAATATATTCCACAACCTCTTCTGGAAAGTTCTTCACGAAAGTTCCCAGAGTCATGATAGTGACTCCATGCTACCCAGCACTTTGAACAAACTCCTCCAGGTTCGCTGGTAGAGGTTGTGCAGGTTTGCACTGGAACCCTCCAATGTAGACAACATTTGGCATTGTTGGCCAAGGAAATTCAAATACAAAATCTGATCTGAATAGCCAAATATCCACATCTTGAAAAAGTGAGTCAACGTCGCATCCCCCTGTGCTTTGTAACACATGAAGCACAGGTCCAGTAGCTCCCATCTTGAGGATACACCAATATATTCCCAGTGTCACAGTGGGATCTGAAGAAAATCTGAAACAAGCTGAAAACTACTAAAATTCCACCCACATGATACAAAGGCATGACTCCTAAAATGCATGAGAAGCATTCCTCTGTGAGTTTCCAGGAAAGGTGTAACCAGAAACTGAAATATTTACCAACTTAAAACAAATTTATTACAAAAGGAATAGGTATGGCAATGGGTTATATTATTTCAATCTGGAGAGACTCAGACGGAGAAAGACAGCGATTAAAAGGGTTTATTGACATACATGAATTAAAGTTCTTTGGCACTTGGGCCCTGGCTGAGGACATCGAGCTGTGAATTGCAATAAGCTCAGATTCCCGATGCTGGTTAGGAATGTCACCCCCAGAGACCCGACACTGGTAGTGGAGGTTGGTGAAGAGCCAGGAGAGTGAAGGTGAAGAAGGGGCAGAGGTGGGTTGAGCACAGCTGGAAAGTGGAAGATGCAATGGAGGTCCTTATCAACTGTGGCTTGGTCGGTGATTAGATGTGACGTGGCTTGGTCCAGCGTTGGTAGGTCGTTGATGATGAGCGGAAAACGCCGATTGGATGATGCAGGTGGGGCTAGAGAGTCTTCCAGTTTGAATTTATGCCTAGGCTTCATATCTTATTGAAAATGCATAATTTCACACAACTAAAATTAACACACAGTAATGATAGTGACATTTACTCACCCATATTGAAGTAAGCTAATATTAGCCGAAACTGCATGCAGACTGACTGTCCATCTCCTGCAGGAGACCTTTGTGTGCAAGCACTAATAAAAAAGGTAAAAACTGTCACAAGGTAAATGAGTTACAAGTAGTAAACACACATATTACAAACTTTAAATTCTTAGAAATTAAATTAATATACTGTACTACAGTCAATTTATTAGAACTGGAATCCAAATCAAAATTTTGTTTTACACCATAGAATTTAATACTTAAAACTTTACAATGTATTTTTGCATTCATAATTGGAAACAGTTAGGATTATAAGTGGGGAAAAAAGGATATCTGGATGGTAAACAATTTGAAAATGTAAACTTACAGCATACAGTGTTGGATTTATGATTAAAATTGGTTTTATTATTAAATATTGTGCATTAGAAGTCTATAATTTTTTTATCAGACAAATAGAAGTGTCTTAAAGAGCACCTCTCATGTCTACACTTGCTAAAAAAAAAAAAAAAAAAAATTCTCTCTGTGGTTACAGACTAAGTACCCTGTTGTGTGTGTGTATCAGTTGTGGGGGTGTGTGGGGGTGTGTGCATTAGGGACTGGAGGTGGTGAGGGTACATATGTCACAGAGGTGTTGACATTTCCCTGAAGGTGGAAATGATCATCTCAACCTGTTGCAGCAGGATCCTGTAGCTCACAGATGATGTTCTACAGAATAAATACACATCTCAAAGTGCAGATGATGAAACGTCCCTCTCCTGTGCCAACTTCTTTCAGTATGTGATAGAGATTTCATTTAGGAAATGTCAAGTTCTTCATTCTTCACTTGCATTAGTATAAAGAAAAAACTGTGGTGCATACCTGCAAGCTTTAGTGCATTTAATGTGAGAGGCAAGAACCCTTTATTGAAGTAGTGGGAGATCTCCAGAAGGAGGTAGACAAAATCACACTGAAATAGAATATTTAATGGAAAAACAGGGAGAATAAGCTTAACAAAAAACTGAAAGTTACACTGTAGAAAACAAAGAAGACATTATGGCAATGAGGCAAACAAGAGTATAAATGTCAAGCATGGTAATGTCAAGCATTAATTTTCCTTTGGGATCAAAAAAGTATTTCTGAATTTGAATTTGTGGAAAAACTGACAGGTTAGTATAATCAAGTGAATGTGAAACAGCTGTGGAGGAGTCTTAAATTTGAGAGAGAGCCAGAAAGCACAAAATAACATCAATATTAAGTAAACAATATTTAAACTAAATATGATGAAACACCAAATTGGAAAGAAGTGCAAGGTCTAATGTGACAAAGCTGCCCACGGAAAACAGGAATTTAGTTAAATTACTGAAATAAAACTGAAAATCTTTTCTTATATTTATTAAAATAAAAACAATTTCAAGAAAATAAAATTAGTATTTTCCATCTAGCTGTCCTCTATGTCTTTATACTTCTTTCAGCTTAAGTTAAAGAATATTCACTGTTAAAATTGTAGCCATTAAGCATTTTCCTAAAAGTAACAGTTTAATTTTTTAGAGAAAACTGTTTAGATTCTTCTCTGAAATAATATTAACATGCCAAATATCAAAAACGTTCACTGTGTTACACATCTACTTTACTCCTGCTGTGATCTGAAAGTGTTTTCAAGTGTGAGCCCATTCAGTGCCATAAGTTAATTACACTTTTGGGATTGACAGGCAGACCTTTCAATATTTGGATTCTTGGTGGCTATTATAGGTAGTTAAAAAAAAAAAAGAACTTTTTCATAAATGACTTTTAGATATTTTACCGTAGAATATTTTGGAAATTAAATTATAATGAAGTCTGTAACCAATAAATGACAGCACACCATATAAAAGACAGATTCTATAATGTTGTTACGTCGTTGTTACTTCTAAATGCAAACTTTTATTCCAGCTTTTGACACTGTTGAAACTGGCTGTAACTAAAATTAGACGCTTTGGGAGAGTATTCATATTTCTTTAGTTTATTCAGATTAATGTATTTTTCTTACATAGCATTGTTTAATCCATGAAAAGAGCATAGTACAAATGTAAATTTGTAACATTTAAGTCCCCTTAAACAAACAGGTGGTGAAGTGGAGTATTTATCAGAGAAGTTTCTAAAATATCCATGGTAACTCTGGAGGAGCTTGAAAGATTCGCAGTTCAGCTTGCATCTTTGTCAGTAGGGCAACCTCCCTACAAATCTGACCATATCAACATGTTAGAATGACCTAGTCAAAGTCCGGACCACAATTGTTTAAAGAATTGTTAAACTTGAATATTTATCTTTAAAGGTATTGTTTATCATCCATGACAACAGTTGAACTATGTTACCTAAAAGAAAGAACAAAAGTAGTGGAGATATAACACATCTATAGAATGTACACATCTAGTAGAGGCATCCTGCAAAACATGTACAATTGTAATTACACTCTGCAAAATAATGACTCTGGAGCAATGAAAAGAAATACTCACTACGCTTTTCAAATATTTACTTGAAAAAGAAATCACTAACGCCTAATTAAATACATTCATAATGGTGTTTGCAATACATGCAACTTTAAGAGATGGGAATTCTTCCACAGAGCACTGCAGAAGATACCTTAAAATCATAATTATGCTTTACAAAGGCAAATAATTAAATTTAATCATTTTAAGTCAATTTTATTTCAGTTTTCAATTCAATCCTCTTCTGCAGAAGAAAAATCTAAAGACAGCAAAAACAGAGTAGAGCACCACAGCTACAGAAGTCATCAAAAAGAGTAATACATCTAAGCAATGATATGAGTACCAGGGCATCCTGTAAGCCTCTGTGCGGAGGTGAGGAGCCCCTTTGTGGCGTATCACGTACTCTATCCAAAAAGAGGCCTGATCCATGGGTGGCATTGGCTGATCTTGGTGTAAACGTGACAGTCTCTGAATATTCTGCCTGTAGCTGTCTTTATACAGCACTTCTCTAATACCTTTCTCAAAGCTGTGACCATTAATTTCATGAAGCTGAATAATCTTTGCTCCTCCTCTTTCCTGCAAACGCAGGAGGTTGTCATACTGGTCAAAAAACAAGGGTATGCCAAGGACAGGGACTCCATAGTAAATGGCTTCCTGGACTCCATTTGTTCCTCCATGAGCTATGAAGGCTTTTATTTGTGGGTGGCCAAGTAGATCTTTCTGTGGCATCCAGTCCATCATTAGAGTGTTGTTGCCCAGAGTAGAGGGACGCTTTCCTCTGTGCTTCCAAATCACCTGATTCAAAATGGACAAATCAAAAGAACATATTTATTGTTTGTATTTCTTAACTTGAACAGCAGTTGTTTTCTAAAATCATACTGTTGTTGTGCTTTGGCTGTCTTCAATGGTTTCTTCAGTGTGAAGAACAATGTTGATTTTCTCATCTTAATGCCAATTTTTTCTAAATCAAATTATACCTTTCCTCAGCTTAATCAATAGCCCCTTTGAGATCATTATTAGAGTATTGTTGCCCAAAGTAGAGGAATGCTTTTCTCCATGCCTTCAAGTCACCTGATTCAAAATATATAAACAATTAAAAGAAACAAGTGATTTTAAGGTATTTGCATAATCCATATACATAATCCATAAAGAAGCAGGTGCTTGCTATTGTGGTGTCCCGTAGTTTACTGAGTTTGTTACAAGTTAGTCAGAAGTACTCCCTGTCTTCACCTTTATCAGACTACATGCTCAAATTGACTTCTTTTCTTTGTTCAGTTAGTTCTAAAATTGACATGAAAGTCAAACTAGACATTGGTAGCAATCCAACTATTCCAAGCTTACAAAAATCAAGATGGATTCACCCAAACGGAAAAATATAGTACTATACACGAAATAACAATTGAAGACACCCACTATAATAATTCAATAATAAATCATCTCATTAAATAGTTTCCTGTATGGAGAAACAAGTTGCATATAAGGGTATGATCTAGACCCAGCCTTCTATGTATTCTAATCCTATCACTTGTTTTCTATGCCCTGTGATCTTCATATATTAATTTAGAGTGATTGATTCAGATATGGAAAACTTTTGGTTTTCCATATCTGAGTATCCTTGGCTGTAACCAAGATTTTGACACTTTGTATTTTACCCTTATGATATACTCTTTCCAGCGCTTGGATAATACAAAGCCTTTTTCAAAGGTCACCAGACTAAGCCAGCTGATAATATTTGGCACTGGTGACAGAATAAATAGTGGCAGATTTCATCATCTTTTTTGCTTTCTGTAACTTCATTTGTTCATTTTTATCATGTGTTTAATACTTACGATGTGTCATTGATTTTCATGTGTGGATTATTTGGATTGTCACTGAGATCTGGTATTAATTTCAGAAAAAATTGAAGACTATGATCATTCTTTTCCTTGCTGTATATATTTTGCAGCATTCTTAGGCTATTGAAAAACATTTACTGATATCCCAAAGTTTTATCATAATCTGAAAAGTTTCAAAGAATTCAAGAGAATATTTTACCTTTTGGGGCATCTTAGCAAAGACACTGGCAATTTCGTTCACGACCTCTTCTGGTAAGGCATTGACCAAAGTTCCCAGAGTCATGACAATGACTCCATGCTCCCCAGCACTCTGAACAAAATCCTCCAGGTCCGCTGGTAGAGGCTGTGCAGGTTTACACTGGAACCCTCCAATGTAGACAACATTTGGCATTGTTGGCCGAGGAAAGTCAAATACAAAATCTGACCTGAACAGCCAAATGTCGGCATCTTGAAGCAGTGAAACAATGTCACATCCCCCCTCAATGTATTTATCACACATGGCTTCATATTGACCCCCTACCATGAATCTCTCCTGGAACCATATCAGGCTATAGAAAAAGATATTCTTAATTCTCTGGATGAAATCCATTTTGTCTGTTAATCCAGATCCTGGAATCACTGGGATATAAGAGAGTGGTGAGGGAGCCATCACAAAGTGACCTTCTCCACTGGTAATCCAGCGAACATTGAGTACCAATGGCAGTTTCAGATATTTAGCTAACACAACACCTGGTCCTATTCCTGGATCAGTAATAACCAGATCATACCGTGATTCTATAAATCTTTTTATCAACTCTGGATTTTCAAAGATTTGTGATGCAGCATCAGACCAAAGGGTATGGGCCTGTGCAATGAAGGATAAAAAGTTCTTCGTGAGCTTAAAAAATGTAAGTAGTGAAGGCCCTTCTCGGTGCACCTAAAGAAAAAGAAAAAGAAATATCCCTTTGATGTACAGATGAAAAAACATACAGAAAAACACATCTATTTCACATACCTTCATTTGGTCTTGTATGAACTCCCCAAAGAAATCCTTTACATCCCTGTCCATTTCAACTGTGATGGATGTGTAGAGGGGGGATTTTTCTGGGATATACCAGCTGGTAGAACCCCTGATCACACTGATGTTGTGACCCTTGGTATGAAGTTCTTTTAGTAGAATTTCCATATTGATCCAGTGGCTGCCATCCAGCGGATACACCAAAATATTTCCCGCATTACAGTTTGGAGTAAGGAAAATTAGAAACGAGCTAAAGAATACAAATATTCCACCCACACTGTGCAAAGGCATGACTCCTAAAATGGATAAAAGAAAAATCTACTTCATAAAACACTCAATCTTTTTAAATCTGCACATTTTCATAGGGTAAAGAAAATATATTTATATTTTATCCTAATGACTGTCACTTACCCATGTCAAACGTTATCAGAATACTATCTTGCCAGCAGACTGACAGTCATTCAGGAGAGCTTTGAGTTCAAATTCCAGTAAAAGAGATAAGCCCCTTATCAAGTAAATGAGTTACACGCGGCACCTGACACATGAAGTTGGGTCAGAGATTTCTGAATAAATTGCTTTTGTTATTTTAAGATCTGTAAACATTGATATACCATAATTTCTGAGGGCACCTGAATACAAGCCACACCCACTAACTTTAAAAAGAAAAAAATATATATATATATACAGTATATAGACAATGTTTATAAGCGACAGGTGTCCATGGTCTAATGTAATATATCTATGCAAAATGATTTTTTTTTACTTTTAATCAAATACCAAATATGTACCATGAATGATTTTTTTGTTTTATGATAAGTGCCTGAAACACGGCTGCCTTAATAAAAGGAAATATCAATGATCACTATCTTCCTCTTTCTCCTGTACACAAAAACTACTGAAATTGCTTTTTTCAGTCAGAATTGAAAGACAAATGTTTCTAGGATCAAATGTTTTTGACACCACTGTATATTTTTACATATAGATATATAATTTATGTTTGATTTGATACTATAGTGTCAAAAAGGACCCATACTGTTTGTCTCCTTTTCATCTTCACTACGGGAGGAAACAGGTTCATACTTGCCAAAAAGGTCCTCCTGCTGTGCAGTCTATATCCACAGGCTCTGTGTGTGTGACTGGTGTTGCCATGTCCCTTTTAGCAAGATCATGCTTTTGCCATATCTGTAGGACTGTTCTGTTATCCGCAGGCTCTTTTAGTCCCTTAACATAATTTAATCTGTCCTTTAAACTATATAAATATGTAAATATGCCAAAAGCTGCTCCGAACTTACAAGAAGGGTTCGATTGTATCTTCCCTGTTTAGTTTCTATTCTGAAGTAAAATAATACTAGTTTAAATAGCAGAACATTAACTGCTAGACAACAATGTTTGAATGTTGTCGACTATTATACTTAGAAGCATAATGAGACTAAAGCATTCAAGTTTTTTCACAACCACAGTGACCCCCCATGGTCTTTATCTACTCAGTTCATGGTGTTTCTCGTTAGCAACGAGGACCATCGACAATATAAACTGATCGTAGACCTTTAAAACTTCCAAGTCTCTCTTGGCAAGGTAAAAACACTGACCATATGTCCTTTTGTTAACTCTCCCTTCCTTAAGATTTAGGAATTTTTCTTCAAGACAACTTGAACATACTGTTTAACTAAGGGTCACATTGAACAAACAAGAAACCCATCTTTCAGCTTTAAATAATTAACTCTTCAAATAAACTTGTAAAAATTTGACTTCCATATATTTTTGCCTATGACCCTTTTCCCCATCTTTCCAGCAAGTTGTTTTTATAGATGTTTAAGATTTCAGATGGATGACAACCCCAGCCAAGACTTATTAGTAGCTTCTCTGGAAGTGAAGAAACAGGTTTTAACATGATGCAAACTACATTTTGTTTCAGAAAATGTTTTATACCAAGTTGCTTTTATTGTTTCTTTGCAGCAATTCCTAGAAAAGGAACAGATCTGATTCATCGAAGGTTTTGGACCAAATATTGAGATCATTTTTGGATCATATATCAGGCTGAGGTCATGTACATCATTTTATGAATGACATATAAACAGATGTTTCATATATATCAATGGATGTATGTGACAGAAAACCTAAAGTGAAAAAAATACATATGGAACTTGTTACAGAAACCTGCTGAGTTTACAGACTGCCTGCTATAGCATCGACGCAGTCTTCTCTTAAGATAATTTAGTGCTAAGTGAAAGAAAATCCAAGTCGTGGTTGTTTTTGTTTTTTGTTGCTGGTGCTAACAAAAAAAAACAAGAGTGGTGAAATATATTTTAACTTCTTACTGTGGTTATAACTGAAAAAATAACTTCATTAATCTTCCTCAGATTTTTACAAAAAAGCAAAAAGCAGTTTCAGCAGCAACAAGGAGACTAACAGAATTACAGAAAGATTACTTAATTATTTCAAAGTTGCCAACCTTAAACTGTGGGAAACAATGAAAGATTTTGAAATGGTAGGGACCTTTTTAATGACTTGTGGTAAGTGTTGTGGTAAAGTTTGTAAACAACATAATACGTTATTGTACTTGAAAATGTGTGTGTTTGTCTGATTGCATCCACAGACTATATTCAAATTGTAGAAAGTTAGAATGTTGAGTTCTTCAACAGAAGGTCTGAGAAATTTAAACAGGACAGCGCGTCCTCTGCATGTCCCCACAGTGAAATCCTACACACTATGAGCTGAAACGCCATCCCCAGGCCACAGACCTACAGTTGCTACCCCACTCCCACTGCAGCCTGAACTTTGTCAGAACCTGGTAACGTCAAATCATTTTTACATTTTAGATGTGAATAACATTTAAACATTTGTTTTGCGCTCAGATTGAATCTCACATTCTACCTCTGGATATAATAACACCAGTTTCTAATCAAACTCCATATGTTACACGTTACATGGGGGGGGATATATGTATGTGCTCTTTTCGGGCAGAAGCAAGAAGATCTCACATAACTATGAAACTGACCATTTAATCCACATTATGACGTAAAACGTAAAACTTCTGCTCATTCAGTGATGATCCCCTCCCTCTCCACTTGGAGAGGGATGAATCAGAGTTTTCCAAAGGAAATGACTCGCTTAAAGGCAGAGATTGACATATCTGACTCTTTCATAGACACAGAGCAGACTAAGGAGTGGCCCCAGTTATCTTGTCCAAGCTGAGATAATTCACATTTACTTAAGCTGAACAAGAAAAATGCATCAACATTGCTAATGTATTAGGTCGTTTCCTGACGCCAAAGACAGCAAGCTGCAAGAAACAACAAAAAGAAGATGTTCAGAAGCAACTGCGTGTGTTTACTTTGTGTAGTAAAGCTGTTATGACACGCTATTTCCAATAACATCTTGTATGCTGGTGTATCCAAAGATCTGGTTTGCACAAGTCTTGATGTGGATAAAGAAGTGAAGTGTATTTAGTAGAACATTAGTTTTTATTATGTTTAGTACATGTGCTGCTTTTGATGTGTCACATGTTTTACACAGCCTGCATGTTGGGCTGACGGAACTTTCATTCTGTTCAAGAATGAAGTTCAATCCTCTATCCGTACTGTACAAGTGTTGAAATCTTTCAACAGGCCCAAAAAATAGTGCGTATTGCAATGTGAAATGCACAAGAAGATGTTGCTGGAGCTATATTAACCTATAGCTTGATATTCGAAAAGCAAGGCAGAAACACAACAGCTTGTTATGGATTGAAGATTCAAGAAGACCAGTGAATTAAAAATGTACAATAATTTGGCATGCATAGCCATGGAAAAAAACTGTACTTCTAGCTTGACATACAACAGTGGTCAAGATTAGAGCCTCTGATGAGCAGTACATTGCACTTTTGGAAGCAAACCAAACTACACAGACATTACACAGTCTTAACAGCTGCTTGCTTAAGCAGTTTCACAAAAAGCTGTCCATTATAATTTCAAACTTTGTCTTTCATAGTCAACACTCTATGGGACACCAAGAGGGCCTTATAAGATCTCTACTTTTTATGTCCACTAAGTTTTCTGAGCTATGCTCCACTTTTTTGTTATTTATTTTGCTTATATATAACCATACTTGCAGATACCTTCAAAGGAATTTGTGTGTCAGAAGATGGATGTGTGTCTTAATGCCTTTTGTGGTGTTGATTTGTGCAAAACCAAAACTTAAAAAAAGAGAGGATGCCCCAGAGCTTTGAAATCCTTGAAGACCTGACTGTGTGCTCTCAGTCAGGCTGACTGGCACTGCTCATTAGGACCTCCAAAGCAGCAGAAAAACAACAAGTATAAACTGGCTTTCACTAAAAGAGATGGTTACAACACGAATGAATGCTATATTTTTAAAGAAATGCGGCTTTTTTTAAGTGAGGTGGCAATTTAGTAGTGAGAGCAAACTATTTTAGTAAAGCTGGGATTTTGTAAGTTTGTTGGTCAATCATATTCAATTATGTATTGTCAAGAAGGAAAGAAATCAGGTACATTCATGACAGGTTGCCTGTTCATCCCAGAGCCTAACAATATTGAAAGATAAATCAATTGACATATGTTTTGGAAATTGGGAAAAAGCTGTATCTACCTGAAGAAAATCCAGGCAAGCATAGGAAGAACACATAAAGTCAGCAGAGAAATGCCTCAGGTAAGACTTGAACCAGCCACCATCCAGCTGTCTGTTGGGTTCTGTGTTTTCCTGTGTTTATTTTGAAGTTTTCTTGTGTGTCTGAGTCTCTGTGTTGTCCTGTCTCCCCGTGATTAGTTTCCAGGTGTGTCTCGTTCCCTGATTACCTCTTGTGTATTTAGTGTCACCTGTGTGTGTCTGTCTTCGTCGGGTCCTCAGTCTATGTAACGTTACACATCTGTTGTTCCTTAGTCTGTCGTTCCTGTCCATTCGTTCACCTTGTCGCTACCTGTGTTGAGCCCTGGTTTCAGTTCAAGCAGTGCTGCCTTGGTTTTTGGACTTTGTTTGGATTTAGTCATTAAAATTACATCATTACTCATTTCATCTGGGTCTGCTGCGTCTGCCTCACCACCACCACCACAACATCTTATGACACTGTCAGTCTGCATTGTTAACTGTCAAAGGCCCAGTGCATTTATGCAGGTTCCTGAACTACTTTCCACTGTGCAGATAAAATAATCAAACATCATCCCACAAACCTCACATTAAGCAAGTCTATGCCTTCTCAGCTTTGCTGTTTTTCCTGTCACTTCCCCATGACAGCTTTCTTGAATGGGTTACATTTTAGAGACTTTGAGTTAATCCATGTCAGTGGTTTTGGTTGGCACTAAAAGTGGATGACTGACAACCCTTGTGCATTCTGTCTGGGATTGCTATGAAACATCCCAGGCTGAACATACATTGCATTAGGCGCAAAATAAACTTACCCCACCATCAGCACCATCACATCACAGCAGGTAAAACAACATGAGCAGATGTTCCACTGTTGTTCTGCAGCCTTATATCATACAGTCTCATTTACAGGAAACTCATATGAAAACATTTACAGACATTTCCTTTAAGAATTACATGCAGTCCTAGTGATGTCAGAAGTGCCACTTTTTCACTGCCAGGTGTACAAAACAACAAGGAATCTGATTCCAACCATGCTACGATTTATTCCACAGTCTCATCCAAAATCACAGACTCCCGTGTCTTTTTGCTTTATGCAGCAACATTACAAATGGACCCAGTTTGTTGCTTAACACTGTTTCCTCACCTGCTCCATTACTGCGCCTTGTAACTGTCAGTGCTTCAGTGAGCTGCCATCTGGCCACAGGCCAAAACAATGTATATTCTACCTCTGCAGGTGCTGTACAGTCATATAAGTGAAACTCTGACATAATGTCAATGTTTATTTTTCTTGGATAGTCGGGTGTGGATGCCAACGAATCTTTTTTTTTTTTTACTTAGATATTTTCACTGCTCCTGAAAGTGAAAAATTACTCGGGTCTTCATCTTAGCAATTTGTGTGATGTCTTGGATTAATATTGTCACATTCTTGAGTCTAACATTTCTTTCCATTTTGCTATTGCAACTGTACAGTCTAATTGTAACAAATAGACTGTAAAATGTCCTCAATCATCTCAGATAGAGATTAGGTCAATAGACTGTAATAACAGTATCAGAATCAACAATGAGATAACTTGAATTAGAGAGCATGGTATTGTGTTGATGAAGGCTAGATGCCAAATAGATTTTGTAAAGTTAGCTCATAATTTGTTTTTATGGCTTTTTTAACATTTAGTAGAATATTTAAAATGTAAACAGGCTGCAGATTATAGAATTCCACCAAAGATGATAGAACTGGCTGCCCATTATCACCTTTTTCTGTTATTAAAAATTTTCTGCTGACAGCTAATAAAATGATATTTAGGATGGGATCATTAAATCCGCTCAATAAAAAAAAAACATTTTGATGAAACAATGTGGTCTTAATGAAAGTATGTTAAACACCTTCTTTAAGATAGTTATTAATCTCACAATCTTTAAGGTTGTATTAATCTGACATAATAGTCTTGTGTGACACCTATTGTAACTTATTTAGTGTATTGAGTGAGAATATTTCTTTATGTAAGTCTTGAGCAAAGCGTAACTGTATAAAAACAGTTTAGTGTCCGTGTGTGACCGTTGCCTCTGATTTTTTACATGTACAGTGGACATCATGAACACTCACACTTTAGAGCCTTGTCATGAGTTCCATTTCTGGCGCCTTATCCAAATTCTCTTTGCTTATTCAAATTACAAAACCACGCATCTGCCAGGGGACATTTTGACATTCAGTAACTTATCCTGCTCACACAAAACAAAAAAAATCTATAAGATTAATTCTCAAAGTGAGATGTAAGGAAATAGCTAATACAACACTACTATAATCAAACACATCAATCACAGTACAACATTTTCCCTGGGAAGTACATAAATGAAGAAACAACAAAATCAAATCTCAAAATATGCGGTTTGTTCAGAATCCACTAGAGCAAACTGAAAAAATTCCAAAGTCATATTTTAATATTCCAAATTCCCTCCTTTCCTTTGTGGTCATTCAGAGGGCTTGGTTCTTTGGGATGCAATTATAATTTATTGTGGAAGAGAGACACAACCCTAAAGGCCTGTGCTAACTGGACCTGATCAGACTTCATTTGTTTGGCTTCCTCATTGTACACACTCTATCACTATGAGTGATGTTGTAGATGGAAGAACCACAAGTCAACATCTGCAGAAACCAATAGCAAGCCATATGGTTTGATTTGTTACACTCTCACCCTTGCAGATTTACCGATTTACTGGCTTTTTAGCAAACACCTCTTCCTCTGTCTTAGTTAAATCTGGCTCTCTGGGGAATATCTACTGTAACAGAGACTTTTTAATGACTCACAGCTTTCACCTTATAAAATTAAATTGATCTAATAATGTAAAATAATATTTCCTCATGTAAACTCTTTTTTCCTTTTGTGGTACAATAAAGTCACAAGCACTCACTCAAACTTTACTGTCCCAAATTGGATTTAAATTTATGATTTACAACTTTAAAGTCTGAGAGTGCAAGGGGAAAAAATGCTAACCCTTGCAAATACATCAGTAAGTACATTAAAATGTCGTTAATGGAGCAATTGCAGTTCATCACTCAAAATAGGATACAAAACTCATGTAACCTATGGCTGTTAGTGTTCAACCTGAAATTAATAATATTTCTTTAAATAAATCTTTTTTTGTTTGTTTAATACAAAAATCTAGACTGTCTCAACCCTCCAAAATATGGAATATTTAAAATAAACTTACCTTTAAAAGAATAGTATTATTTGAAGAATCCTGAGGTAAAATGCATAGAGCTTTTCTTACTAGTGAATATTATTTTTCCCAGGACTTTGAACTTTTAATTAGATGGTAAAACTACTGAATATTTTAATTTAAATATATTTTCAGAATAAAATTATGCTTTTTCATAATTTTATCATGAAAAAGCATAATAACTTAACATATTTAAGAAGCAGTAAAAAAAATTGCTGACATGTTTGGTAAAACTAAAATTCTTTTGTAGACCTGTTGACCCTAAGATCCCACTCTAAGCTTGAGTAAATGCCTATCCGTGTTTGTCACTGTAACAGTTGGTTTTAACATTTTAATCATTTAATGAAGTTGATCTATTGATCTTTATTTCTATTGAATATTTAAAGAATGCCTTCATGCCTTGTGTCACACTTTGATACAACATATTTTTATTCCACCTGGTTTACTCTAATCACTAAAATCTAACAAATAAGTCACTCTGCCACCGTGAGTTGTCCAATGAGTAAGTTTATTTCACCACTTTGTAATATAGTCACAGCTGTTTTGTGAAGGCTTCAAATGTTTGTTAGAGAACATCACTTTAAATCCAGGTCAGTCTATTGATATAAGGTGACAAAATGTTTACTTTTAAAAAGCACTGTATGTTTTGCTCTCGAAATTCTTGAAGGAATTTTTTCTACTTACACATAAAATCTCCTACATCTGGCTTGTAAAACAACTTATCAACTGTAGACCAAACCACACAGATATAGTCACATAACGTGTATGCCTTCTATAAAACTTTGAAACAAACCTGCACATGGCAGAAATCCTTTTTCCCCTGTGACAGAAGTACCACAACTGGTTGCATGACAGTGGCCACAGTGTTCATGGTCTGCCAAGCTTTCTTACAGTAGAGGTAATGTTTATTTCACAGAATAGAGGTCTGTTTACAAAGCTAACCAAGCTTATTACCACAGCATGTTTTACTGCTCAATGTCAGAGTACTGTGCCAAAAAACCACAAGAACAAATGTAAAACAGAGGTATACAGTAAAATCGTTGCTTTTTTGCTATTAAATGTATACCATGCTTTTTTACTTTTGTAGTCTGTATTCTTGAAAGTTTCATACAGCCATATAACAAGCTTGCCTGCTTTACCCTAAACACAGACATCTGCAGGTCGAATTTCCAAGTCTGAGCCAGCTCCTACTCGAACAGAAACCTTGGAGGAGTTTTCTGGCAACAAAAAGATGAAAGCTGGAATGCTAATCAAGTATCACTGAGTTCATATGACATATTGGAAGACGTGAAAGATTCTGCTGGGAACGTGAACATTTCGCTGAGCATTTGAGTTTTACTGTTCCACATTTGTTACTGGGTGTGTTGAAATCTTTGTGAGAAAGTGTGTTTTTCATTTCAGAGTTGTATTTTGTAACTTGACAAGCTCCATCAGCAGTGTTATAATCACCTGCAGTAATTCATGCTTCCACTTCAAAAGGGCTATGTGGGGTATCCTGCTTATTAAATTTTACAATGAGCCAATTCTTATCTGCAAAATGTCACCACAGCAAAAAATAGAGAAACACTTAGATGTTAAACTGGGAGTATGATGATAACTATGGCCCTGAATCTGCATCAGAACTTTTAAAACAACAGAACTCTGAAGATAAAACTTATATAAAAAATTCACTATCTTGTTGTATCATCGGTTTTGCTCACAGTCGAAACTCAAACTATGCTTCCAATTATTTTTACAGCAAACAGTCATTGTGGCTTTGTGAAACATTTCTTTTGACAGTCACTCTCAAGGTTGCCAGCTTTTAACAAGACAGTGGCCTGAGCCTCCCCACCAGTGATGCCAAAACCCATATCTTTTTTGTAGAGATTGTTGGAGCAACATCACAGTAATATCTAGCGAACAAAGAATGTCAACACTTACACCTATTTGTTCATGTGGAATATCTCTTTTGTACTCTTTTGTACTTCGTCCATCTTTTTTCATTTTTAAGAATAATGTGTTAAACTTTCCACATTTCTTAAAGGCAGATTTATAATGAACAAAAGCAAATAATTCATTCCTATCCTTAACAAAAGTTAAGGTATTGCATGTGCTTTTCAAGCTGAAACCAGACGTTCACATACATGTATTTTTAAATCTGACCAAATTTTTCTTGTTTTAGGTCAGTTGGGATTACCAAAAGTATTTTTGTTTGCTATATGCTAAAAAGGTGGGCAACATAATCTTTGCAGATATATTTTTATAAACTCTAATAGGCAGAATTTCTTCTGAACAGTTTGACTTGGGTCAAACTTCTCTTTGAGTGTCCTTCATAAACCTTTCACATTACTTTGCTATAAACCTGGCCTATTCCTCCAGACAAAACTGTTGTAACTGAGACAGATTTTTAGGTCACCTTCTTGTATACACCTTCAGCTCTGAACGAAAATTTTTCATGGGATATCAGGGTTTTGCGGTGGCCACTCAAACATGTTAACTTTATTGTCCTTAAGATGCTCTGCAACTAACTTGACTTGTTGCTTAGGGTCTTCTATTTTGGAATACCCACTTTTGTCCAAGCTTCAACTTCTTGGCTGTCTCGAGGTGTTGCTTCGATTTTCAACATGGTGTTCTTTCAGTCAAGAATTTTTTGAAAATTGTTAGTTTATCAAATAAAAATCAACTATTTAATTTCTAAGGAATTATATTAAGAACATCCCAACCCTTCAAAATCAAACTCTGTAAGATCTTATTGGAGCTCATCTGCGTGCAGATAATATCATTTTAGTCAGCTTTCTCCATATCATTTTTCTTTCCCTATTAGATGTACTCTGCAACCATGTGTTTATAATATAGTCACACCACTACCTCAAGTTTACTCCTGCTTATGGCAAGGATACCCACTGGGGTTAACATCTGGACTGTGTTGTAGCCACTACTTACGTGAAAACAATGTTTCATGGGTCCCTCAACAACTCTTTCTCGAGCTGATGCTGATGAATCCCAGCATAGTTATTTTGGAATATACTCGCAGCATTGGAGAAGACAGGCTTCTTTTTCTGCAATAACCTGGTTATGGAGTCAATTCAAACAGAATGTTTATTTCATTTCTTTGGCACCAAACATTGTTGAACCTAAGACTGAACAACTAAAACCAAAAACTGTAGATTGTCTTTATCTGCTTCTCACTTCATTCCAATGTGACCATTATTCTGTAGCAGAGTAGACTAATTTGACTAATTTTACAGTTTTCTGGAATTCAGGTTTTAATTTTCTCATCAAATGAAGTCTTTCTTGAACTAGATGTCATGACTTGTATTTTATTGAACTGCACAACTGATTAGTCTTATTGTGTTGAGTTCTTTGTTCCATGAGCATGTGGAGATACTTAGTTTCTCCATTATTAAATGCCAAAATATTTTTTTGTCTTTCCTTATTAGATTCATATGAACGTTAGCAGAATCAGAAATATTAAATGTTTTTCTTCTCCCACAACTACTCTTCCATTTTTCCTATATTCTACACTCCATAACAAAATCTTATAGTTTCAACTATGTTCCTATGTTGCATTTTTCCTTGTATCTAATTAGACAAAATCTCAATAAGTCACAATAAAAAAGAGCACAAACATGATATCATTAGCTTTGTACTTCAGCAAAACTGCTCTGTGTGCAAAATGTTGTCAGCATAAGAAAAAACATGAATTTGTTGACAATTGTAGTTGTATGTTTTGAGTCAGATGCATGACTAAACATCAAACTCAATTCTGAAGAAACACTTGCTAGGACAACAAAATGGTCCTGCATAAAAAAAGCTGTAAGCAGAGAATTGGGGTAAAAACTTTACCCTTCCACCAGTCCAAAAATGCCAATAACACTTCTAAATAATCCATGAATAAATACACTTTCTGCAAATAATTTGGAAAAAAGTCCTACAGAAAAATCCACCAAAAGGTGAATCCATAAATACTAAAGTGCCCTTAGATAGGGTCTTCTTTCCTTTAGTTGGCAAACTTTGAAAAGTGTGTTATTTATTAATATTTAGGAGTTACTATGCTAAGGGTTTGAATAACTACAATGTAAGTTCAGTTCATTCAATAGGCAACTTCTATTGTATACTACTGTGAAGCAATGCATTATCCTTATATGCTTTTACTTCACCGTCTACCTTCAGAGAACTTACTAAGACCAAAATAATGGCTTACTGTTTCTTAAATAAAGTGATTACAGTAAAGTTTTAACACTTTAACAAACATGGAAACAGACTTACAGTGACTTTTGAATTGTTCATCAGTCTGCTGAGATGCATGTGTTTTCAGGGTACAAGGAGTGAATAGGCATGTTTGAACAGGTCACTGGGATAAACTCAAACAAGCACAAAAGTCAATCAGTCAAATGTCTAACTCTAATACATTTCTCTTTGTCAGTATTTTTTGTGAGTTCAGGAACTTGAAAGTAACCTTAAAGTAGTGCTAAATCAAATTAAATCCAATACAGATGTTTGGCTGTGACAAGCATCAACCAAGGAGAAGAAGAGCACACCCAAAGCTGTTAGAGGTTGTACTGCAAAGTTGTAGGTATGAATTTATATATTTTATCAAGCTGTAAAGTAAATTTATTGTAGATATAAACATTTATGGGTGAAATTCAGAAAAAGTATTTTAAAGAGACAGTCAAAAGCATGTAAAAGGAAAATATTTATAAAAACGTTTCCCTTATAGCCACAGCTTAGTTACACTTAGTCAGCCTTAAGTGTTAGGAGCAGTTTTCTTTTGAACAAGCACGTGGTATTTTGTCTTCAAACAAAATCTGCATGAATTACCAAACTGTAAATCAGTTCACAGTGCAATAAAACTCCTTTATATGCTTGATCTCTAAGCAACCTCATAAATCATCACTTCAAGTAGAGATGGGCGAGACATGAGAGGAGCAGATTTTGATGAAAGTGAGGTCAAAACAGTGATTTCACTGTGCAGACAGTTGTGAAGTTTGGATAGGGGAAAAGACTGCATTTCCAGCTGCCTTTGGCAACAAAATATCAGGCTCCCTGTGAGATCTGACCCAGTTGTTAAACAGAGGATAGACATGCTCAAACCTAACTCTCCACTTAAAGTTCCCTCAAACAACTATAAGTGTTAAAAAGCTATTGCTTTACCTTCTTAAATGCCAGCAATGTTATGCTATGACAGGGGAGGAATCATAAAGAGTGTGACTAATGTCGAAATAAAAGCAAGGGTGTGTGATGATATGCTTCTTTCTCATCTATGTAAATATCAAAATCCTAAAACCAGCTTTAGACATTAGCTCATAACCCATATAAATTGTTCTAACTCAAAGAAACCATTTAGTTTATGTTTTAGCTAGACTCATAACAACCTTCCTTGAATTGAAAAACTGTTTTCAGGAAAAGCATTCCAGTAACATGATTCATGATATGCTTGGGCTTAAATAAAGGCCAGTGGTTCAGCGTCTGAGATCCTGCCATGTACGTTTTATGCTTTGTATCAATTATGTGTATTAAAACAAGACATGAGGGAAGTCGACCAAAAGATCTGAACTATACTCCTTCTACCACAACTAAATATATTCTTCTTTCTGGTTTTCAATACAAGATATTGGCAGAAACCGAGAGTGTGATATTTAGCATTAGTGCCTCACAAAAAGCAACCATATTCCTTCAGGGTGTTCATATCTTGCCACATCACGGCTACAAAATTCCCTCTATTATACTTCGAGTTGATGTGATAGAACACAAGACTGTACATATTTGTGAAGGACATTGGTACATTATTTTCAATGGTTTTACAAATAAGGATCTAAAATGTCTGCATTTCTCTTCAGCTCTGATTCTTACTCTGATAACTCTAAATAAAATAACTAACTGGACAACAATGGTATCAAGAACAGTCAGTGGGCACCAGGTAACTCTAGAGCCTAGACAAACTGAAGTCATCCATAGTTCACATGGGAGAATTTCTTGAAAAGATTACTACCCACACACACACACACACACACACACATTTTGTTTTTGGTGATGATCACTCAGTCTAGCGTTAGAATTTATTAAATTTAACAATGTTTATTAGAGTTAACAATGTTTGGGTTTCGCCATCGGAGGGCGCTCAGTACCACATGCAACAGCGGGTGACGCTCTGGCAGAGTGTAGGAGTCCGCCATTGCCAAGAGGACAGTTTGTTGCAGCAGATGTTGTGAGCGCTACTGTAACCGCTGTATTTTCTGTTTGCAGGTAAGCTGAGTATTAGAATGTATAGCTCATAACGCCAGTAGCCTCCGATGGGTATGGAATAACACAATAAAGGCGCTTCAGTATAGCTGCATTACCGAGCTAGATATAAAGCAGGAGTTAGCATCAGGCTAAAGTAGCGAGGCTAACGGCTCACGCTTGGCTCGCGCTTATGTGGGCTCGGTGGGTCTGCTTAATAGGGCCGTAAAATGTGTTTTTAAACCTATGTATTGTTCGAGTTCAGTTGAGTTAATGAAAGTATGTTGGATGTAGATGTACAGTGATGTCAGTAGAGAGCATGTGTATTTGTTGTAGTACCACATGCAACAGCGGGTGACGCTCTGGCAGGCTGTAGGAGTACGCCATTGCCAAGAGGACAGCTTGTTGCAGCAGATGTTGGGAGCGCTACTGTAACCGCTGTATTTTCTGTTTGCAGTTTAAACTGAATAAATATGCTGCACGAGGAGTGACTCGGCCCATCATTTCCTGCGGTGTAACATAACCTCCAATTAATCTGGCTTTTACAAGAGAGTGGGATTTTGTTCAAATTAAATGCCCCCAGAAAATTTGTTTCAATTTGTGACAAGTCTTACTTGGACATTTTGCAAATATGTGAAAGAATATGAGTCACATTGGACCAGAATTGAACCTTTTGGTCTAATTGCCAAACTGCACACCATCTCCAGGGTAAAAAAAAAAATGTATCCTTTTATTCAATAGGTACAAGAAGCAGGTTAAAAATGTTGGTATGATACGTGAAGCTAAGACATTTTGAAAAATACATCTCCTTTCATATCCCAAATATGCAACACTTTGTGTTGAGCTATCTTATTCTTTCTCAGGTAAGTGCAACAAAGAGTGTGGTTTCACAATGACAAAGTGTACAACATTAAAATTGTATGAACAATTTGCTAAGGAATTGGAAGAGAGATAATTACAACAGCTTCCACTGATCAGTTTGAGGCAGTTTCTCAGGCATGTGGTCCAGATTTCCAGCTCAAACAATTGTGGTGGAAAGTAAAAAGAGGAGTGAGGGAGAAAACTAGTCACAGCCTTGGAAAACAGAGGACATGTGTTCACTTACTGGCCTGCCATGTGTTTCCTTTGGCCAAGACCTCATGCTGTGTTGTCCCACATAGACCCACACACCATTCCTGCCAGAAATAATTCCTGGAAATATTTGCATAGCTTCTTTAACTATTGTCCTTTTGGTCAAAGGGACCAGAGTCATTGTTAAAAGTATGGCTCTATTTGCAGCTTAATGCCCGTGAAACACTGAAACACATCCAAAATTTGTCAGAACAAAGATTTAATAGAAGGCTGGAAAAATAGGAGCCGTATCCAAAGCAGCTTAATATCAATTTCTTTGAATCATTTTAAAGTGGTTCCCTGTAAAACCTCAAGATCTAATATTTCCAAACATCTCCAAAAATGTGCAGCCTGTAGTTCTGGTTTGTCAGATTTCATGATTTGTGTTTAAAACTCTGAAGACCTATTGACACCAGCTTTTAGGATGTGTAAGCTTAAAACAAAGTCATAAAAACTGGGCTGATCCTAAGGTCAGCAGCTGCTAACACAGTGGCGTATGTACACTGTGGTGCATGAATACTGTGCACTACTGTATAAACAGTGGTAGCACTGTTGCTTTGGAGCGAAATGATCCTCAGTTTGAGCCCTGATCTGAACAGCCTTTTTCCCACAAAAAAGGCAATTTTTTTTGGAAAAAAAACCTGCCTTTTTATTATCCAGGACAGTATATATACTGGATATATATCAACTAACGGATACATATTGTCAACCACCGAGTGCTGGTGACCTCACTAGGGATAATCATGTAAGATAACAGATGGATAGATGGACTTTTTTTTTAATCTCTTTGTAACAAAGGAATTGTGTAACACTGCTTGTTCCTTTTGTTTTCAATGACATGACTCACTTTCTTTTTCTTGCCAGCCTTTAACATCAGACAGTAAATGACTCATCAACCTAAGAAAGAAACAGATTTCTTCCATTGAAGCGATTATTAGGGTGTTATGTGTGTGCATGATTGTTTGTCCTGTCTGTGTTGCCCTGCAATGGACTGGCAACCTGTCCAGAGTGTACCTCACATCTCTCCTGTTGACCTCTAGAGATGGGCACCAGCGCCCCTGGTGACCTCACTAGGGATAATCATGTCAGATAACAGATGGATAGATGGAAATTTTTTTTAATCTCTTTGTAACAAAGGAATTGTGTAACACTGCTTGTTCCTTTTGTTTTCAATGACATGACTCACTTTCTTTTTCTTGCCAGCCTTTAACATCAGACAGTAAATGACTCATCAACCTAAGAAAGAAACAGATTTCTTCCATTGAAGCGATTATTAGGGTGTTATGAAAATCCTCTAAACTGATGCTTATGATTAATTCTTATTTTTATTCCTACTGGTGTATTTATTATGCCTGTTTTTATGAGTTTCTTACATTTTTCAACTATTTTCAAAATGCCAGAATGATTAAAAAGTATATAAATTTAAGGGAGTCTAAAATTTCTGCTGTTCCAACATATGGCAGTTTAGAGTCCGGCTTTGTCTTTTCTTCAGTTTGCTGCCGTGTGGTCTGATAGTTGGAACCTTCACTAAAACATGATTCAGTCTCCCACACACTCCAAATGCCTTTGGACTGTTCCCATACGACCGGATAAGGTGCTTTGCTAATCAGCTGGAGAGAAGCAATAGACCTTCAGCTGCAGATTTGCATTGGCCTGCTGTACATTTCCAGTAATTCCAGAATTTGTTGGCGCCTGGATTAAGGTTGAAAATACATTTACCTATTGTTTTATTTTAACAAAATGAAAAAATCACCTCCAGGCTTGGCTCCTCCTTGTGTAACTTAAAGCTTCCATCCTGGCTCATGATTAGGAGGGCTTTGTGCCTTCCTTTGACTCAAAAGAAATTTGACTTCCTGATTTGACATTTTGAAATTGGCCTTTTGTTTCTTTAAGAAGCTCTTGCTCTTTCTAACCCTATGTCTTCTACACTTCATTTCTATTAAGCTAGGCCGTTAAAGAGAGAGTCTTTGGTCTCCTAGTTGCTACCGGCCAGCTCACTGTGCTCTTCAGATATTTCCTCCACGGTGTAATCTTATAACAAGACCAAACAGCTCATTGTTTGGAACTAAAGCTAAATCATGAGATCAATCTGCAGTGTCCAAAAACACACTGATTCCCTGAACACAAAACAGAACTGCACACAACAGACTGCCAGGTATAAACACTGCAAACTTGGGATTTCTGCAAACACATTTGTACTCCAGCTGAATGGTGGAAAAACAGCCTGAACAATTTATCACCCTGCTCTTAACAAAAGAAATAAGAGTATTTTTAGAACCCATGCTTACTTGACCCTCCATATTTGTTCATGTCTTTAACTGTGTTTCAGTGCTCAAGTCTTTGTGACTTTATTTGGTATCAATATAAAAATCCAAATTTTGTGGTGTACATATGGTGTACGTTGAGCGCTGTTTTCTCTGAAGGGTTAGGGCTTTTGGCAAAAGTATGTTTTGCTGCATTCATTTTTCCACCCTTCCAGGACTCGTTGCTGAGAAGAATCATCACAGCATGATGCTGCCATGCTTCATGGTAGATATGGTGTTTTTGTGGTAATCTTCAGTGTTGATGTCCACCAAAGGCATCTTGTTTTATGGCTAAAAATCTCAAATTTGGTCTCATCTGACCAAACAACTTTCTACCGCTTAACAATGGAGTTTTCTTCAACAGTGATTTTCTAATTGCTATTCTCCAAAAGAGCTTTGCTGGATGATGAACTTGGACAAAAGTTGTTGGATGTAGAGTCTCTCCCTGATGTTTGTAGCTCCTTCAGTGTGGTCATAGATGTGATGTGGCCTCTCACAAGTCTCCTTCTTGCACGGTTACATAGTTCATGAGGACGGTCTAATTTAGGCAGATTGACACAAGTGCCATATCTCTACCATTTTATGATGATGGATTTAACTGAACTTCCGGGGATTCTCAGAGCCTCAGAGATTTTTTCCAATAGCTTTTTGTCTGATTTACTTTTATTCTTTTGTTTTCAGGCTGTAATGGTGAGAAATCCTGATTACTTCCTCCTGTAAATTTACAAAGCTAGTAAAAATATATATATATATACAAAAGAACTGCAGAAGGAACTGAAAAGTGGCGTTGCAAAGAACATCTTGGAGCTCAAATGACCAAAACAAAATCTCTTGGCATTTATTGCTACAAATTATTATCCGTAATATCTGGCATGGCTAACCTTAATATGTAAAATTAACAACTGTATCATTCATTCCAAGAATGTGAATTTAACAGTATTAGAATCTGAGAATCATTACATTCCTCTCTCCCCAAGTGTTAACTTATAAACACTCTCACACAGCTGCAAAACTTGTCTCCCCTTCTGAGAGGGAACATTTTTTTTGTTTCTTGTTCTCCCAGAGTTTCACAAACACCACCTGTTGAGGTAAATAAGGCATGGGGGACCAAGGCATTGAGGGAAAAAGAAAATCCAAGGCTCTTCCATGCTCTTCAACATATGTTTAACTGCTCCATACGGACTCAAAGTGTATTAGATTGTGTCTATCTAACTGCATATTGGAAACTAAAGTATGTTTTTTCTATTCAGTGCTTCTTTTAGTAGAGGAGTTTATAGGATTTCATAAATGAACAGGAAGAAGTACATCACAATAAAACCCAAAATGCACTAAAAAAAGCTTTAATCTTCAGACTTAAAAGTAAAAAAAGAAGAAAAATAGAGATTATTTGATAGGCTTTAATCGACAGCTGGAGTAAACTTTATTACTTTCTGTCCTGATATAAAGGAGCCAACAATTATTGCACATCAAAGATTTTCAAGTGACAGCATACCTTAGCTGTGAAAAGGCTTGTTGTGATGCTTGATCTTTCACACCTTTCATCATCTTGCAAATCAAAAGTCCTCAAAATTGCAACAGCAAGAAACATTTGTTTAGCTTTTATCCTAAATTTCCTTTTTATTTCAGTGAAAAATTACTCATTCCCTGATCTTTCTTAATTCAGCCTTTGAATGAAGGGAGGTGTCAGAGGAAAAATTGCATTTTGAGGTCTTCCAACCCAGTTTTAAACATCTGTAATGCATATGCACTGAGACAATCATTTTGAACGGTATCCTTTTAGGCTCTGGAAGCTTTATCTACCATGCTAGTAGATATGAGTTCAACAATTAATACTGTTGACCACATCACCTACATCTCTCATCTAGCGCATTGGATTGGGATCAGTGGTCAAGCAGAAGAAAATGTCAGTGTTAATATTAAAGATTTTCTGATTTTATTCTCAGGCCTCTTTTCTCTATATCTGCTGTGGTGTGGTCTACTTGGAGTAAAAAGTGACATCTCCTTCTACTTACATGTTGAATACTGCCAAATTTACTTGGCTCTTGTATAAAATAATTACTGTTCAAGCCAACTCCTATTCAAATGAGCTGATGGCATTAAGGCGTAGAATTTTGCCTTGATGGTTCAGAGTTTTCTTCAATGAAAGTAAAACAGATGTTATTTAAGTCAGCCAAACAGTACCTCACATATCCCTCTTGCCAGCCTTGATTACCTGGAGCCGTACCATTGAGTTACCAGTATAGGGGTAATTATGTATATTGGTTTTAAATTTAGTAAGCAGATATGCTCTGTTTTGCAGAAAAGCATTATTTATTCAAGGCAAGCAGTAAACATTTAGCAAGTTCTGTAAAAGCAAACCTAACGAGAATGAAAGATTCCTTTGTATCACAGGTCATCTTAACTACAGCCATACACTTTATACAGCAATAAGTGAGTGCCTTTTAATTGGTTTTGAAATCCTATTTTGGCCTGTGAATCGAAAAATGGTCCTATTCCCCGTACCTCTCTGACTTGCTTCAGGCTTAAATCTAGTCCCTTGGATTAGCTGAACAGCTGTTTTTGATTGTGTCAAATGTAGACTGAAGCTCAAAGGAGATGAAACTTTCTTAGTAATGGTTCCCACATTTTGGAACAAGTTACCTTCCAAATGTAATTTTTATGGACATTTGATTTAAAAAGCCCTTTACAGTTCTTGATCAGCAATGGGTTCCATATAAATAAATAGCTGTAGCCAACAGAGGCCAGTGTCCCTGTAGATCTGGTCCTGGCCCGTATCATTGCTCCTGTACTGAAGAGATAATCATAAATTAATTTCTTATAATGATATTCACTGGTACAGAAACCTTAACTAACTGGTTCCGTGGAACTAAATCATTTTCTGTCTTCACAGTTTTACTTCTGCAATGAATTAAAAATTAGGGTGCTGCACTGTTAGCTTCAGCTATTAAATATTACTCTGCTTTTTTTATTTGTTTATATGGTGGTGGTTGTTTTGTTTTAGTTTCACTCTTTTTATTTATGCTCCCTTAATAAACACTGGGCCCACCTTAACACTGACATTATTTCAAAGATATCATTCTCATTTCATATGAACAACAACTCCTTGGTTAAGTAAACCCTCCTGTTATGTTCGTTTCTGGAATACAGCAATAATGTCCGTGGGTCAATTTGACCCGGGAGTGTTTAATTATGTAATAGTGTCAGAAACCAAAAAATTCCTCCAAAACATTTTTGTATCTGATTATTAACTCCAATACTAATCATTTCTATCAGTATTTGTGCAATGATGTTTTTTATTTCTCAGAAATTAAGGATCTATGACGACAACTTACTCATTTACTCATCTGGACGTAAAAAGTTGAATTTACTTTTTTTTTTGTCCATTGAAAAAAACCTAGACACAAAAAAACAAACATTTCCTTAAAATTGATATTTGGTAAAAAAAAATTATATTCCGCTTTTTTTTTCAATGGGTGATCTTTAAAATTGAACTTGAGACACACATACTGTTCAGGGCCAAATTGACCCGCTGATTAAAATCAAGATAAATGAGTTATTCAGAGAGTACTTATGTTTCCCTCCACTTCTACTGAGTGTCCACTCAGTGTGGGTGGCGTTTATCCACAGGAAAAGAAAAGATTCCCGTCAAAAGCTGCATGAATACCTGCTTTCTCGCAGTATCCTAGTGAAGTAAAGGGAGTAGTGAGAAAGTGGGTTTGTGTGAGTGTGTGCATGTGTGTGTGTGCGTGTGTGTGGTGAAATATGGTTCATAGATGCAAGGAAACATATAGAATTGGACATTTTTTAAAATCTTTTTTTGCACTTTAACCTGTCTGTTGGGTTAAATTGACCCGAACAGAATGTAAAAAGTACACCCAGGAGGGGTTTTAAATGTGTAAAATGAATACATTTTCAATTTATATGTAGAGTGCACCTATTAAGACAAAAATTTTTAAACTTTAAAACGGGTCAATTTGACCCGGAACATAACAGGAGGGTTAAGTAAAAGTAATCTTAAAGCTACATCTGCATTTGATGGGATTAGCTGTACATCTATTACATACTTAATCATTTCACTTTGGTTTCAAATGGGTTTTACAAATAAATTGAATTTCAACTTTTTTTAGCTCCAATTCAAGCATTTTCTATGCCACTAATAAAATTGTTTGCAGTGTTATAGAAGTTAAGTTGCATTAATTTCAAAGGAGAGATCAGAGATTACCTTTCTGAATCACCTAATTGTTAGTCTGATTTACTTTTCATTCATCCGAAGGAACAAAAAGGTAAATGAACAACATTGCAAGAATCTTTTTCATTTGTTACACATGCAGCCATAACACCCTGTAAAGTCAGGACAGAAAACAGATGAAAATGCATTGCATCAGTCTGCTAAAGAACTATCTGCCTGCCAAGCATTTCCCTTCACAGGAGAAAGAGATTTACACAGCCATGGAGTCAAAATTGTTGAAATCATCATCACTGTCAAAATGGACTCAATCCCACTTATATAACTGCAACACTGTGCCAGTAATCGCATGTTTAGCTTTGCTTGTTTGAAATATTATGTTCCAAATTTACGAGGTAAGACTTTCTTGATGTCTGATCTCCTTATAGGACTGTTTACTTGCATTTTAATGCTTTTGAGTACATTAACTTTATCAAATAGTGTCCAACACTCCAGATGTTCAATATTATAAGATAATTTCTGCCAAACAAACAAACAAGTAATTGTCTCCACAGACGAGAACATGGAAAAAGAATTATTGTGAAAGAAGATGTCAGTTCAGCACCACAAGAGGGGTTTCCAGTGATGTTCTGGGTGCAGAAAGTCAGAACCCAGAGAAATAGAGATGGCTTTTTGCTGCACGATGCAGTCTCTTTTTAATCTTTTATTTTATTTCACATATAAATAAAGATTTGTTTTATACGTACATTTGATAAAGTCCATTACATGAAATGCAGTAATATCTGTCTGTTACTCCTAAAAATTCTTCCCCCCTGATTCAGCTTAAAGAATCTGGTGTCCTGTTCTACCATCTACTGGTCAGTGAAGGAATTTCAACAGGCCTATCTGGATTAGTCATGAACTTGAAGTCTTAAAGTTATGCTTAGGCAGATTTAATTAGTTGTATGAGATTTTGTCCTTCAGCAAATACTATATGCCACAGTAATAATGTCAATGTATTAATGTCTTTACCATTAGTCAAAACGCAATAATTTTTTATTTTTTTTTCCATTGTGAACCAGAGAGTAATGAGAGGGATTGATTTCCAGCTGTTTACAAATTTGTCACAAATCCAAATCTAAAATTAAAACAGTGAAGGATTAATTTTCTTTGGTGCACCAAGCCTTATGAAATGGAGTGGTAGCTTTTGATTGACCTAATCATTTTGATCAACTCCGCATTACCAGAACATGCAAAATGAAAGGTATGGGATTTTTTCGACAAGTGTCTGTGATTTAGTTTCAGTAATTTATTTAGTCTTTGGATTATTATGATTTTTTATACTCATCTGAAGCTCATCAATTAATCAGCTTAGACTCTGGAGTACAACAAATTTCACAATGTGTCAGATAGAAATCCCACTCTTTATTCAGATTTAATAGAATTTTAGACCTACTTTTAGAACTAAAGCCATGTCATGCAAGACCAAAAGAGTTTACAAGCAACAGAAGCAAAAATAAATAAATATTCTTGACATAATACAAAAAAGAGAAGTCGGTTGGTTTTCAGTCAAAAGCTTTAAGCATATTAACATATTATCTTGTGAATCTGTTAAGTAATCTGAATATATCTGTAAACTTTTGGTCTGGAGGACACTGGTTTTCAAAGGTTTTCATAAATCTTGAACTTTTTCAAATTGAGCCCCTTTCAATTTATGCTATGAAAATTTAATGAGTATGGCACAACTATATTCTACTTGAAACTTTGCAGAGATTTCATCTCAAATAGAAGAATCTGTTGACCAGACAGCCATTAGTTGTGCAGTCCACAGATCTAGGAAGAGTGGCAAAAGCAAAACAGGTGTAAAAATAAGACCATAACAAGTTCTATTTTCAACTTGCCTTAATTTATGAACATGTGAAGGGAGGTGTTCTAGTGGGATGAGACTAAAATTTAACCATCAGGTCTATATGCAAAACATTGCATATGTGGAAAAACTGCATCATGTTGCAAGATTATGTTTCTTCCTTGGGGACAGTAAAACTGATCAACATTGAATATGTGCATAAACAACATCATATAGATAGATAGATAGATAGATAGATAGATAGATAGATAGATAGATAGATAGATAGATAGATAGATAGATAGATAGATAGATAGATAGATAGATAGATAGATAGATAGATAGATAGATAGATAGATAGATAGATAGATAGATAGATAGATAGATAGATAGATAGATAGATAGATAGATAGATAGATAGATAGATAGATAGATAGATAGATAGATAGATAGATAGATAGATAGATAGATAGATAGATAGATAGATAGATAGATAGATAGATAGATAGATAGATAGATAGATAGATAGATAGATACAATGAAACAAATGTTTAGATAGATAGATAGATAGTACATAGATAGATAGATAGAAAATAGATAGATAGGTGGATAGATAGTAGAAACTATGATAGATAGACTTCAATTGTAATAGATATTAGTTCATTACATTGAACAATGAGCATAGATAGATAGCCTAGATAGATATACTTTCACTCAATAGTAATATCAACTGGTTTGTCACCGACATAGATCAAAGATGCATGTTGTTAGATGGATGGGCATGTAATAGATAGATAGATAGAATGAATTATTGATCAGGTAGATAGATAGATAATCAACTGGTTTGTCACCGACATATTTCAAACGCATGTTGTTAACCTGGATGGGCATGTAAAAAGAAAAACTGAATGAATTATTGATCAGGTATTGATCAGTTGTGAGGTATAGGTACCGGCTGAGGCTCCTCCCACCGCTGCTCAGACCGGAAGTTTAGCTGTTGTTGTCACACTGGAAGAAAATGGCTGCTGCTCCGACTTTTTTTCACTGAAGACACTGATATTTCCATTTCATTTTGTTTCATTGCACTGGGGGCTTTTCTCGACCGCTATGCAACCTCAAAGGCAAGTGCGTTCTGCTCGCTGACACCGACCTGTCTCTGCTTTGTTATGTCCCAGACGGTGTAGTGTAGCTTTTAACTTCAAGCTTGTGCTAGCGTTAGCCATGCTAGCCTCAACGGTCAGGCATCACCGAGCTTGTTGCTGTTCAGGCACTCTCTCTGGACTCCATTCACTGTCACTGGAGTTTCATCTGCCACATACATTTTATTCACTCCCAGCTACTTTCGGCGTGTATTTACTTTATTGTAGGATTTTAAGTAAAAATAAAAGATGGAACAACTTAGATTACAGTTCGCTCGTCAATAACCGTTGGTGTTTTTATATGTTGCATCTGATTAATTGCCAGCAACACTGTTTTAGCATAAAGATTGTGTGAACGATCCGATGGCCACTCTCGATGCATATAATCACTTTTCATGGGAGTTTGGTTTAACCGACTGCTTGCAATCTGTCTGCTGTTCTGCTCTGCAGGGTGTGAATGGTCACTCTAGGAAGGTGACAGTGTGGGGCAGAAAGGACAGCACCGTAAACTGTCACTCGCCTTGCAGCTGGCAGTGGACCACAATGGTAAATGCACTTTCACTTCACCCACATATTTGCTTTGTTTTTACTATAGCTGTTAATCAGATTGTAGCATTTCAGGGATAAACCTCTCATTTGCTCTGATCTCAGGCTGTTTATACATCCAACTGATCTGTTTTTTTTATTATTATCCACCTCAAAGCAACAAGTTCTGGAATATGCATTGGATCGAGCCGAGGTAAAATGTTATTTCTGCCATGCCGGTTTATGTACTGGTGGAATAATGTATTCTTAAAAAGTTTTAGGTTAGCATCAATTCTGCAAAGCTTTCCTTAGCTTCGTAATTCAGTTTGTTATTTGTGTGTTGTAGTACATTGTGGAAAGTGCTCGACAGCGACCAGCAAAGAGAAGAATCTCATCCAGCGGCAGGAAAAGTTTGTACCAGAAGCTCCATGAGCTCTATATTGAAGAATGTGAAAAAGAACCAGAGTTAAAGGTTTGTGTTTGGCTGCTTCATTCATAAATTAAATGTTGAATGAATGAATGAATAAAAGAATAAATAAATAAGTTAGAATACCTATTAGAATAGATTTATTTTTGTAATTTAATTCAAAAAGTGAAACTTATATTACTTGATTGATTAGGCAAGCTTGTATATCTCTTAATTTTGATAATTAAGGCTTACAGCTAATAAAATCTCTAACATTAACAGTAACTCAGAAATTTTGAATATTGAACAGAATTATTTTTAAAAAAATCATGAAGCGTCATGATTGGCTGCTCTTGACAGTTTCAATTTTCTCAATGCTGTGCCTGTTCCTGTTGCTTGTGTATGTTTCCGTTCCACTTGGCTTTACATTAATATGCTTGGATTCAGCACTTTATAAATGGTGAGCTAATAATAAGCACTAATGGTGTCTGAATTTTAAAATAATTTTTGTCATTATTGTAATATACAGCATAAAAATTTGTGATAAGATTTAAGGCATATTAAATTAAGGCATATCAATTACATGTGATAATATGTAATTTGCATTAAATAAAAGTATTCACAGTGATGTTTCAAATATTAGGCTTTGTAGCCAAAAAAATTGAAAAGGTTGAGTTGTTTTGTCAAAATGTGTGGAAGTAAATATCAATGTTTAAATCACCTAAGTGTTAGCAGCTACTGTCATTTAACTTAAGCAGGCAACAAAAGATCTATAAAAAGAGTGGAAACATTCTGCTTCTAATTGTATAACCTAACTGTTTTAAAAAATACATGACATTATTCAGGAATTGTCCTATAGAATTGCAGTTTTCTGAAATAACTGCAACCATGTAATCATTATTTACTTGTGCCAAGCTGAGTGTGTTGATGCTGTTTTTTATTCAGACTGATACAATTTTTCCTTCACATTAAAATATTTCAGGCTACATGCATTTTTGCAGCTTTTTAAAATGCACATATGCCATTCTAAAAGACCCATTACACATATGCCACAAGTTTAGAGCTGCTTGAAAACATCCACCTAATTTTGTAAAATAAAGCAATATCCTGTCCTTTAGGTTGTACAGTATTTCGGAAAGTAGTTCCAACATTCCCTGAGTAGGTCTTTTCCCATCTCTTTCTGCAGAATCTGAGAAGAAATGTGAATCTACTAGAAAAGCTGGTGTCTCAGGAGTCTGTATCATGTCTGGTGGTCAACCTGTACCCTGGGAATGAAGGCTATTCGCTAATGCTCAGGGGCAAAAATGGATCCGGTAAAAATAGTTATGTAGAGTTTTTTTGTTTTTTTTTTACCTCTAGATGTACGTAACATAGTGTTTCTAACCAGATCGTTTTGTTCTGCTGTCTAGACTCTGAAACCATCCGTCTCCCATATGAAGAAAGAGAGCTTCTGGAGTACCTGGATGCGGAGGAGTTGCCTCCCATTCTGGTGGATCTGTTGGAGAAATCACAGGTGTGTGAGCAGAGTGGATCCTACAGTAACAGCTTCAGATTGAAACCATATAAAGGAGATGGAAAAAGCAGTGATGCACAGTATTTTCTAAATCTCTGACATAATTAGTTTAGGTATTCTCTTAAATTTTAACTGCTGACTATTGATTTGTGGGTTATGTCTCAGGTGAACATCTTCCACTGTGGCTGTGTAATAGTCGAGGTGAGAGACTACAGACAAGCTGGTAATACAAAGATTCCCACCTATCAGAGCAGGCACATTCTTCTGCGGCCAACCATGCAGGTAATTTACTGACTGACATAATATGATGTTAAGTTATTGCTGGAACATTTTCGGACTGTTATTCAGAAACTAAAACAACTCTGTATGCCCTGCAGACTCTAATCTGTGATGTACATGCCATGACCAGTGACCATCACAAGTGGACACAGGTAAATGACCATGCTAGGTGATAGAGTTGTGAATGTCGGTGTCCTGTTATCGCTACTGTGCATCTCAATCTCTTGTATCCTCTGGTTAAAATGCAGCCCCACAGCTACATTCTTCGTTATATAGTGAGGCAACAAAATCTGAAGTAGAATTTTGTTTTGTTAGTAAAATTCTGAATGTTTTTCTTAAGAACACATTTTTCTTTCAGTACCAGAAAACACCTGCTACTGAAAGCTATCCATGCTCTACCTTACTTTAACGTTGGTCAGCAATTCTTTACCCAAAACTTTAGCACATTTATATAAATATATTAAAATATTATATAAATAGTTTTTAAGTCACTGCTTTTAATCAGAGCCTATGCCACTGTTCTAGAATCTTTAATTGCATTAAGATTACTGACATTGATATTGTCTCTTTGGGTTTTTGTGTCCATTGCTGTTTTATGCTTTTGCATAGATGTTTGTCTAATTATTACTCCTTTTTCTTCAGTTTTTAAATGAATTGTAATCTAAAAGCTGTTACATTTGCCAAGATAGTAATAATTTTTATTTATTTATTTTTTTTTGCTTTTTTTACTCTGCAATGTCACCTGTGCTTGGTAGAAGTTAGCAAGATCACAAAGTCTGTATGTCTTGCTTTGATTTTATTGTAAAAACAAATGCCTGTCTTTTTTCTGAAAATAGTTGAAATTACTACAAGATTTCTTGCAAAGCTGAGGAACTTTGTAATCAGTTCCATTTGTTTCTACGTGCAAAAAACTCCCTTTTTTAAATTCTAATACTGGTTAAAAAGCTTTCTGTTTCCTATTTTTATTAGAATGAAGCACATGTAGTATAAATTTATGTTGTCATTCTAACCACTTCTCATGTGTCTGGATCATTTTTGAAGCCGACTCATTTGTTGGCCCTTTCTCTCGTTTCTTCCCTGCTGTAGGATGATAAATTGCAGCTGGAGAGTCAGTTGATTTTGGCCACAGCTGAACCTCTGTGCCTGGACCCTTCCATTTCTGTTACTTGCACAGCCAACCGTCTGCTCTACAACAAACAGAAAATGAACACTCACTCGATGAAACGGTACTGAGTACACTCGACGGAGTTGGCAGGAGCTTATCTTGGCTTTAGTCATACAAGGGGAAAATCTTAAACAGTGGTTATTAAAAGTGAAGTCATGGGATTGTGAAAAGAAAACAGGAAAATAATGCTAACATTTGTTTGTCTGTTTTGTAGGTGTTTTAAGAGGCACTCCCGGGCTGCTCTGAATAGGCAGCAGGAACTGTCTCATCTGCCCGTGCCACCACAGCTACGACTCTACGACTACCTTCAGAAGAGGAAGGAAAGGAAACCTGCTCCTGTCATAGACTTAAAAATCTCAAAAGTTGGAAATGTAAGTTGATGATTATTCCCAATCAGTTTCTCCAAATATATCAGTTTCGTCCTGCAACTGAAAAGCATAGGTGCTAAGAATTTGGAAATTATATTTATTGAGCACACATGACATGTATGCGTGGGTGCAGTTTCTGTAAAACAGGCATTTACTGGCAAAATGATCAGGGTGATATTATGAATTCTTTAACATCTTATGGAAAACAGAAGCTATTTATTTTATTACATGTTTTTTTTTTCTCTTAACACTTACTGTTACTATAAATAGCAGTTGTTCCTTACATTTCCAAAAGGCCATTAACACTTCCAATATGTTTCGTGACAAATTGAGATGGAAAGTTTGAAAGGATAAAACGTAGCAAGTTAGCTGTACTCCAATCGGCCTTACTGTTATCTGCTGAAACTCTTGCTCTCTCTTGCAGTCTGAATGAAGCACAAAACTGTCTCAAATCGGGTGCCGCCAATAAATTGACCCTTATTTCCTCAATTTTGAGAAATCTGTCTTTAGTCATGGATTTCTTATCCACTGATCTAATCTACCTCTGCAAAGATATGAAAATCAGCCACTGCTCCCTTTTGTTCTGTCGTGAGAAAGGGCCAATTGACACATCCGTCCACCTGGTCACAGCCGCATGTGCTCGTTTAACAATCACCCACTGATGCTATATAAATCAACTTTTCAGATTCAAATTTGTTCAAAACTTGACAGGTCAGGCTTTATAAAGATCAGTGATCGGCCAGAAAACTGCAGTCGGCACAGTCCTAGTTTCAACATGCAGTAGAAAATATATTTCTCTTTTAAATAGATTATGTCATCTCTGTGGTTTAAGCATGGCTAACTTTGACGTTTTTTACTGAACACATAGAGAGAAACTTGGTTTACGCTGAAGGCAAAGACTGGATTTTTGAAATTTCGACCAGCCGGTCCACTGATGGAACCAATCATACTGAAATTCTGTTTACTAGCCAATTTCTCTTTGCAGCTCTTCTTCCAGCCTCTTTGTGACACTGTAATTGATTAAGCGGGTATAAAACAATGATAAATAAATGGATGACTTTTAGGTTTGAAGACCATGAAAAGGAATTCATACCGAACAGGCTAATCATGGTTGTTGATCTTCCAATATTTCTCACAGTTTTAAAATGTGTCTGGGTTTCTTATCCAGCTGCGTTATGAATCACCCTTCATAAACATGCAAATCAAAGAATGCATCTGAGAAATCAGTTTGTTAGTCGCTTTAATGCTTGTTTCTCCCTGCATCTGTTGTTGGTGTGAGTTTAATGATTCTCTGTGCTATTTGTTCCTTTGGGCATTCCCACATCTGTTTATTTGAGATACGGCAGTGCTACTAGTACTAAATTCAGAGATTGTTTAATCTATATTTTTACTAAAAAATGTGAGCCAAAATTAAAACACCACTAAAAATATGTTATAGCCAACATTATTATGGCTGTAATGATCGGCATGTCATCTAGGAGCAGCAGAAATAATTGCTGCTTTTCTGTTTTTAAATATAACATTAAATCTTGGAATACTTTATTATTAGATCATGGTATACATATCAAAGAATCTCATACCAAGCCAAGCCTAACCCAGAGTTAACATCTCTGTTTATTGAAATCTGTGCCTCTCAACATTTAACATTCACAGTGTGTCGACATGTGGAAGCAGAACAACTGCCAGCTGACGGTACCGAAGGAAATTGATGTAAGTAACATGGGATCATTAAAACGCTACTGTAAAACTAAAAGATGATTTGTTCAAGTGCGGGCCCAGCCATCCTGATCTTTTTTGTGGTTCTTCTGTAGGTGGAAAAGTATGCTGTGGTTGAGAAATCTTTGCAGTTGGGAGACACTCAAACCACTGTGATCTGGCCTGCTGAAGTAAGTTTGGCTCTTGCATTTAACACTCCCTGAGGATGAAAAGCAATACTGCCTGTGTGCTGTCAGAAGAAAAAGCTGCAAGAGCTTGTTAAAAATGTTTATGGCCCCATTAAAAACCAAGTTAATTATTTTTGACCAGCTATATTGTGCAACATGACCACACAACATCTTTAATTTAGTGAGCAAAAAGGAAATAATAAAAACAGGAATAGTTTGGAACTGTTTTAAATTTCACTCCTGCATCTACTAATGTCCCTAGAAAAGCCTGAGTGTCGTTTTCTATGGGCTGCATTGTATCTTCTTAGATATGAAGTTCCTACAAAGTCTGAAAAAGTATGGGATATTTTTCAAGTGTTTACTAGGTCTTCATGGATACTGAAAAAGTATCTTCTATGCATTGTTTCAGCTAGACATCTGTCCATTTACTCTTGTATTCTATCATTTTATTTCTTTCCTTTTTTATGTTTTTTTTTTCTTGCTTTTGTATTTGTAATTTTGTATTTACACATAGAAGAAAGAAAATCGAGAAATTTAGATATTAAAATTTTCTACTTCCTCATTTTCGAAGGTCACTGGAATAAAGTTGGATATTTGTAAGAAATTAAGGCCTGAAATATAGAGACCGCTTAGCATGTCTTATTATCAGCCAGGAGTGCAAGACAATGAAATCATTAAACACATTTCCAGGTCAGATAATGTGTAAATAATAAAAATGTGGCTTTGCAAAGACAAGTTATCAGATTTACGTTAGACAACATGTCACAAAAGACGAAAGTCTGTACTTTTGTGGATGAAATGACATTGGGGGTCTGTCTAAACAGGAAGTTATAGATGACTACACATTTGAATGTGAAGTGGGTGGCCAAGCTCAGAGAACCAAGGTGTCCATCTTCCAGTCGATGGGGGACCCGCTGGTTTACGGGAAGATCTACTCTGCTAAAGAAACAAAAGCAGAGGAGGACAGCCCAGATTTAAAGCTTATACATCCGACGTAAGGATACAGCATCAAATAAATTTTTCCTGACATAATTGGATTTTAAGTCATTTATTTTCATTGTTGGATTTGCAGTTTCCTCATAGGGTCAAAGATCGATGCAGAAAGGTCAGTCTCATCTTTAGTTTGTCGATTGTTTCCTAATCCTGTCATCGTTTTTTCAGTGCACTTTTAAATAATTCTGTACATTTTTTATCTGTTTCACAGGTTTCTTACCCAGTACAAAGGAGTCTATGAGAAAGATGTGAAGTGTGAGGTCAGGATGTCTCATAACTCAGGCAATGTGGGACAGGGGCCTCCGTCCCCCAGCAAAGATGAGGTAAGAACCTTCCTTCCTTTGAGGGTTTGTAGCTACTGCTTCATTAAGACCAACTGAATTGGTTTTAGATTATGTGATGTCTTGGTTAGACCTTTATGATTTGCCATGATGTCATCTGCAGGGTGATGGTATTTCTCCTCTTGTACAGACGTCTGTGTTAGGAAAAGGGGTGAAGCATCGACCCCCTCCCATAAAACTGCCTTCAGGATCGGGCAGCAGCTCCTCAGGTACGTCCCATATGGTGTTTTTCCCAGTCTCATTTGCTAGATTTTATTAGTCCATTCATCTATCTGCTTCTCCATCACCTATACATACATTATTCATCCATCTGTCCATCATTCTTCTGTTTATCCAGCCTTTCATTGACATATCTATTATATATTTGTTAGTAATCTAGTAACTTTTTTAACTATGTATTTCTCCACACATCTGTCATTATCCACCCTTTGTCTATATTTTTTGTTTCTTCCTTTCTATTTTTCTTGGCGTCTTTCTTTCGCACTGCATGCTGTGGTTTGCTGGTTGGGCGTGTGGTGAGTGGAATAAGAGATACAAATGGCTTTTTTTCAATAATTTCTGGGTTTTTTAATGTCTGGATTGGTATTTGTTTTTGCAGTTTGGTTTCAACAGTAGTGCTTTTTGGTTACTGGTTACGTTTTTTTTCTGCAGGGATGGCGTCATTAAAGGCACCGTCCCTGTTATTGAGACATAGACTGAGAGTGGAACATGGAAATATTGCATACGGCTCTCTTATGACTAAGGGGATTGTTGTTTTTGTCAAGCAGCCCAAGTTGGTTACTCATCTTGCTGAAAGTGGAACTGCAGTAAATTATGAGTTTATTAAAAATTCCCTTTTAGCTGTTCCGTCCACCCGGATTACACTGTCCAGAGTTTCACCCTTTGTATCTAACAAAGTGCTAGCACAGGAGCATACATGATTCAAAAGAATAGTTGGGCTATAGGGATTCCAAACTTCAACACGTTCAATCTCTGCGTAGACAGGTGTTTATGTACTTGGATTCACCAACCCAGTCATTAGATGTCTCTTTCCATGGTAAACACGAGGAAGGGATATTATGTGGTTTAAGCAACCTTGGGTGTTTTGAAGTATTTTGAATGTGAAGATGTGGGGCAACTAAATGTATTATTAATTTAATGTGCCACAGTAAGGAAAAATAAGGCAGAAAAACTGTTGAGGAACAATTCAGGACCACTTGTTTTCTTTTTTCTCACTCTCTGCATCATGTACGCGACACGCAGTTCCATTGCCATAGCAACTGACAACAATGCTACTGATGTATCAGGATTCACACCAAAAAACACAAAAACATTTCCCACACAAAGAACAGAACATTCATCTTGTTGCAATATTATGTTTCCAGGCTTGATAACTATTTTATGATTATTAATAAGTGATTGTCTGAACACAGCAGTGGTAGCTTAGTAGATTAGCTGATTTTCTTCTGGCACGACGCTCCGTACACCTCTTTCACGGAATTTCAAGCAGGGATTCCGCCATCCCTCACGGATTTTTGTGCAATTGCAATATAGAATCAACAATCAAAACATGACATTGAGTCAAGTTCCATCATTAAATTTATAATTGATTGTGTTTCAAATACAATCCTAAACAGGTGGGTTTTTAGTCGAGATTTAAAGGAAGTCAGTGTTTCAGCTTTTTTACAATTTTCTGGAAGTTTGTTCCAAATTTGTGGTGCATAGATGCTGAATGCTGCTTCTCCTCATCTGGTTCTGGTTCTGGGGATGCAGAACAGACCAGAACTGGAAGATCTGAAAGGTCCGGAAGGTTGATACAACAATAGCAGATCTTTAATGTATTGTGGTGCTAAGCCATTCAATGATTTATAAACTAACAACAGTATTTTAAAGTCTATTCTTTGAGCTACAGGGAGCCAGTGCAGGGACTTTAAAACTGGTGTTATGTGCTCTGTCTTCTTGGTTTTAGTGAGAACATGAGCAGCAGCATTCTGGATCAGCTGCAGCTGTTTGATTGATTTGTTGATCAGATCTGTGAAGATGCTGTTGCAATAATCAATCTGACTGAAGATAAACACATGGATGAGTTTCTCTAGATGTGGCTGAGACATTAGTCCTGTAATCCTGGAAATGTTCTTCAGGTGATAGAAGGCCGACTTTGTAACTGTCGTTATGTGGCTCTGGATGTTCAGATCAGAGTCCATCACTATTCCTAAGTTTCGGGCCTGATTGCTGGTTTTTAGTTGTAAGAACTGAAGCTGTTCACCGACTCTAGATTGTTCCTCTTTAGGTCCAAAAATAATAACTTCAGTTTTGTTTCTGTTCAGCTGGAGAAAGTTTTGGCACATCCACACATTTATCTGTTCTAAGCATTTGTTCAGTGATTGGATGGGTTCTGAGTCACGTGGTGACATCGTAATGTAGACCTGTGTGTCATCTGCATAGTTATGGTAGCTAATATTATTTCTTGATATAACCTGAGCTATTTATAGCATAATTATGTTGACAACTTGATAGAAAAACCAATAATAGTCATCATTGGCAAGCAATTGTTTGCCTTCCACACAGAGCTGGAGGGCGAGATCTTCCACATGTGACATCATGCTGCAAAGTATCTATAGATATTACACCTGAGACTTCTCCTTTCAGACTGCAAATTTCTCAAAAGCTGTTTGGTGGATGTGGATACTTTTGGTTGCCTTTGGCTTGGCTGCTTCTCCGGAAAGCTACATGTCTTGGACTGGACAAACATCTTTTTATGTCAGAAACATCAGAGCTCGATCTGACCTTGTTAGCACATTTCTGTTGCTCAGTATTGATGCTTGGAGAACCTTAAGAGTTTTCTGGGATTCTGATCCTAGACCTGACATGTGGATTTTGAAGGAACCATTGTTCTATAATGACTTTGTTACACAAGACTGATGTTGTCATCCACAATAAGGATTAAATTTGTTCAAGCTGGGTTTGTGAAACTTGTTCACCTTGCAAGAATTTCAATGAAAAGGGTATTCAATACTTACATCAAGTCTATCAGAATTCTGAAGAGGATTACGGTAGTCTGGCAGTCCGTACCGGTGCCACTTAGAGTATTAGATGGAAAAAGTGCTCTAGCTGACCAATGGAACAATGAATATAAGTACATATTTCCGGTACTTTCAGTCACTTCAATTTTTGATTGTTTGTATGAAGAGAGTAGATTGCTTCTTTCTCTGAAAATGTATCGGGAGCTCTCAGTTCCTGTGGAAAGAAACAGATCTGTCAAAGCTGCGCTCTCTGGCTGGTGTCAAAGAGTTGAGGTGGACTCAGATTTTTGGATCGTATCTTACCACTAAAGGCAGATGGAGGATCCTGTATAAGCTACCTGTTGAAAAGCGGGTTGATAACCTCCAGTGGAAGATTATATATGGTCAATATCTATAAACCAATACAGAGCTCACTTTGACCCAATTGCTCAGGAGGAATGTTCTTTTTGCAGGCATCAAGCGACAGTGGAAGTTTTGTTTTTGTCTTGTTGAACGTTAAAAAGCTTGTTTAGGATTTTGCAAGGCTATTTGGAAGTTTCGAGTGAACAATTTTCTACAGCTGTTTTTGTTTGTGGTCTTAAATACACTGCTAGTAAAAGTAAGATTCTTGTTTTACTTAATTTCCTTTTCAGAATGGTAAAGTTAGCAATTTGGAAAACAAGAAAGAATAAAATGTTTGGACAGGATTAGGTTAGGTAAGGTTAAACTTTATTAATCCCATAGGGAAATTGAGGTTATCTGTTGCTCACACATTAATTCACATCCACACAGCATTAAAATCGTACAGCTGGAGACATCCATAAAAGGTACAAGAATATAATAAATACATTACCACTAAAAGAGGTCAAATAAAAGTGCTTAAATATGTTAAAATACTAGTTACCCCGTCTCCCTTCCTTTCCCCTCCCACAAATAGCAGCATTATAAAGCCTAATGGCCCGTGGGACAAAGGAATTTTTAATCCTCTCAGTTGAACAACCCAGTGAGAGGAACCTGTCACTAAAGGAGCTCCTCTGATTGGAGAAAACAGTGTACAGGGGATGGCTGGTGTTCTCCAGAACTAAGCTGAGTTTAGACAGTGTCCTCTGTTCCACCACCGTCTCCACAGACTCCAGGCTCACACCGACCACGGAGCCAGCTCTGCAGATGAGGCGGTTCAGTCTCTGTGTGTCTCTCTTCCTTCCTTGATTGGACCGTTGTGATAAATAAATATGAGTTAAAGGTCTCTCCCTCTCTATTTCTCTCTCATTCTTTCTTTTATTTCTCTCCATCCTTCCTTCATTTGAATAAATAATTAACAGGGTTAAATGCTTACTAACTTTGGATATTTTACTATAGTTTTTCAGGTTACTCTGCATTTTAACGAGTACAAGTGTGTCACCAGCGGAAAAAGAGAGTTAATCAAGTCTTTGTCACAAAAACAATGAACAGCATATGATGTCTTAGTTTTCTCAGGTTCCAGTTCACAAACATGTCAGTGGAGGTTTGCTCTACATTTGTAGGAAAGAGGTGAACCTTCCAAAATCACCAATTTAAAGCTAAATGTTTACCAGATGTTTTCTAATCCTAAGGATTAAAGCACCATCTGGGATTGTTAGTACCTTATTTAAGCTTTATAAAGGGTTAAACAAAGCTTTCTGAGCATTTATGTAAAGAGTGCTGATCTTCTTTCCAGGTAATCTGTATAGTTCACAAACCACGAGTGGTTTACTAAAGTGTCCTACGCCGCCACCTCCAGCCAAAAGCCAGACTCTGAACAGGAAGCACTCCATGGAGCTGGGCCAGGTGGGCCTGCTGTCACCTGCCTCCCTCTCTCCGATGGGCTCCACGCAGAGTGAGTACTGCCAACTCTGACTAACTCTTGGGCTCAGCGTGAGCTGTGCTGGAGCGTGCTGCGCCAGCTCGTCTCCCAGCTTCCAAGTTTAACAGATGTGAATTTTTTATGACAAATTCTGATGGATTACCCCAGCAAGAGACCAAATCTCAAGAAATTTGGAAAAATATGGGAACAAGCTTGAGACCTTTGGGAAATGTTGGAATTTTATATACATATCATCTTGTCTCTAAATAGTCATAAAAATACTTCTTACTAAGCCTCATATTTAGGCCTGTCACAATGGCAATTTTTGCTGAGCGATTAATTGTCTCAAAAAACTATTGCGATAGACGATAGTATTGTTTGAAGACCTTTTTACACTGATTTAATGGAAATTATGTAATAATGCATGCGATTTCCTGCCAAAGATAAATACACTTTATTTTCAAAAGAACACTTAACACTGGAACTGATAAAATAAACAAAAACAAAAATAAAATGGATTCTCAGTCTCCATTAACAAAAATGTACTTGAATAAAAACACCAAAGTGTAAATAAATACTGCATTCAACCAAAAGAGTGCAGATTATGAAGTCTGTATACTATTTTACCCTTCAGTAATCATTGGATTTAAATAGAGAAGATGGGCACATCCGACTACCTGATTGAATAGTTCACACTACATGTTAGTTCACACCTACATTTTTCCCTCATGACAATCTTAGAACGTTGATGTTTTAAGATTGTCGCTTGCGATCATCCTGTAGTGTGTGGTGTGTTACGGTAGATCGTTGTGGCCGCTCCGATCTAAATCAGGGGTTTTCCCCACTGGGAGCGTTTATGCAGCCTGTTGAATGTGACAGGTAGCCAATCAGGAAGCACGGATTTTCCTCCGTGCTTTCTGAAGGGGAAATTACAGAGGGGAAAAACAGTTGACATGGCGCAACCCAGGGGACATTGGAGATAATATGTGGAAACAACATTAATGTTTATAAAACATTTCGTGCAAAGAATATAGAAATGACGAGGGGAGGAGTTGGAGCGACGCAGGTGATAAACCCGGTAACTTTTCACCTGTTTTTCGTTAATGTGACATAAATAGGTTGTAATGATTTTCATTCAGTCAGGATGTTATGCTGACACTAGAGCCACTTGCATTGCAGGTAGATTGTAGTAAAGCATTGATTAATGCCTGGTTTTAAAATGAGTTAACTGAACTTGTAGTCATTATTTTGTGCCCATTGTTGGACAACATGGCATGATTGAACCCGAACCGTTATACCTAGGATTTCTGTCGGCTAATGTTTGGTCTCTCTGGTTTTGAAAATGGGCCGACAGTCGGCCGACAGCTCTAAGATGGTGTAGTGTGCGCTGGGCATTACACTAAGGAAATGAGAAAGGGGGGGTCAGTGGAGAGCACCAGAGTTGAGCCTTTTTTCATTTTGTGTCATCAACAGAAAGATAAAAAGGCCGGAAGAGACAATAAAGGCGATAATTAAAATGACGTCGATAGTTTCAATTTATCGTACGATTAATTGATTTATTGTTTATCGGGACAGGCCTACTCATATTCTTTCTGGGCATATTTTTTCTCCTCTTCAGGATCTGGAACCCCTAAGCCTTCTACTCCCACACCCACCAACACACCATGCTCAACCCCTCACCCTACCGATGTGCTCTCCACGCCCCTATCAGTGACCTCTACCCCCTCGGATCCTGCCATGGTTCAGAGCCAGTCACAAGCTCCCCTGCTCACACCTTTCGCCCAGCAACAACTGGCTCTTAGCCAGCCTCTACCTGTCATGTCCATCCCTCTTCCCACCATGGGGACATCGATCACCACAGGATCCACCTCTTCACAAGTTATGGCAAACCCAGGGCTCAACTTCATAAACGTGGTCAGCTCTGTCTGGTAAGAAATAAGTTGCATTGGATGCCTTGTTATATGCTAGTCATTGTGTGTTCTAGTATTGATTTGGTATTTTCCCTGTAGCAGTCCTCAGACTTTAATGAGTGGCTCCAACCCAATGCTGGGTCCAGGTCTTAATCTAAGTGGAATCCTGCCACCTGCAGGGTTGATGTCCACCATGCAGTCCGGTGCCCAGACTGGTAAGTCACTCACTGGCACTAGTGCTCTAACTTATTGTAGACACATATTAGGAGCGGTTTCTAATATTAAACATTCAGAAATCAGACAGGACTGTTTTTCAAATTTTTTTCTAAACTTATACTGATAATTTCTTTTTAATATCTGCTTGAAAAACTGTAATACCAATGTTTCACCAGTGGGTGTCATAGTACCTCATGTCACTAGTGAAGTCAGACTGAATAATTTGTTGCTTCAGCAGTTTCATGCCAATAAACTGAACAACAGTTCAAGCACACAACCAAAGATTTTCCTACAAATCTTTAATGAAAAAAAAATTTGCTAAAACAATAGTTCCAAAATAATTGTATTTAGGGACGCATCGATATCAGCTGATCTGAGTCATTTGGTAACATATTTTTTTATATATAGATGGGAGTTCGCAATGCTACAAAAATATTATTATTAATCAGTTACTGCATTAAACATTCTGATCCTTTCTGTCCAATCTTTTTACATTGCGTCCCAAAACGTAGCAATGTAAAGCACTTACTGTAAATAAGAACATTTTTACTGTTAATGTATACTCAAAATGAATAACATTGTAAAACAACCCTGCCTTATCTTATGTTTACATATAATCTAACATATACGTAACAATCAATTTAAAGATGTCACAAGGATCTAATAGTAACAGTCAACAGATACGTTTGTGTTAAGAAACTAAAAAGCGTATTAGTTTATGCTGTTGTGTGGTTCTGGTTTGTTACAGGGAGTCCTTTTGGTCTGAACAACAGTGCTGGACTGAGACCACTGAACCTGTTACAGGTATGCCTCTCTCTCAGCCATTGTAAGAAGCATGTTGATGGATTTTTCCTCACCCTTACCTTCGTTGCCATGTGATGTGTGAACCAGTTGCACAGATTAAACTTTCTTTTATTCCCTTCCATCTCATTGCATATGCAAAGCAGAAAGTACTATACTTCTTACTAAAGTGACATTTTATACTTAACTGGAAAATATTATTGCTATTGTCTGATTGGAAGTGCTTAGTCTTTGCAGGGGGAATAGCAGTAAACTAGAAGAATCCCTCTTTTGAATCCAGTTTAGTTTTGACTATTTCTTTGTAGGCACAGTCCAAGTTGGGCTCCTTTTTAACTCTCCCATCTCCTTCTTCCTCCCCTTTCCATCACATGTACATCATTTTCCTCCCTCTGCCCATTCTGTCCTCCCATCCTCCATTCGTCCTCATCTCCTTGTGTTTTACTCCCCTACTTTTGTGTGTGTGTGTGTCGGTGTGTCCATGTTATTCATCTCCAGATCCCCCCTGGTCCTTACATCCTTAACTCTCTGCAGCAGCAGCAGCTGTCCCAGTTCTCCCCACAGCAGAGTCAGTCAGCTATGTCCAGTCCTCAACAGCAGGGGGAGATGGTGAGACACTGATATTTGAACACGCACTGCCAGCAGCAAAGATTACACAATCAAAGATGTGGAAAATATGTTGGCTAAAACTTGTAACTTCTACTACAATAGCAACATTTGAAACCAATTTCCAAACCAATTTCATCATGGTGGTGGCATCATGATGATGTGGGGATGCTTTTGTTAATCTGGATTGACGGGAGATGGATGAAGCTGAATACATGGGAATACAGGACAGGAACTTTCTAAAAGCTGTTTTGTAAAAGAAACCAGCATGCAATCAGAGCAACAATTAAATGTTTGCAGAAATTATATTTATGTGACAGAATAACCCAGTAAAAGAATTATAACAATGAATCTATTTCAAGTCTCCATCTATTCTGACTGAGCTTGAGCTGCTTTTCAAAGAATAATGGGCAAGAATGGTTTTCTCTAGATTATTTGGAACACACATTTCAGCAACAAGGCGCTTCAAAGTGCTTTACAAAATAAAACTTAACATACGCAAAAATTGTAGCTGTTGATTGCAAGAAAGATTTCTTCTACGAGATATTGTTGTGGGAGCCTGGAAAACAAATACACACCACACTTTTCAGATTATTTTTAAAAGGAGAAAAAAACATTCTCATTTTCTTTCCATTTCACAATCCTCTGCCAAAGCATGAACTTTGCTTACCTGTTCATGCTTAACTAAGGCATGCCCCACAGCATGATGCTGCCACCACCATGTCTCAGATTTTCAGATTGGGGACGTTATATTGAAATTTTTAAGCCTCTTTCTTCAACTTCACAGTTAGACCTTATATTGTGTCAGTCAGATAAAATATCAGGAAATATGTTGAAGGAAAAAGTTTTGTAAATACTTCTGTGAGACAATATTATTATTTCTGCTTGCACATCTCTTCTACGTTTGCTCTCTTTCTGTAAAGCACATATGTTTGCAATTGTACAGGTTTGTCTCTGTTGTCAGCTGCATGTAATTTTACCTGCTGTCTTGTCTTTTCAGAGCGACCAAGGATCCGATCAGAGTTTAGGAAACCAGCAGACGGCTGTCATCAATCTCGGGGTTGGAGGCTTCATGTCTCCACAGACAGCAGGTATGAGCCACACCGACTCACCAGTACAGCAGCACACACTTCTACTCTCAATCACTACGTTAACCTGGTTCCACACAGATGACACCATCATACTCACCACAATGAATAAGACATGATGTGTTGTTGTTTTTATGATTGTATTTACTGTTCATAATATGTATATAACCATGATCATTTTGTTGAAGTTAGTTATTGTTCTTCTCTTAGAGGAACGTGTAAAACTGGCAGGAGAGACTCAACTTCCCCCTCTTCTCTGCTACATTCTCTCTTTTTTTTCATTCCCCCTTGTTATTTTATTTTACTTTTTTGCCTCCACCCTTCTCCCCCGTTCTGTATTGTCCTCCTTCCCCTCAAATCACTCTGTTCCTTCACGCTTTAACTCCCCACCCAATTCATGCTATTTGCCCATAATCCATGCACATGGTAATTTTTAATGTGCCACTGGATTCCCTCCAATGTTCCACCTTTTTGCCCTCTCATTTCATCTGTCTGTGTGGTACTTTAACTGAAACTGCACTCTCCCCCATCCTCATCCTCACCAATGTTTTCCTCTTTGTGCCTATTCTCTCCTCACACTTCACCCCCATGTCTCTTTCTGACCTTCTCCCTCTCATCATCACCCATTTCCTACTTGGGGTTCCCCATTCTCCCCCTTCCTCCTCCTCCCCCTCCCCTTAGTGCTGTCCCAGTTGGGCTGTGGGCTGGACGGGTCTGGGCCCCCGCTGCCTTCTCCAAGGCTTCAGCAGCAGCACCAGCCACAGATTCAAGTAATACAGCAACATTAACATTCCTATACACTCAGAGAGGATTGTAGGAAGCGAACACAGAGATGGGAGCAAGCAGCCAACCGTCTGTGGCTTTATTCACCAGGCAGCTGTTTGTTTTGCTGTTCTGTAAACTTTGAGGAAATGAGGGAACACATGATTTTTTTTTAATGTTACAAATTATAAAGCAGGCCATTTTTTCTTTTTTTTTTAATTGCTTTGCATAGAGTGCATTGAAAAAGTATTCATACTCCTTAGAATGTCTTGACATTTTGTCATGTTAGAACCACAAAAGCCCAACACAACCTAGTGCGTAATCACAAACAGATATATTGTTTTGAAATTTTGGCACAAATAAAAATCTGAAAAGTCTGGCATCCATTTATTTTCAGACTCCTTTCCTCTGACACCTCTTAATAAAATTCAGTTCAGCCTGTAGTTTGAGGAGTTACTTGTATTGTAAATGGTCTACTAAAATTTACAACACAAAATTTCAGTAGATTGCTTTCCAACCTTAGAAGTTGGAAAGCATTAGCAAACAAAAAGCCTTATGAAAACCAAGAACTGTTCATTCCATCATCTTAAAATAAAATGTCTATGAAACAACTACAATCTTACCAAGATGTGACGATCCACCTGACTGTCAGGCCAGGAAAGGACAGTGTTAAAAATACAAGCAGCCAACAGCATTGTTCTGATCTAGAGTTCACATAAGACAATATGTTGACAGAACCCATTCACTCCACAAATCTGGTGTTTGGAAGAGCTGCAAGAAAAACATTGTTGAAAGAAGCCAAAAGAAGTCTGTTTGATGTTTGCCTCAAGCTATGTAGGGAATGTAATTCATATGTGAAAGAAGATGTTCTGGCCAAATAAGACAAAAATTACAATGTCTTTCCTTTATTAAAGACAGAGTTGGTTGGAAAATGAAACTAAATGTGTGAAAATCTGATTGAAAATTAAAAAAGTTTGAGACCTGGGTAAAGTGGAGCTTAATACCAGACAATGTCAAAATCAGTGTAATCAGCACTGATTCTTTATACATTTCCTTTTTTTTTTTTTTTTTTTTTATATGATTGTGCAATGGAATAACAAAGTACAAACTTTCATCAAACCGAGAATCTGTTGCAAGATTTCAAATTTGAAGCATATTAAAAAGATGCTTCCCTTATAATTTCACTGAGCTTTATCTGTTTTACAAAACAGAGTGAGCAAAAAATAACATTTTCTCTATGTAGCTGGTGGAAACATACACTTAAACCATGGGGCTGTAACTGCAACAACAGGTGGTTCGACAAAGTGTTGAATCGACGGGAGCGTGTGCTTGCCAGACTTTTCAGATTTTTATTGGTAAAAAATTTTAAAAATTAGGGATCATTTTCCTTCCACTTTACATTTAATGTGTACGCCTGACATATCAAGCTCAATGCTTATAATATGTGGCCCATAATACAATATAACATGGGGTGCAATATGATGTCATAAATTTATTATTAACAGCCTTCCTGTATTTTACTTACTCCAAATATACTACATGTTCCATACTGCACTATAACAGCTAGTTACTCGATGGGATGCACATAATCGCTGCTTGTTGGAACGCCAGAGGAAGAAAACAAAGATACTTCCCACTTTACCAAACAATGACTAAGTCAGCCCTACTCCGTCCTCAGGTGAGGAGCGAGTTCATACCCTCTTTGCTGATCTAAACAAAGACAACAAAACCTGGAATCGTTTTACAATCCATGAAAAATGCATTTGCAGACATCCAGATGGATTTTATAGAACTGAGGAGTGCCAGCACTATCAAAACCAAACAGGTCATGAAATTCTTTTTGGACTCTTGTGCGCTTTACATCAAAGTTCGGTCAAAAAATATATATATATAGCGAAATTTCACCTAAAATGGAATACCTTTTCAAAGCACTAAGTACATTTATAATTTGATAACACCTAAATATTAACAGAACAAGTTACATATAGTATTTTAGTCCAAAAAACGCACGAATCATTAAGCACTAGATTTTTCTGGGTGTGTTCTTTCCTGGTAATTTTCATCCCAAGCATTCTCAACTTAATATGTTTAAGATCTTTTTGCTGTGCTGTGTGTTTGGGTTTCTCCCAACAACCCACATATGTCAAAGCTTATGGAACTTCCAATGGCAGCAACTAACAGCGTGTCAGACCAGGCAGGCAGGCATGATCTAAAACAGCATTTAGCAGTGAGATGTTCAGTTCATCTGTGAAAGGTTCCTGTGATCATAGGCTGATAGGCTGCACGCATGAATGGAAGGGTTTTCCTCACTCTCGGTTGCTGGGCTGCATGTTTGTCTTCACTGAGATCACAGCCAATAATGTGCGTCTCCAGACACAACTGGTGCTGCTTGACTGCATCCTGCCTCACTCCCCAACACTTTCTCTCCCTCCCTTCTGAAAACCATTAACCTCTCTTCTGTATTTCTCTGCACACTCCTCTTGTATGTTGTGCAAACCGGCCTTTAAGTCAGCTTCACTAACCCTCGCTAACGTGGCACAAAGTATATTAGAGACGATCCAGTTTCAAGTGAGGGAGGCTGCTTCGCATCAGGGGCAGTTAAAGTGTTAACCAGTGCCAGAGATGATAACATGTAGATTAAGAAGCTCTCACTTTTTGTGATTATTCAGGTTAAAAACAGTGAGACTTTTCTGATTTGTTTGTTTACTTTTTTATTGAACAGTTGCAATTCTTGCAGCACCAAATGCAGCAGCAGCAAATGGCTATGGGAGCAGCGGTTCCTCAGGTGGGAGCGCCACGGCAACATACCGGCAGTCAGCCAAGAAGTAAGAGGAAGAGGAGCACGCCACAGCCCCTCCCAAAGTCATAGCAGACAGAAGTCACACTAAACCCCCAGCCCTACACACACACACACACAAGGACATGAATGATCTATACTGTGCTGTTTGTCTGCCTCACTTTTAAGACAGCAGACAAAAGACTTGTTTATGCTTTTTCTATCTGATAAATTTGTATGTATTGGTTCTCAGAAGTTTTGGAAAACCAAAACGTCCACTGTGGAGGATCAGGTTTTTACAACAGGGACTACTTATCAAGTGAGATGGTCCAGAAGGTGATGGGTCCGGTAAGCAACGGGCCTCCGTGGTTACAATGTCCTGTTAGGACGACTTTTTTTTTTTTTGTGAGGACTGAGAGGAGCCCGAATGCACATTCTCAGGAGGATTTTGCATGGGGCCGTCTGATCCTCCTGCCTCTGCTTTGTTGACCCCCCCAGCCCCCTTATCCCAAAATAAAAAACCCCAGTAGATACTGCCCTTTAAGCACAGATACAAGCTGAGCTTATATTGACACCAAATCCTCCATGTAACCATGACAACTTTGTGAGAATGCAAACCTGATCTTGGGAGTAATGCCTGGGGGCAGCTGTCTACCTCTCAGTCTGTCGGAAGTGTTTCTTCTGTTAGCGGTTCCGGCAAACAGGACTCAAGATCAACATGCAAGACAAGGTGTACTTTTTGTACAGCATATTTTGAAAAATGTGTCACCTTTTAATAAGTCCAGGAGCCATGAGCATATTCTTTACATGACATCAGCTGAGCGTGTGCGAGGCATTTCTGGACACTGAGAAATAATTTTTTAAGCAGTCTTTGTCATCAGTTTTATTGTTATTAAAAAAAAGAATATATATTGACAGTGGAAAATACAGCTTTTAGATATAAAACGTTGTCTTGACTGTTTTTATTTTGTCGTCTTCACACTGTCCAGAACCTTGTCGATGAGTTTGTGGATTTCTCTCTGCCGGGCTGTTGCTCTGTTGATGCAGTCCTGCAGCTTCTCTCCTGAAAGTGACGTTCCACCTAAGCCACAAAAGGTGTTGATTAGCCTTTTTATATGTCCTTTCATCTTTATAAAACTTTGAGATGCATATTTTTTATGTAAAAATTCTAGATTCGCTTCTTTATTCTAGATTTGCTTTAATATATAAAAGAATCACTATAAATTGATGATAAATATTTTTACACTAGGCAGGCTTCGAAACATGTAGTCTACAACAGAAAATAGGAAAGCAAGAGTAGGACAGAACAGAATGAATGACGAGAAAATAAGGAAGCAATAGAGGAGAGCAAAAGGACACAAAATATGGAGAGAGGCAGAACAAGAGCAGAGGTAAAGAAAGAAGGTTGGATACAGTAAAAGTGAAAGGAACAAATAAGTAGAGGAAAGACAGAAAAGGGGAAGTAAAGACGTATTGGAGGACATTAAAATTAAGAGAATGGAATGGGGCTTAAAGTCTGAAAACAAATATTTTTCCAAGCTCAATTTTTTTTATTTCATTCTTGACCAGACAAATATTGAGTTCAGATGTAAACTTTTAGGTGAACAACAATTATACTAAAAAAAATAGTCATAACATTTTTGAACTGAGCAGCATTTCTATTCCCATTCCTGCATGTTTTAAGCTTTTGAAAGAGTCCCTGTAGGCTGCATCTCACCTGGTTTATGTACAGAACAGAGACGACCCTCCTCATCTGTGACCACAGTGAGGTGAGCGGTTGACAGACTCTCCTCCTCAGCTGTGGGGTCTACAATCAGGATAGAGCTGAGCAGAGGGAACCAGGAGATGCAAAATAGATATGGGATGTAACAGAATCAAAGATCACATATTTAGAAAAAGAAATTTGAAATCATAAACTTCTATCTTAACATTCCTGCAGTTTGGAATATTGTAAATAAGATATCAAAGAAAGAACTGGAGTGGCCAGAGTTTTTGTTGCCCCATGAGGGTAAAGCTATTTTAAAACTATCTTAAGCTATGCATTAGCTGGGTATAGCAATGTTAGCTTGCCATACTTGTGTTACTTCATGAAGAACAGAATGGGAAATGGTATATTTTGCACAAGGACCTGGGAAGTACAACTCAATTTTTATTAAAGTGTCAAAATAGTTTTTCTATTATGCAAAACAAGATAACTATAGTATTCATATGTTAGAATAGTTTAGGACCAGCAAAATATATTTCCTATTTTAATTAGTATCAATTTGATTATGTTATTAATTTTCTTATTTGTTTACATACATCCCACCAAACTGGTGTTTTCTCTTTAGGCCATCATGTATATTGTTATTCTTTTCATATGGGATTACAATTGATGTAAATTACGGACAAAAAAAAAAGTTTTTTTTACTAGACAAGCTTACTCATCAAAGACGCAAAAGGAAGCACTGGCGGGATGTTTGTGAATATGAAGCCTTTGTCGCTTTTCCAAATTCACCTCTGGTGAACATGTCTCTTTGTTCACGGTGACTTCTGGGAGTTGTGCTGTAACAAGAGCAGGAAAGGTTTAGTCAAAGGCTCAAATAATTCACTACATAAAATCATTTATGAAAAACAGCTAGCAGCACTGTTTGACAGGCATGTATAAAGTTAGTTTTATAGATGATGTGACAGATAGATGAAATAAATTATTTTTTAAAGAGATGGATGAATTATGCTGTGCCTTGCTGATACTAACTTTTTCTCTGATTGGTCAATTATGATTGGTTGATGTGTTTATGAACCAAAATAGAACGTTTTTAGTTTTGATCAATGGAAAACCAGCTGATTATGATCCCTGTCCAACTGATTGGTGCATCTCAAGCATTATTTCTTTATTTTAGTTCCCTCCAGTGAAGTTGATGTAGAATCACATACTGTTCTTCAGGGCAGCCAGCAGGGCGATAATACAAGCGTCCAGAATGTTCCCGTCATAGTCAAGACACATAATGTCACAGTAGAGCACCCAACAAAGCTGCAACAACAACAAAAAAATCATTATTAATGATCTATCATATAAAACAATTAGCACAAGTGTGCTCATATTTCTCAAGCTACCTTTCCTCTGTCGACGCATAAGTCCTCTGCTTTGATCACCTCAGAGCTGCGGCGCACACACATCACCGATTGGTGAAAACACAGACAAGTGTTTAGGCAGTGAACACACACACAGTTGTAAAATGTTGGTCACACCTTTCAATAATGTCAGCAATAAACTGGCTGGCAGCCTGGGCCTGTTCTCCTGGTGGACCCGGCCGAAAGCGGGACGAACACAGAGGAGGCAAATCCACATTGGGCACTGAACATGAACATGTAAGGGTCATTAAAAACCTTGTTAGTAGTATTAAAAGGGAAGTTCTACATGAGAGTTTGTGATACTTGCCAATGTAACCTTTACCAGAGGCATCTGCGGTGGGATTAGCCAGCTCCTGCACAAAAACAAGTTGTGAGATCTCTTAATGAGAAACTAATGGAGAATTTAGAACCAAGATGGTCGCTCTTGATTTTTAAACTTCATTTAAATTGTGGTCAATTTCTTCACCAAAAATGTACTGTATGGTAATAAAAATACAGCTGGATAGTGAAGAATGTATTTCCACTGCAGATATTCTGAAAATACATTGTTAAAAGCACACTGAAGTAAAAACGTCATTCTTTGCATGTGTGTTAGTTGATGACAGTGGTGAAAAAAAGTAAAGCCTTTCAGGCGGCATTAGTTAACACTGTGGTGGATAACAAAATTGACGGATCTTAATATAGATTCTAAAAGATTCAAGTTACAAGTGGGTTCAACTGTAAGCATCTAATTCAGAGTTTGGCTCCAATGAGTGGTGAAAAAGATGACATGGATAGCAAAGCAAATGTTTATTTTTAGTATTTTAACTGACACATTGTTTTACTGTTTGAATTTTTCTATCTGACTTGTTTTTGTTAATACTACCAACTGATAAAATGAGTAAATTATTTGTTTTATTTGTATTAAATGGTCAAAGTGAATCAGTCTGAAGTCAGACTATAGATTAAATGACAATTTTCAGGTTTTTTTTTATTATTTATTTATTCTTATTGTCATTAAAAAGAATTTTGAAGGCATAAGCTTAACACTAAACATAGGGGAGGAAAATGGCAGGGTTGGACTCATTCTATATCAGTATGACCAGCAATAATTTTAGGCATAACCATGCCCTCACCCTCTTCACAACAAACATCAAATGTTTCATTGTTGTCAATTTTTTTTCTGAAAGTCATGTTGTGTTCTCATTTTAGCTCAGACTTTTAGCTGAGCCAAAAAGAATAGCAGAAAACATAAATACCTGTACTTAAAATATCATTTGGCCTATGTCTGTTATGATGTCACCAGGCAAGGTCATGTTGAATCTCGTAAATCTTTATTTTTATCATAGATTTACAAAATTTCCAAACAAATAAAGGAAGCTAACCATGAAGTCCTGTTCTGTTGTTGACAAACTTTCCCCAAGGTGAGCTGGACTGATGTTTCAGATCAAGTCTAGATGCTACCATTAAAGATCTTTTTTTTTTTAAGACAATAAATTGTAAAACTCAGAAATGTTGTGTCTGTACCGCTTTGATTCCGCAGATAATCGTTGTGTTTCCTATCTTCACCAATGCTGAACCATCTGCTGTGGATATGGATCCTGAAATAAAAGTGAAATATAGAATGTACTCCCAAAATATTCCCTTAGGCTTAGAGATTAGTAAAAGTGGGTCAGAACCAGCAGCTCGCCTTACCAATGTTCAGTGTTGTGGTTCTGAATTCAGACAGCTCCCGTCCATCAGGACGACAGTTTTCTTTCTGGGTCGGAAACAATTTCAGATTGAATTTTCACATAAAATTTGTTCATGTAAAAATTCAATTTGTTGAATCAGAAGATCGATGACAATCATAAACTAAACATGGAACATTTCACAAACCAAAAAGCTTCTGTGATACTCCAGAGGTTCCGCAATCCTATAGGTAAGATGGAAACAACATAACAAAGACATCACTACTTCGTACATGCATTAACCTATATTAATAAAATGAAGTGGAGAGGAAATGAAAAACTGACAGAAGCTATTCGTGTTCTATATTTATCTAAGAATCAGACGACGAACACATTTAATGTGCCGCTGTTTTAAAATAATTTCATACGCAAAAAGAAGCTAAAATAAAAGGCTTGCATTTGTAGATAAAAATGAAAAGTTAGAACAATCTTACTTGAACCCAGTCGCCATGATGTTTTGGTTAACCACGTGGGTTTGTACTACGGTGGCCGGTTGGAGGAAGTGCACTTTTTAAAAAAGTGGGCTAATGGTGTCGGTGCTCTCCCCTGAATGTATTTACAAACAAGAATTGGGTGCAAAAGTTTGGGTTACTTCTGACTAGTGATGTTACGTGATGTGCCGAGGCTTCGAGGCGTGTGTCGAGTAATGGAGGGGGCGTTTCCGTAAAGCGCGTATCGAGGCTTGCTTCATTTAGGGGAGGAGCCGAAAACGATGACGTCCGAAGCCTCGCTGCCCGGCTGTACCACGTGACTGCTTCGGGAAGTGGCTGAGATTTTGGCGCGGGGTTTAGAAACCCCACAGGCTTCATTCAAAATGTGGGTGGATAGAGTTTTGATAGTTTGGATTATTTAGTTTGAGACAGGTAGAGAATATATATATATATATATATATATATATATATATATATATATATATATATATATATATATATATATATATATATATATATATATATATATATATATATATATATATATATATATATATATATATATATATATATATATAAAGAATAAACACATATAAACACTACAACTTACCCAATAGGGCAGTTTCACTAGGACCGCCGCACGTCGTCTACAACTCCTTGTCCTCTGAGAGAGAGAGAGAGAGACACAGATACAGAAAGAGGGAGAGAAAAAAGACACAGGCAAAGAGAGAGAGAAAGATATATAGATCTAGAGATAGAGAGAAACAGAAAAATCAAAAAATATATTTAGACAGACAGACAGAAAAAGAGAAGAGAGAAAAAGCAGAGACAAAGAGAGAGAGAGAGAACAAATAATATATATATATATATATATATATATATATATATATATATATATATATATATATATATATATATATATATATATATATATATATATATATATATATATATATATATATATACAGAGAGAGAGAGGGAGACACAGAGAAAGGAAAAAAGAGAAAATCCTATCCTGTCCCACAGCTATCCTATTTTTAATTTTAATTTTAATTCTAATATTAAGGATACGTGAGTTACCTTGAACTCCAATACCATCATCACACACATCATAAGCAGATTTGCTCTGGAATAAGCAAGGTATTGATCTAAATTAATTTTTTCCCCCTCCCCCCTTTATTTATTTTTCTGGGATTATTATTTAATGTTTTTAGACTTTATTATTTCAGGACTTATAATTGGGTTATTTATTTAATTTGAGCTTTTTACTAATAATCTCACTATTCTAAATAGGATTGGTTAGTTAGTTGTAAAGTTCTTAATTTTTATATTAGGATTTTTAAGATAGCTGTGGGACAGGATAGGATTTTTTTGTATATATATTTCTCTCTAACTCTATCTCTATATATTTCTTTCTCTCTCTCTTTGTCTCTTTTTTTGCTTGCATTTGTAGATAAAATGAAAAGTTAGAACAATTCTTACTTGAACCCAGTCGCACATGATGTTTTGTGATTATACAACTGGCCAGTAGGTGGTTTCGTGTGCACATGAAGCCTCAAGAAATGAACCCTTTCTCGAACCAGTTGGCTCAAGTGGTTCAATGCCTCATGAGGCTTCATCTCACCATCACTACTTCTGACTATAACTGAATGGAGGGGAAGATACAATTGAGCACGATTCTCTAACAAAATGTTTAATTCATCTCTTCCTACTCATTCTTAAAAAAATAAATTGCATTGTAATGAGATAAGTTAAACAAGAATTACGCTCTCCAAGAATTGCGCTCTGCAGTAAAGCTGTATTGTCTTAAATCAATTATAAATAATTGCCGTCGTTTCCCCCTATTACCAGTAGATGGAAGTGTTTTGTGACTACTGCCTGTCTAGGAGCAATGCGGTTCCTTCTTGTCTCAAACTGATGATGTGTCGAGTAACAACAGTGACTTCCGTGTCGCCGCTGTGTACAGTTGTGATTGGAAGCAGAGTTCATCTGTCCACAGAATATTGGACGAATGACGAGTTGTTCATCATTTTCACTGTAAACGAGTTATTGTAAGCTTGCGTTTTCATGTAGGAAGGTTGAAACTGGAGCACCGGCTGCAAGGTTTCAATTCAAATATCAAGGAAAGAAGCTAGCCTTTCAGCTAGCCACCTGGGCAGGTGGTCTGTTAAAGGCTGCTTTAAGGAAAATGGATATCCTCTGTGATATAATCCAGGTTCTCTTTGCTTTGGCAGCTCTCGGTTTGATTGTGGTGAGTAATATTTGACGTTGATGCGGTTGAACATGTTAAGAATTTATTGATTAAAATGTGATGCAAGAAGCTGGCTACAGTTTTAAAGTTTATGCACTTTTAATTGACAGTCCTGGGTAAAATGAAGACTGACTTAAACTTTTCAGTTTATAATGTAAAATGAGTCCAGGTTGTCATGAGGAGTGAGTTGTAATGAAGCTGGTTAGAAATCAGTGTTTTAGCCCTGAAAGCATAATTACTGTAGCCTTACGGTTAGATCGAGTCAGCAAGTGTTAATATGGACAGAACACATGATGCCACTCTACCTCTGTGATTGTATTGGAAGAGGATTATAACTGCTTTAAATTGTGTTTAGTTGAAAATATATGTTTCCTTTATCAACTATAGTTTTTGCCAAGATTGGATTTGGTTTTATTCTCAATTTGTTTTCTTTTTGACCTATTTTATATTAAGCACACACAACATACCATAAGGCATAATCATAAGCCGATCTTAGCAGGGATTACTAAGGGTTAATGAATTGTTATATACTGATTTTTACAGGGTTTACATTTAGTCAAATGTTATACAAAGCCTACGTAGAAGTCATAAATGTTTCAAACCAACAAATAAGATGAAAATAAACTTATAATGTATAGTTTAAAAAATGTCCAGTCTGTACAATGTAACAATATTATTTGCTTTAATGTGAACAAAATCCTCAAACATTATATTGTTGTTTTCAAAACACATGATAACTTATCATCTGTACAAAACGTGTAATGAAAGGCATGTTGCTAATATAAGATGAGATATTTCCTGATATTTTATTCTGAAATTCATTACCATATTTATCCCATTTTAGGTGCTTCTAGTTGCACATCTGACTGCAGGGATGGTGAACCTGACTCGCCACGAGAATGAGAAATACTTCCTCACAGCCACAGGAGAGCGCAAACCCTTCCCGAGTCTGCATGATCCATTTTCCAGAGAACTTTCTGTGGTGATACCTGCCTACAACGAGGAGCTCCGAAGTGAGTTGTCTCTGCTTTTCTGTCAGGTACTTTTTTTGCAGTAGCAAAATAAATAAATTGAGGAAGTAATCTTTAATGTGATTTATAATTTAAATTAAATCTAAATCATTAAACCGAACAACGGGCCTTCACTAATAACTGGGAAATTCTTAATAATGCATCAAACTTCATCCGCTAGGTTTTATGTCATGGTCCACCCACGGAAAACTGAAAGGTCTTGCATCTTTCTTTGATTTCAGTGCCTGTGATGCTTGATGAAGCAATGCAGTACTTGGAAAATAGACAAGTGAGTAAAAACATGATTATATGAAAAGTCTTGTTCTACTTACTAATATATAGGTGCAAGTTTTATGGCAGCACTATTCTTTTATTCTGTGCTTAGTTTTTGACACAAATTTTTTTCATGCATCTTAGATGGATCAGTAGATCAATTTAATTGTTCTACTCAACATTCTGTTAGTACAACTTTTTTTTCATTTCTCATAAGAAAACAGTTTATTTAAAAAAATTATAAGACTTTTTGTAGATTATGACTTACAATGAGTCTAAGAGTAGCATCTTCTAAAAGTTCTCATTTCAGGATGCAGGCATTATTTCCAACTGCTACCGCTAGGTGGCAGCATTAGTCCGATTAAAAGCATTGTTGTGAAAATCCCTCTCATTATCACTGCAGAAACAAAACCCCTCTTTCACCTATGAGGTCATTGTGGTCGATGATGGCAGCAGAGACAAAACCACAGAGGTAATGGTTTGAATCGTATTTTTTAATATGCTCCCATGAGTTCTGCTCAGTGATGCCGTTTAAAGCGGGGATGTTTTTGTGATGCTCTACCAGGTTGCTTTGCGTTATACCAACAAATACAGTGCAGATAAAGTGAGGGTCCTGACGCTGGTGAAGAACAGGGGGAAAGGAGGAGCTGTGAGAATGGTGAGGCTGTGGGCTGCAGATTTTTAAACATTTTTCTGAAGTAACTGACATGGTTTGATTTTATGTTGCTATTACTAATGTTGGAGTCTCTCTGGTGCTCCTAAAGGGAACTCTGAGCTCCAGAGGGAAACTCATACTGATGGCAGATGCGGATGGAGCCACGAAGTTTTCTGATCTTGAGAAAGTGGAGGCTGGACTGAAAGATCTCGACACCGGACCAGTTGGGTTTTTATTTTACTTTTCCTATACAATCTCTTATAAATGTACAGTGCTGTGTTTTTATCAGTTATCCTCCAGACTTTTAAAGTTACTCAATGTTTCTCTTTGAATTCTGGCTCTTTTTCATATATTACACAGCACATGCTTAAAAAGACATGGCAGTGTACAAGTAAAGTGTGAAATGTGTTTTTCAACCCTAAAATAATTTTTTTCATCAGATCAATACTATATAATAGTAATGTCCTCAGTTCAAAACAGGTAAAACATGAGAAGTTCTATCATCTACTGCATGTCCCATTATCAGCCAACAAATGAGAATCACCTCATTGTTTTTAAAATTATTAATATGTTTCTGGTTATTTCTCCAGAAAGTGATTGGTAATGTAAATACACATATTTTCAGCTTAATGTAATCTGT